>NC_140585.1:1335306632-1335815256 GCF_964204655.1 Triturus cristatus | reverse complement strand
CTCTATGCCCAACCGCGAGCGCGCATGTTGGTCAATGGTGTATTACCGGAGGCCTTCCCCATTACCAGGGGGACAAGGCAGGGCTGACCCCTTTCCGCCCCTGCTCTTCGCCCTGGCGCTGGAGCCCCTGGCCTCTCTTGTGCGGGCCGAGGATCGTATTCGCGGCTGGCATTGGCCCAACACAGACGCGGACAAGATTGCGTTATACGCGGACGACGTCCTGCTCTTTCTGGCCAAACCCCCTTTATCAGGACCGCACTGTCTCCAGATCTTACAGTCCTTCGGGCAAGCATCCATCCTCCGGCTGAACCCGGGGAAGTCGGTACTGGTCCCCCTGCACCTAACCAGGGACTGCTACGATTGGCAATCCAGTATACCGCTCCGGCGTAACACATTTAAATATTTGGGGATATGGATCACCCTTCTTCCCGAATTGGGTTGGTCTCACAACGTCGCCCCATTGGTAAAAAAGGCTAAGGAGGACCTTCAAAAATGGAAGACGCTGCCCCTGAACCCCCTGGGGAGGGTCGCACTGTTCAAAATGATGATCCTCCCCAGATTTCTTTATGTCCTCCAGAACGCCCCCTTCTGCTTTCCCAGGACCTGGTTCAAGGAACTGGACATTCGCTACTGGTCCCACTGCACCTATCCAGGGACTGCTACGATTGGCAATCCAGTATACCGCTCCGGCGTAACTCATTTAAATATTTGGGGATATGGGTCACCCTTCTTCCCGAATTGGGTTGGTCTCTCAACGTCACCCCATTGGTGAAAAAGGCTAAGGAGGACCTTCAAAAATGGAAGACGCTGCCCCTGAAACCCCTGGGCAGGGTCGCCCTGTTCAAAATGATGATCCTCCCCAGATTTCTTTATGTCCTCCAGAACGCCCCCTTCTGCTTTCCCAGGACCTGGTTCAAGGAACAGGACAGTCTCGCTACTAAATTTCTCTGGAGTGGGGGAGGGCGCGCTTGGCCTTGATTTTTTCCATGTGGTCTGGTCATGCCCCCAACTGGCGCTATTCTGGGGAGCTATTGAGGAGGAGCTCACGGAGGTCCTGGGATGGGTGGTTCTCCATGACCCACGTCATCCTTTATTGGGGATCACTGATGGACTGGATGGGTCCAGAAATGAAGAAATATTTTTCAACACAGCCATGATTGTAGCTAAACGTGACACAGTGGCGGTATGGAAATGCCCTGAATCACCTGACCTTGGGAGGTGGCAAAGAGGGGTGGACTGGTGCGCGACCCAAGAAAAAACCCTATATGCTGCAAGAGGATGTGCCAAGAAGTACTGTAGTGTATGGGGGAAATGGCTGGGTACTATGGAATGATCGATTTATTTTGATTGATTATTGTCCCTGTGTACACCTTATGGGGATGGGGATTGTGGGATGTCATGCTCCTGTAAACGTCTATGATTTACTGTTTTCTGTGTGGATGCTGTTCTGTTTTGCCTTTTTCAAAACAATAAACTTGAGTGTCAAAAACATTTCTTTTAACAGTGTTAGAAGCAACCACTGTAAGGAAATGCCTCTTTCTGCATGCTTGGCCCTACATTTTTGGACTGATACTGCTGGTTTTTCGACTCTAAGCGTGCAATGAGGCCTGCTATCCAAGCCTCAGTGCCAGTGTCCTAACACCTTACAAAGCATGTGTCGTATTGCCTACCCACAATTGTCAGAGACTGTCTTACTTATAAGTCCAGAGTATATGGTACCAGGATACCCAGGGCATGTAAGGCAGAGTGTCCACCCAGGGCTGCAGCACTGATTGTGCCACCCAGTGTGTGACAAGGTACAAAATGGCTCCAGCCTGCAACTGCAGACTGGAAGGGCAGTGGTAACACTGCTAGTTTAATGTCACCATTTAAACCATTGGCAAAACCCCCACTTCCCTTGATAATATATAAATGTCTCCCTTAAGAAAGGCCTTTCGAGCCCTAAGGCAGGGAGTGGTGTACTATCAAGTGAGGAATGTATTTTAGGCATATGTCCTGTCAGCAACACTTCCAAATTGTCATTTTGCTGTGTGAGAATTAGTAGCCCCATTTGCTAACACAGTTACTGGCTGACCACTCAGCCCAGATAATTTCTGAATGGGACTACTGAGATGGGTACTGTAAGGTATCAAACTAATTGTGGTATTAAACCTGACTTGATGCCCAAGTTGAATTTAATGTTACTATTAAAGAAATGCAACTTCTAGAAATTTGCCACTTTTTGACACAGTTTGTCCAATGGCCTCACATGGTCACTAGTCACCAGACAGCTTTTTGCCCTCCTGGGGAATAGTGTGAGTGACTCCCAGGCTTAGGAACAATTGCAGCCTGCTACATGGAAGGAAAGGTGGTACCTCCAGTTCGCACTAAACCACCCTGGGTGTTACCCCAAAAGACAAGCTTGAAAGGCAAGGCCACCTTTGGTGGGCAAATGGCGAGCACCCACTTGAAAGATTGCCCATTGTTCAGGTAGACAGACTGGTGGCGGGAACAGAGAGGAGGGACCAGTGTCCAAACCGGTTTTCCTGTAGGTGTGTAGCCACATCTCTCTGGTGGGTCACCAAACTCTTAACATCCAAGGAAGGGTACAGACATCTTGAAAGTCGGCAGCGTAGTGCACTCTGGGATTGCTACATGCTGTACATTGCAGAAAGGTCGTCACCAAAAGGAAGGGGACCTGATAGCTCACTGCCTAGTGATCGCATCATCCCCCAGGGCACTTTGTAGGGATAAATGTGGTACCCCTGGCACCCTGAACCTCAGATCACATCAGAACTGGAACAAGGACTGAAGAAGGACTGCCTTGATGACCACTGGACTTGGAAAAAAGAGGCTGCACCATCTCATGCACTGCACCTGTCACAGCTTGGGCTAGCAAAGAGAGGACTGTGCCTGTGGCATCTAGCTTGGGAAAAAGTTGTTCTCAAGCCCCAGACCAAAGAAGTGACTCCAAGGGTCAGTCGGCTAGCCCCATGGAACCTGTACCTCAAAGCTGAAATAGTTCAACTCTACACTTCTAGATAGCCACTTCTGGATTATCACCACTGATTGCCACTGGATGCCCCAAGAGACTGATTCTCAGTGGCCAAAAGTTGCACTTGAGTCAGCCGGACCCAGGAGTTTCATCTGAGTCCAGATTGGTCACCCAAGAGGGACACCAGCCCCCACCAAAGAATATCACTGGGACCGCTTTGTATGGAGACCGGTAACACCAGCCGGCATTCTGAATTAAATAGAACTTCGAGGAACTCCGATATCTTTGGCCAAAGTTGACCCATCTGACCCATGATCCAAAAAATAACTCCAATGGCACCCCGTCGACCGCATAGCACTCAGAGCATTTTTGAGCATCTTCCATCCCCTGCATTTGCAGCATCAAGACCACTTCATTGAAGCCTATTGCGGTTCAATCAATCAGGGGTTTGTAGAGCACGGGTACTCAGCCATGAGGGTCTCAAGGCACTGAGGGGGGCTGATGATCCATCTGGTGTGGGGGTTCAGTCGAAGAGCCAGGTATTGAGGTACTTCGTGAACTGTGTCAATGACACAGATTGCTTGAGTTGGAGGGGCTGGGTGGTCCAGGTCTTGGCGGTGGGGTAGAAGGATTTTCCTTCTGTTCTGGTTTTGTGGATCTGTGGGACGGAGGCCAGAGTGAGTTGGGCGGAGTAGAGTTGTCTGGTGGGTGTGTGGAAGTCGAGGCAGTGGTTCAGATGTTCTGGTCCTGCGTTGTGGAGAGCTTTGTAGGCTTGTGTGAGGAGCTTGAAGGTGATTCTCTTGTTGATAGGGAGCCAGTGGAGTTGGGGGAGGTGTTGTGTCATGCGGTTGGCCGGGGGATGTCGAGGACCATCATAACATCAGTGCATGCAATGCTAGTTTATGTTAGGAAAATTCCCAAATATCATCATAAGCACATCAGTAACAGTAAGGAACCATGGATCCAGAAACACCTGCCCTCCTATCAGCAGGGTTACGGTAATCACTCTTAGCTAACTGAAACAAGTGCCTTTATAACGTTCACAATTGTCACATATCTCAGTGAATGCACTTGTAAATATTAGCTATGCAAAACATAATCCACCTATTCTCTAATTAGTCAAAAATAATTATTCTGTAATAAGAACAGAACCCTAGCAAATCAAAATTATACAAGAATTTTTATAGAGAAAAAAAGTCTCTTTAATCAATATTTGAAATGTCTTGTTTTCATTATTTCATGTACAGATCACATACTCTATTCAATACCAATGGCATGAATAATGCTGCCAAAAAACTAGAGGAAGGGAACTGCTTAACGTTTACTCGGCCTGAGATTCAGACCCCTGGCTCATCGCAATAGCCGTTGAACAACTCTTATTGCAGGGCAGTCGGCAAACGAATAGTTGTCGGTAACACCAAAACAAAATGACTATTGAAAGGGGAACGGCTCACAGGCTAGCTAAATCTGGGACTCAAAAGCTACTTCAACTAGGACTACAGTTTTCCCTTAAGGAAACACCATTACAGGATTTATGGACAGTGCACTTACAAGAGAGTTTTACAATTGGGATGTTGGGTGCTTTTATCTACAGGAACCAGGGTTCTTTTTAACAAATGTGCGCTATATTTTTATTTGCTGTATTTTGCAAAGGTTTTATCAAATCATGCAATAAAGTTTTGTTTCTTCTTCAATTGCATGAATACAAAAACACATATTAACAATCTATCATAAGTGGAAAAAAAGAAAAACAAATATGATAGATTGTTAATATGTGTTTGTGGGAAACAAAGTTAAGTGTGGGGTGAAAATATGTATAATTATCCATATTAGCACCCATAAGAAATTTTGCTGAAAGATAGAGGAAAACCCGCTGAACAGATTTAAACCTCATTTGACATTAAAGTAGAACTTTAATCAGAAAACTCGATTTTTTGATTTGGTGCACATCCGTTTAGTAGATTCGGAGATATTTGTGTTTGAAAGAGCTGCCAGATAGTTTTAAAAAGGGTTAACCCAATTTTATATATTGCCACTTGAAAAGCCATTTGTTAATTTACTTGAAACTTTGGCCCCATTAGATGAATATGCCTGAAATTTGGCGGTCTCTTAGTACATTTAGATTACTATTGGTATTATTTAATTTGTTCATATCCATAAAGATGGGCCCAGTTAACAAGTGGGGGCAAAAAGGTGCTCATTCGCTATCAAGGTAGGTACTGTGTAATAAATTGGCCCACAATTTAGCAGAAGCTAGAAAGTATTTGTTTTCTATTGGTATGTTACATTTTGTGCCAATCCATGAAGTAGGGCATATAGTTAAGGAGGGGCAGTGATAAAATGGTCATTTGCCAATAACCTCGGCTGTGTTTGATCAATCTGTTTAAAGTGTGTAAGGTACAAGTAGTTAGCAAGTAATACCCAGCGCAGGTTTTTAGGTTTTCTCTAGATCAAATGGGAAGGGGCAAAATTAAAGGGGGGGGGTTGATTTACTAATAATTGTTGCACCTGTTAATGGTTTCTGCATGACAGCTGGCAAGGACTTAGCACGTTATCCTTGTTCAAATATTTTTTAAGTTCGTGCAGATCCATCAAGTGGAGCTGAGTTAAAAGGGGAGGGGAGCAAAAACGTGTTAATTTATTAATAACATTGGCACTGTGTGCCAAATATGCACACAATTTGGCAAAAGCTTTGAAGGTTTGTATTCTGATTGACATGTCATGATTTGTGCCAATCCATAAATATGGGACAGTAACATTTTCAATTGCATATAACATTAGCATTGTTTAGTGAATCTGCATGAAATGTGGCACACATTTAGCAAGTTACACCCAGGGCAGGTATTTCAGGTTTTCTTAGTTTCATGCAAGCCCATCAAGGAGGGGACAGATGAGCAGATTTCAAGAACCAGGGGGCTGAATGAAGTGGCAATTTGCTAATAAAGAATAAAGCTCTCCTACTCCCTCCCTGTCACACAACACACTCCAGCATTTTTGGCTGATGCGCTGCATTCCGCGGTCTTTCTGAGAGTCTGGGCCTAAATATTATTCCATCCCAGTGTATGCACTGTCCCAATGTTTGCTAGATTACAGTTAGGAAAGCAAAATTGAACCCTGCCCCCTGAACAATGTATACCTTTTCCTAATGTTCGTGTGACAATAGTTAAATTAATGTATTTGATTTGTTTTTTATTAGCTTATTTTTAATGGTTATGGATTGATTTAGGTTACCTCATGTTACTTGAATGTTTCCAAGATATTTAGAGAATATTTAATGTAAAAGTATGTGTTTTAAATGTATTGTATTTCTTTGTATCATGTTTCTATTGTGTTATCAAATATTTTTTATTTTTTTGTGATGTGTTTTAGTAATTAAAAAATATTACATTTTGTTACATATTTTCAAATGTTATTGATACTGGTTTAATAAATGTAAAATCTGTTTTTTAATCTATTATTAGTTATACTTGTTTACCGGATATTATAATATTTAAGAAAAAATAATATATTTTTGAAGCAGACATGTTTTAATTTGGGAAATGCATTTGACATAAAAATATAATTAAATATTCATGTGTAAATATAATAAACTGTAAAATAATGAAAAGTTATATGTGCATGATTTTTAACATTTTTATACATTATTGTTTATATGTTTTTTATTGAAAATATACGAATTGAAAAAATTAGTATTATTTCAAATTATAATAATGTTAATTACAATTAAAAAACATATGCTTACCAGTATCATGTCAATGGTTTGGGCCACTATATTTTGGTTGGCAATACTGTTTTACATTACTTTACTAGTATGTCAAGTTGATATTATGTTTGTCGATATTTTGATAATATTTTTGTACAGTAATATTTTTGTGGTAGACATTCTGTGAAATCAAATCAAAAATAACTTTCTTCACTTTAGAAAAATGCTTAATTGTTCACATTAGGACCAATAAAAGGACAAAATACTAGTTAATGAGCACAGAACAATAAAAGAGAAACCACAAGTCACTGACATAATCGACACAGTATGTTAGCAGCAAGGTACACGCATTCTGTCATATAGCCATTATTCATAGTGGGTGCTGACTGCCCACGACAGGTTCGGCCCCAGAAAACTGTTGGGTGTGGTATATGATCAAAAAAAAAACATTCATGAAGAAAGCAATGGTTAAATTGAGGGTATAGTTAGCTTTGGTTATACATATAAATATAGGTGTAAAAAAAACCCTCAGAAATTCACTGAAAAAATGACAGGTAAGGTACAGTTATTGTTGTGAATTAAAACTCGAAAACCACTGAAATTCGCATGTTATGGTTAGGACCACAATCTATAACTCACACACATAACATTTAAAAAACTCCTGAAATTCACCAGTTATAGTCCAGTGAGCTAACTATAACTTCCACCCCTGCCATGTACAGCTTATGACCTCACATATTACTCCTGACATCTTAATTGACATCATTGATGACATCACTGGTGAGGAGACCGCATTTAAAAAACAGGTCAATTACCTCCTTCTTCCGACTGCTGACTCTCTCTCAGGGAAAGGGTAGTGATTCCCCTTTAAATTTACACTCTATGCACTACACTCTATTACCCAGTAGAAGGCTACGGCCGAAACGCGTAGGTCTGTCTATGGATATTTATGCAACTTGCACTTTGCTGATTATTTGCTCCATGACGCAAGGCAGCTTTTGAAGCCTAACAAAGCGCCTCGTTAAAGGATTTCTATGTGTCATTCTTCTGTTTGGCCTGGGAAAGCAGTGCGGATAACAGGGATGTGTGCAGAGGCTTTGTGGATATATATATATATATATATATATATATATATATATATATATATATATATATATATATATATCTCCAGCTCCCGACACCAAGTAGAATGGATCAGCACTCACGTTATTTAAATCTCCTTACAGATTTATTGGTGAAAAAAATAGAAAAACAAACACGTTTCGGCAATCCTGCCTTTGTCAATGTCGGCGGGCGCCGTTGTCATGGCGATATGTCAACACATGATTCAACACTGTTTGGAAAATGGACAAGCAAATAATTACATTACTGCGGGCGCCATCTTAGAACATGTTTGGGACTTGTGAAATTCATTACTTGCTCTATAAACAGTCTATGTATATTGCGTCATACACATATAGTGTTACTGAAAATTCATTTGTGAAATTGATTATAAACAATCCTGTACAGTATTTACACACAGCATTTTATATATACTCATATTCTCAGTCTCCCTGCTGAGCGCCTGGATCTGGTGTTCTGCTTACAGCTTAGGGGTAAATTGATCAACCAGGCACCTATATGAGTTCACCATTATCTCGCCCTGAATGGGCTAATGAACCTGGTACATTGTGGCTGGGGACCTATTGAGAACACCAATCATGCAGCGGTGAGCACATTTTTATCATGCTTTGTCGTATCTTATCCCGCCCTGAATGGGCATATTTATATTTTGTCAATGGCAACGGCAGAAGGTTTGACAAAGACCGTGGCTGAAACGTGTTAACTGATCTGCTGTGAGCCCCAATAAAGCCGTCCCAAAAATGAACCTGAGTGTTCTGGAGCTTGTTTTGTATTTGGAAGCAGGCGTTTTGATGATATATAAATATATATATATATATATATATATATATCACCTCCCATATTAGTTTTATATCTGAATGGACCGGGCACAGGCTCCACAATTCTCACAATTCTTACGAATTGGAGTTATTTATCTTTCCACTCCGCCGTAACGTGTTATGGTCAACCAAGTTACCTTGTTCAAACAACGCGCGGCTATTGAGTGCCCTTTAAATGTAATCACGTCAGTTGCAAAAAGGAAAGACTCAACTCTTTGAATTCCTACTCCAAAATGTTTTGACAAACATTGAATACCACATAACTATATACAAGGAAAAATAAACAATGTATAAAAATCACACTCAAAATGTTAATGCATTTAAATTCAGTTATTGTGTTATTTAGGTCATTCTGTGTGTACTTTATTATCAAAATTAATTTAATTAAATTACAAAACAGTATTGGTTCATTAGATTAAAGATCAATCAATTATATAACTGCACAGATGCTGTGTTCTTGCACTTTCCTTATACGATGACAACTTATCAAAGTTGTAAATACACAAAAGTTCAGTTTATATTACATAATATAAAATCTTAAAGAACTTGCTGCTTGGCATGTGCAAGTTGATTTATTGTGTTTCACAACAATATCTGCCTGAATGCATTAACTGATCATTACAGCCAGCTATCTCCACTAAGATTATTGTGAATGTATGTAGTTCAAAATAATACTTGCTTACATGCTTTTACATATTACTTTAACCCATATAGGTTGACTTCAGAATCTTGAATATATATCGATGAACCTTGATGTTAGACCTTCTTGTATTACATGGTTGAAGAGTCAACCTCTCTGCAATAAAATATTTACTAAGATCTTGGGCACCTTAGACAGGGAAGTTCTATACCAGTGTCAACCGATTTTCAGAGAAATGCATATACTTCTTCCTCAACATTTAACCCATTTAAGAACTTGGTATCGAGATTCACTATTTACTTGCATTTCAACTGTCTTAGTTGTTTCTCTTGGTCCCCTCCTCCAAAGGATTTTGTAAACGGATCTATCACGAAATACGTTATGGACTCCACATTGTTGTTGTGTACATCGTGTACATTCACTAGTGTTTTTGCCATAAAGGTACGCTTTACACCAAGGACATTTGCAGACACCATTGCCCTGTTGTAGCCATGTTCCTGGTGTCTCTGATTCAGGACTGCTGCATACCAGATCCTCTCACGAGATGCCACTGTTGTTGCATAATTTTACTGATGGCCCCCTCTTGCTCAAAATATGTAGTTATCATTCTGATTGGTTGTTTCATGTCATTTTAAACTGTTTTGCTGAAAAGAATTGTTTCCCTGGCAGTGACCTGTACTTTCCTCAGGGCTGATGTTAGGGTTTCAGCAGAAATAACCTTGTTCCTTAAAGTGCTGAATTATGTCATCTCTACCTGCACATCATGTATATATATATATATATATATATATATATATATATATATATATATCAAAATGTTCCTTCGAATAACGATGCACACTCAATGCATATATATATATCTTTCCTCAAATGTCCTGTTGACAGTGGGAGCACTTTACAGTCAGTGCCCGCGTCGAGACCAGGGCAAAGTCTTGCAAGTTTATTTTTCACAAAAATAATAGCGCGGCACTCCTCTTGGTGATGAGATGTTATGTATTTAAATCGTGTCTTTCTCCTACGCGTTTCGAACCGTATTCCTGATCCCGGTAGTGTATTACAATAGTCCTTTTACAATTTTTACTTTATATACTTTTGCACATTGCTTGCTTTCATGGTGCATTATGGGCTTGGTAGTTTATCTTTTACCATTTTCAACAAACTTTATTCAACAATTGACTGAATTTACTCTAGCATGACCAGTGGCTGGGATGTCATATCGCAAAGGGTGTATTGAATGTTACACTTGTCCTTTAGTAAAGACAAAAGCACATTTGATTCATGGCTAAGCCTTGAATTCAATGACCATCACTGCATATTTGAACAGTTGATCTTTTATGGAATGTAATATAGGACTAAGTGTCCATTGTCCAAATGTGGGCTAAGTGCCCTCAACCTTTGCTATGACATCTCTGTCCACAGGACAGCCAGATCAAAGTCATACAACATCTCGTTTATTCAATTGTTCTTAATTAATGGGCTTAGTCTGCAATTCTGACTGCATCCATTCTTGGCTTGTACATCCAGTATGTTCTTCCATTGTAATAAATGAACATACATCTCCTCATCTCCATTCAATCTCAAGGGATGCTTGATTTTAATTCTCATTATCATCCAAGATTTCAGTCTTCGCATTTTCTGTATTTGGTTTCCTCCTCGTTTGTTTGGAGGGACTGTTACCAACCCTGAGTATTTGATGTCCAACCAAGTTTTTCCTCTGTGGGTGGTCATGTGTTTCGCGATGGCGTATGTATTATCCACATTTTGAATTTCACGTGTATGTTCCAATATGCGCTTCTTTAGGGGGCAAATCGTGCTCCCTATGTATTGTTTTCCACAGAAACATTGGAGCATGTATACCACAAATGTCGAGTCACATGTTATGGTTGGGAAGCGAACTACTGACCCCTACCGTGCGTTTATACTATAGCGGAAGTGGGAAGTGAAGTACTCACGCCTACTGGTGTGAAGACTCGGGGATAAAATCGAGCTGATTGCTGTAAAGTGATGGGCTCTGGGCACTGTAGCATACTGGCCGCTGTAGTATAACTGTGTAAGTACTGTTAGTATGCATTTATACTATACAGGGATTGGGAAGCAAACTACTCACCCCTACTGGTCTGAAGACTCTGGTATTAAACCGTGAGCATAAACCGTGAGCTCATTGCTGTAAAGTGATGTGCACTGAGCGCTGTAGCATACCTGTGGAAGTAGTGTTAGTTTGCGTTTTTACAATACAGGGAGTGGGAAGCAAACTACTCACCCCTACCGGGCTAAAGACTCGTGGATGAAACCATGAGCCCATTGCTCTAAAGTCATGTGCTCTGTGTAGTATTCCAATGTAAGCCATAGTAGAATGTTAGTATGTAATGCTACTAGAATGTAAGTATGTGATGTTAGAATGTAGGGCTGTCATGAGGGGAATCTTGGGGAGTTTGTACACGGTGCTGGAGAAGACGGTTGCCTTGCTGTCTGCTCCTGTTGGTGGCTGTTTAAGCTGTCTTCTTTTCCTGTAATAAATCTACTTATCAGATCCACTGCTGTCTGCCTCTTCACTACATAAATTTGGCGAGGAGCGGGAGAAGGTAAAAAGAAGGCAGCACTCACCAATATTTCGAGCTTCCTTGCGTTCTGCTGAAGACCCGTTTTCTTCGTGAAGCTGTTTCTACTGATCCAGGGTCGTCGGCTCATCGAACTATGTGATCCGACCTCTGGTAGGATTTATATTTTTTGATTTTGGGCTTCCTCTGCCTCTTCACTACACTCTGGTCGCTGTACTACACGTGTGCAAGTGATGTTAGTATGCGTTTATACTAATTCTGTAGTAACCAATGCATCATCGCCCTATGGAGCGCCACCTCCCAGGCGCAGCTCATACAATGTCCCGGGGTGTGCATCCGCGGGACATTTATGTTTGGTATTACAGGGCGGGAGCATGGCTTCCACCCTGTGATAGCAAATCCTTGTTTGCCTCGTTGAAGCGAGAGGAGGAAAACCTTGTATCGCTTCAATAAAGCGGATCCGGATGGTAAAAATGGAGAACAAAAATGAAGCGGGTCTCACCCGTTCATTTAAATGAGCCCCCTGGTGGGTAATGTTCCGGAGCCAATCCTATTATTATATTGCGGGGTCTCTGCAGCACTGGGGACCTTAATCTCACATGTAAATTAGGCACGGGAGGGCACAGAGATGTTTCACAGCCTAGTGGATCGCCACCTCCCGGGTATTGTTTACTAATTGTTCGGGGGCTTCGTGGCCAAATCAAGTCCAGGGATAGGCAACCCCCGGGGCTTTACTTAAATATGCAGGGTGGGCCTCGCCAGGCCCTGAAGCCTCGGTGGCCCTAGGCAGTGCCTTATTGGTTCTGTAATCACACGGGCAGTACTCATGGTGTTATAAAGTGATACACTCATAGAATCCTTGCAGTTGTCGAATTAGCCAGGCTTCATTTATGTAGTAGTCTGTTGATTTATATTTGGTAGGTGCACCCCAAAATTATAAATGTTTTCCCTCATAACCTCCTATCAACCGCCGATTTTCACAATAAACTACAGACAAGTGTTGTCAGAAAAAGAAGACCCATACACTCACTTATTTATTGGTAAAAAAAATAACTTTTATTAAAACAACACAAATAAATGGAAACAAAACTTTATTCGAAGAAACAACAGTATAACATGAAATAAGTAGGTGGGACTCCTCCGGAAGCAGCGTACAAAACCTGCAAGACAAAAAATAAACATAAGTATATGTGCCATGTCCAAGAGAAAAAGAAAGGTAGTCAGAATGAAAGGAAGAAAGTGAGAATGGGACAGAGAGCGAGTGGGTGCAAGGGAGAAGGGGAGGGAGAGTCAAAAGAACAGAAGACAGAGCGTCGGCCTGCTGCACCTGGCCCTGACTGTTCACCTTCCGTCACCCGTGTGTCTGGGACGCTGGGATACGTGAGAAAGTGTGCGGTCCAGCAAGTCCTTAAAATGAAACAGAGATATGAATGAGGCCAGAGATTACATTATTAACTACGCTTGCCTGCACCTGTGCACCCAGGCTGCTGCACCCCGGCTGCTGCACCCCAGCCCCTTTCCCCGCACTGTGCTCAATTGCAGCTCCTGTGCACCGAGGCTTCACGGCTCACCTGCCACCACCAGTGTGTCCAACGATGTGCCGGTGCGAGCTCCGACTCCGGGGTGCCTCTCTCAGGGAGCACAGCAGGTCTCCGGTCTGGGACGGTGTCTTGATACCATGATTGAAGGCGTCAGAATGCCCAGGGCATCATCACGGGCTGAGCACCTGCTGCGCGCATTTTGGTGCAACTAACTCAATGTCTGAAAATGGAGAAATAATATAATGATGGAAATGTCTTGAGGTAAATGAACATTTATTTCAAGCTTAATGGAGAACACCAGTTGAGTGCATCCTTCCTTCTTGAAGTACGATCTACCAACTGTTAGTTGTAATCGTGGTTCAAAGTGGAGTTGGAGTGTACGAGAGTACACAAGGTTAAATAATAGTATGTTATGCCAACGTTCACATACAAAGGAACAGAGCGCATGCCAGAAGCATAATGTGCGTGTGTAATGCAGAGGCGCAAGCCTGTGTGCATGTACACTTAGTAATCAGCTCACTACAGTGCCCCAAAAGCCAACACCACGTGTCTGTAGGGCAGCGCTGCCCACTGGCTCAGGCCTACAGTACGGTCCAGCAGGTCCTTAAAATGAGACTGAGATGTGACTGAATGAGGTCAGAGATCACATCATTACGCATGGCAACATCACTTGTTCGCACCTGCGCACCCAGGCTGATGCACCCCACCCCTCCCATAGCACCGCGCTTAATTGCAGCCCCTGTGCACCCAGGCCCCACTGGTCACCTGCTGTGATTGTAGTGTGTCCAAACACGACGGCCAGCAGGGTTCACAATTCAAATCGACTTTTGATTGCGAGGATGGTGTACACCTCATGGATCCCTTTTTTTAATTGCGCATTGTGATATGCGAGGTGGATGCGGCCATATCACCTGAGGCAGTGTGGAAGAACTGGGACATGTGGCGTCGTCGTTATCCTATTTATACGTACGCAAAGTGGGCTGGGCTTGCCTACACCAGGCCAGCGTAGGGGTGTGAATAATTATTCTGGGGACCTGGGCGTTGTTCAGTTCCTGCCTGGCCAGGAAGTGTACTTATGTGTGTCCCTGTTGCAGTTTTGAAGTCGCACAATCCGCAATTTACATCAATGTAGCATGTACCGGGAGGGCGGCAACTATCGGTAATGAGATGCTGTTCGAAAACATTGAATGGCCAACATCACATGTCGTTGTCAAGCTTGTGGATATGCGCAGACACGCATGTCAATGGTGTGCGGTTTTATTGAAAGTGTTGCTATCACGAAGCGCACTCGTGAATGTGCTCGGATGGAGGGAGGATCAGCAATGAGGCTACGTCATAAACAGTGATAACGCTCATTACAGTCAAGCAATGCATGTCAAACGTGAATCTGAAAGTCTCACATATGACACACTACTATACTAGTAAAGCCTGACAACAGAGCATACTGCAACACAAATATACACATTGCTCTTTACTGTTTGTCACATGTGATCTAGGATGTGCTCTCTGCCCGTGGCTGATGATACCCCTTCGAGCCACCAATACCCAGGCCGAAAGGTAGCACAATAATGCGCACACACACACACACACCAGGGACATCGTGTAACACACATTTGTTTTTTGATGTAACGTTTCAGATGCATGGCCATCACATGTGGAAGGCTACGGTACAGACCATGAATATTGATCAAGATGATCGTTGCATGTTGTGTGTAGTATAAGATATGTGTACACAGCAAAAATCTTTTCAAAAAAGCTCTCTAAGCAGAAGAGGTGTCTCTCATCAAAAGCTGTAGAGAGAATGACTAAAATGGGTGGGGTCCTCCAACTGTTACAATGGGAAATGTTATGAACCAATCAAATGCTTTTTTTTAAGGTCACATTTCGCACACCGAGCGTGCAAGGAGGACGCACCCAACGCGATTTTGAGAAAATATATTTCCCATAATATAAGTTTATTACAGTTAGAAATATATAAATGTTTAAAATATTTTAGATTATCGCTTGGTTTTATATACACTTTTAACTTATTTAGATATAGTTTTGAGACATAAAAAAAATGAGGGAATGGCGTACCCGGCGCAACACCATACGTCTATGACGTAACACAGGGCCTGGCAGCGTGCACTCGTCACATGCGCAACGCGCAGTGGGCGCGACCCCATATGTACATGGCGTAACGCATGGCTTGGTACTGCGTACCCGTCGCATACCAAAGTAGCAGCTGGTGCGACCTCATACGTATATGATATTACGCGGGAAGTGGTGCCACGAACCCGTCAGATACGAAATGCGCATCATTTACGAGTTTAGCAATATGGCGGATAGGATTCGCGTGCTGATGGAGCTTGGTACACTACCAGTACGGGACTCCAGTTTTCTCAACAACAAAAAAAAAGACATATTTTTTTTGAAGATATAAAACATTACATAATTTTTAAAGTAAAAAAAAAAGGATAATAGAGTTCCAAAATATTACCAAAAAAATAGAAAAATTATAGGTTTTACAAATATTAAAATATGAAATTAACATTTAACAAACATTCGAAATTCACTGAAAAAACCTAAGGTTTTACAGACGTTATAGTTAGGAATTAGCATTTAAAAAAACTTTGAAATTCACTAAAAAACCATAGGTTTCAGGGACGTTATAGTTAGTTGGACATTTGACTCATATATAACCATAGAAATTCCCCCGTTATAGTTAGTTGAGCTAACTATAACTCTGGCGCCCCCAATGCACTGCTGATGACGTCACATATACATCACTCATGACATGGTCAGTGACATCACTGATGACATCACTGATGACATCTCAAATGATATCACCAATGTGAAATTTAAATTGTAAACTGCCAAATCTGTTGGGTGAAGTCAACAGTAAAGTCATGAATGATGTCATTTGAGATGTCATCACTGATGTCATGAATGATGTCATTTAACATGTCATTAGTGAATTAAGTGAGGTCATAAGCAATGCATGTCAGGTGTGTATGTTATAGTCTGCTCACTGAACTATACCTGGCGAATTTCAAAGTGTTTTTGATTTTTACAAGTTACGCTGAGTGTGACATTGTCACCTAATTATAACATCACTTTAATTTTTGTTTTTACAATAAATTTGTGAGGTTTGTTTCCAAGTACGTTAATGTGTTTATTACATACCTAACTATAACATCACTTTAAACTTTGTTTTTTCTGTAAATTTCAGTTGTTTTTGCATATGCAGCAAATTCGAAGCCTTGCGCAGCTTACACCTGTGCACAGCAGGGAGTTTAGCTAAACTGCTTAGTGTCCACCCAAACATTGCTCCCAGCCCTCCATGGACTGCCATCCCTCTCATTCACTTGACCTTTTAATGCCAGCAGTCCCTGTTTGCACACAACATTCAAGTGTATGTAAAAGCGAGTGGATTTTCTTTTGTGGTTTTTTTTTATTTTTTTTACAGCTTTCATCTATTGCTTTTGTATATTTTTCTGATATTGTTTAACCCCTTCCCCGCTCATGACGGAACCACTCCGTCATGAGCCACGGGTGCCGTGTGCTCATGACGGAGTGGTTCCGTCATGCTGCGGCCGTTGGCCGCCGCTCCGCCCACGCAGCTCTAATTCCCCGCCTGTGCGGGCGATTAGCGCAGTGGGCGGAGTCGTGACGGAACCACTCCATCATGAGCACAGCTCAACCGTGACTCATGACGGAGTGGCTCCGTCATGAGCACAGCGCCACCGCGCTGCCCCCAAAACCCCCCCAGCGCTGCAGCCGAATTCCTGCCGCAGCCAAGGGGTTAAAACGTTTCTTATTTTTCATATTTGTTTAGGTTTTAACTATTGTTTTTGAATTTTCTTTTAATTTTGTTTAAAACTTTTTTAACCTATTTTATTGCTATTTTTATTTTTCGCACATGCTTTGGCATTCTGCTTTTGCATTCTGTGGGGATGCTGTTGGATACATTCTTCTATTAACTAGGCCATACTCTTATGATAGTGTCTGCAGTACATGCATATATGCTGCATGTTTCCATCGTTTTCTTTTGCTTCTGGCCCGGCACTTCCTGCAAAACAGTTGATTCTATTTCTACTGCTCACTTCTTCTGCATCTCGGTATGCGCTATGGGAGCATACCCCTCCGGTACTTCCCCACTCCAGTGGTTACCATTTAATACTGCCAGTCTTCCCTCTATGCAGCACCCTCTGGCACAAAGTGCACGTAACCTCATTGCCTGCTGGAATTTCGAAAAGCTGACACACCAGTGAGTCCTTCATTGGCCATGCTCATTGTTGTGCTGTGGAAGTGCTTGAGAGAAACTGATGTCATCGTTTTCAAGTGGTGTAGCATGCATAGGCCTGGTGCATGATGCTTTTGGAGGTCCCTGGTCTCCATTATTGTGTGCGGCCATGATGGCTTTCAATGGCAGTTACTGCAGATTGTCTGTGTTAAACACCAATTCAGTAAAGGTGGTTAGCAAAATAATTAGAATTTGTTTCTAAAGGGTGAAGTATTTTTTAGCAGTGTCTACTGAGTGGTCAATCAAATCACTGCTTTGATTTATTTTTTTGACACCCATAAAATATTGCGGTATTTCCGCAGGACCCAAAAAACCAAAGGAAGGTTCCAGTGGGAGTCCCACATGGGTTTTACTTCCTATTCTGGGTCCTGAGGGAGTATCATGGGACCTAAAACTTCAACAATAAAAAAATTGTGTTCACTAGGAATGGGTAGTTTTAAGCTTTGAGCATAGAAGTTTCCTCACAGGCCCAAATAAGAAAAGTGTCTTCGAGGTTTTAGTGAAATGTATGCATTCTTATGTGTTGCTGTACCATGGTACCCATGACAGAGAAACATCATCTCATAGACAAATATAAGTAGATTGATATATAGACAGGACGTTCCTACCCTCTTACTATTATTAGGAATGGCAGTCCACACTATTCACACTCTGTCCAGTGTCTTCTGCATTTCTTTTCCTTTTTGGAATTTTCTGAGGGATTCTTACCAAAAGCAATGGCACCTCCAGGTGAAGAGCAGGAACACCTCTCAAGCTATAAGGAGCAGTAGCAGGAAGACCCATGCAGCACCTGCCAATCCATCGTTTTGAAGTTTTTCACCATTCCAGCACGTGGGAAAAAAGTATCTGCTAAAATTGTAACATTCAGTCTCTGTGACAAGAAATATTCTTTTTGTTCATCTGGGATGATAAAGCACCCCAAGGCGTGGCACACAAGTCCGTTGAATGCTGCAAAGAGAAAAAGGCAGCAGGATAAAGAAGTCTGTTGCCTGTTGCATGCAGCTCCAGAGCTGCATGCAACAGGAACCACCTGCATATCCACACCACCCTCTTCTGCATTAATTGTAGAAAGTTATTGACTCCATACAAGCCAGTTTACAAAAGAAAGTAGTTTTTTCTCCAGTGGATCCAAGTTTTGCTGCCCATTTTTTCACGGTGAGCGAGATCTTTCCTGTGGTCCCTGTTGACCTCCAGCCCACTTTGCCAAAATAATTCAAAATGGCCAAGACGCAACAAAGTATGTCATCAAATTATGTTCTTTCTCTGTCTATTCAAGGACCCACTGCAAACTGTAAGGATACCCCCCCTAGATGTCAAGTAATAAGGCCGTCCTACACAAACTGCTAAATAAATCCAAATGTGGCAAGGGGTCTAAGCGGACAGTCAGCCCTCCGCCATCCTTCTCTGACCCCCCACAAAAGCCTCAGACTGTATTAATATCAAGCCCAAGACCTCTACCTCTACCACCACAGCTGGAAAAGACACGAATCACTAATTCTATCAATGAAATTTTGGCCATTCACTTTGAGACTCTTTTAGTGAAGCTTCATGCAATGTTCAGTACAGTATTCCCCCCCTGCTTTCATGCTTGGACTTTATAGAATCCAAATTGTCCTTTTTTTCCTCTGTTAATGGTCATTTACCATCTCAACCAGGTAGCATTAACAACAATCCTGACAAGCAGGACACTGTGCCCAAAGCATATGTTGCACCCCTGGTGGAATCCTGCCCATCAACTTACGTACCCTCTGTTCCTTGTAACCTCCCATTTCCCCCAGACCAACTGAGTAAGAAACAAATATGAGTCAGGCAAAGTGTTGATCATCCGCCCACCTCAGTGCTCAGATTTCCATGTCCCGTGAAGGGAGCTGAGGGTAAAGTTTTAGCACTGCAGTACTTGCCTAACTTCTAGTTATTAATCTCCCTCCAGCTGCTTGTCTGTATGTGGCTGTTTTGTTCGGCGTACCTTCACTAAGAAATTATCAGCGCGAAACGTATAAGGAACCTTTTAACAAAACCCTAGATTGGCTGGTTCACCACAGTAGCATGTCTATTTTTCATGCAAGACAAATCTTGCATGTAAGGAGATGTGCATGGATAGGGCCAAACCTCCCAGAACTCCATAGAGACTGGATTGTGGTAAAGTTTAGATCCCCAAATTTGGTACATTATTTGCTTTTTAACCCTAGGCGTAGTACCAAGCAGTTTCATTAACCTGGTGTCACTTGGCTATTTTCATAGACGTCCTCCATTTTTGAGGCAGCAATCAGGTACTTTTCCACCTGATAACGGACAAGGCGTTTTGGACTCATTTTCTTTTATCTATCATGGGTCTGATGAACCATGCTCAATCAACTCTAATCCACCAGTCACCGTCAGCACATCCTCCAATAATGTTTTAGCCAGTGCCCAGGCCTCATCGCACACATTGTGTGTCCCGTGTCCTCTATACCTACATTTAACAGGTTTGATGTCCTTTCTGATTTGGACTGGCATGTGGGAAAAAAGGCCCATATAACACCTGCTGCCCCCCTTACTACATTTCCGGCCGATAAGTCACCAGTAATATCTATTGTTTCTACTGCCACAGAGCCATCAGCAAATACTTTTTTCACTATGACCACACAGTATAGAGCTATTTCTATAATTAGCTGGAATGTAGCAGGCCTTAAGGGGAAGATTATCAATAGTGAATGGTGAGCGTTGTGTGAAAGTACAACATAATTGCATTACAGGAAACTTGGCTTACGTCCGAAATTACTTTTCGAGGGTTATGCCTTTTACTCGCTCCACGCTATTCCATTAACTCGGGCCAGGCTAAGGGTGGGCTAGCTATTTGGGTCAATCTAGGCATACAAGTACAGGTATGACATTTCAATTCTGGGTCACCCTCTTTTTGGCACCAATAATTTGCATTCCCAAGAATAACATAGCTTTTTATTTGATAAACCTTTTTAACAATAACTTCACATGTGCCACTTGTACACATTTCATTAGTTTGTTCAATTTCCTATCTGACATACATACTAAGACCATGCATCAGGGGGGCCTTATGTCCCCGTGGCACCCTTGCAATTGCATTCGCAATTTGTGATTACCTATTTGGTAATCGCAAATTGCGAATGCCTTCCCATTCATTTCTATGGGCATAGGCATTCCCTAACAGCAAATTGCAATTTGCGATTCGCTTAAAGGGAAATGTTAAGGATTCAATAAAGAAATTGCAAATCCTACATACATTGTAATTTTGCGATTCTAAAATAGCGAATCTGTAAAATTCGCTATTTTTAAGAATCGCAAAAGCAATTCTTGATACATCTGACCCTATATGTTTGTAAGCTCCAACATTATACCTTGGTTCTACAAAGGTGAGATCCTACCTACAGAGTGGGAAGACCATAATGCTCTGTGCTCCTTCATGCTTCAGCCAATCAAGGGCCTTATATGTAATAGTAACTTAGTATCCATCACACAACACGCATCAGATGGTTTAAGACTGGTTTGGTGCCTAAAAAACCCATAGAATAATTCATATTCGATTTTTCTTAAATTACACTAAGTGTATTCCTCAATTGCCTAGGTGAAAATGGTCAAGAGTTGATGACTCTGTATTACCATAGGTTAATAGGTATAATTAAAGAGTCTATACTCAAGTCAATCCAGTCATGCAATATGGACCCCAGATGGTTTGATGGGCCCTGTTCTAAGACTAATCGAAAGTTGAGGAATGCCCTAATAGCACAATCTAGGGTTAGGAGTGAGATTTCCCTGGCTCATAGAAATTATAAAATCATGCTTTCAAACAGGATGAGGGAACTTCATTTTTCTTTCATAGATTCACAGATGCAGAGACCACCAATCATGGTTTCCCTCATGGATGTAGGCTGCACAAATAAAGAACCATCCTTTAAAATAGAAATGCTCTCATTCAATTAATGGGCGCCATCTTGGTGTTGTTAAAACTAACGGCATTTAGACTTGGGGCTCGATTCCGATGTGGTTAGGAAGGCCTCCTAAAGGCATTTGCTCTTTCCGACCCACTCGGAGAGGTCTCCGACCGATCGAGTACGATGCAAGTTAGGCGTTAGGACTATCCCAATCCGAACCCAACGGCATTTGGAATGGCCAAGCCGTACGGAGCAGAATCGTATGTCTCTATGGGCCGCGTTTCCAAACGACTGAGTACGATGCTGGATTCAGACAGCCTTTCTAAATCGTGCCGTCTGACTCTAATCAGCAGTCTGAATCAGACTTTGGGGGCCTGTAGTGCCCCCCCCACACCCGGAGCCTTCCCAATCGGGCCAGTGGGGTTACCCATGGGTCCCCCCTTACCAGCCATCCACAGAGTGTCAGGCACCAGGGGGTGCCTGCCACAGGGTGCCCAATTTTTCCCAGCCATCCCTTTCTTCAATGGAAGCTTATGCATTCTGTCAGAACATAGGCTCCCATTGAAGTCAATGGTAGTCCGACCGAATCGTATCTGGAAGCATCTGGATGCATTGTACTTGGCCGGTCAGATTCTCCCGATCCGAGTCGGTCAGAAACCATTCCCAGACCAATTTGGTATGGAAGATTTCCAAACCTGTCCAAATCCAGAATCGTGCTTGGTTGTTCGGAAACGTGGCCCATAGAGATGTACGATTCTTCTCCGTACAGCTCGGTCATTCCAAATGCCATCAGGTTTGGATTGGAATATTCCTAATGCCTAACTCACATACTCGGTCGGTCGGAAACCTTTCCAAGTTGGTCGGAAAGAAACGTTCCCGATCCAATATGGATGGAGCAAATGCCATTAGGAGGTCTTCCTAACCACATCAGAATCAGGCCCTTAATGTAATCTTTTAGTGTAAAAAAAGCAGCAAAAAATCAATTTATCTTCGTATTGCATGGTCATTTACAATCAATAAAACATTGCAATATATCAATAATTTTTCCTTTTTCTAAATAAGCATCTTTGCCTCAATTAAATACAATATCTGTTGTAACATATATTCGATATATTCGATAATTAGACAGCAACTCTAATGTTACGCAACCAATTATAAACCCAAACTACAATGGTATAGCATAATTTCATCATGTACCCGAAAAATTATTTATGACACCAGCATCCAATAACAGAATTTATAGTTAAAATTGTGCTTTCACTCTTAATTTAGCTGTATTCGCTTATGGCTTACTACATTGCCGGCTCTATATCAGGAACTACAATGTTCAAAAGAAATTTCTCCCTGGATGGGCCTATAGCATAAGGGCGCTGGCCTCCTAAAAAGAGAGTAATACCAATTGTTGGTTATCATTTTAATGTAGCCCCATACACCTGCTTAAGTCATAAAGCTGCTTGTCTCAGATGGCTCTCTGTGGTTAAATTCATATTGGCTGCATAAAGCATTTTTGCATCTAACTGTAATTTTCTGCTATCCAACCTGGGCCCACAATTCATCATCAGCATTGAGACCCATTGGATGTTTCGTTTGTGGTGAGATTATATATTTGGACTCCAGTTGTCCCATTTTCCTGGTTCGATCTCCTTCCCTCTCTACTCTTATTACTTGATCAAGGCAAAAAAAACTTAAAAGGTCTTGATTGCTATTGTGTTGGACTTAAACATGTCTTGTGACTGGATACGATCGACCATGCTTAGTAATTGGCCTCATGTGTTCCAACACCCTTTTTTTCTGTTTTAGTTGTGCTTTGAATAACGGCTAAGGCCCTCAGAGCTGGCTTGGTCAGCTCCCTATACACTCTATTGGCAGATGCAAGCCTCATGTAAAGCTCCTTCACTTTGACATTCTCTCTTCATGTGGTGGTAACATAACCAAATTAGGCCTAACAAGGGCTTCTGCAGTTTTTTAAATGTGATTCAACCAGGGGATCCTGAGCCCATACTCACAAGAAAGACAATTGGTTATGACTTTGTGGTTGACCGACGCTTTCTGATTGCTCCATAATGCTATTCAAATGAGGAGTGGGTCAAGCCCCACAGGGTCAACATCGTAGGCCAATTCCATAATTCCAACTCCTCATGCATGAAATAATAGGGACTGCCTGGACCTAGATCCAACAGGTGCCTGCATAAACTTTTCTCTGCCTGCTGTAGCCTACTGAAGTTGCAAAAGAAACATTTTGTCAGCACAGGTAGGCATTCCAACTCATACATTTTTCTGGAGGAGCATGTTTGCTGCTTACTTTTATGGACTCATCATGCAAAGAACCAAGAGAATGATCGAAGAGAAGGAAGCAATTGGAGAAACAGAGCAGAAAGCTATTTCAGGAGTCGAAATTCAACCCAAAGTAGCAAAAGTCACCCTTGAACGCTTGTTACCCTTAATGAAGATATGTCTAACTTTGCAGTTTTGAGGGCCTCACACCATATAATGGGTTTTAGTTGTGTTAATTTCGAAGTCCAGATTACCTTAAAGGAGACACAATTCTCAATGAGTCCACGCAGACCACTATGCATGCGAGAAAGCGGAACAGCATTGCCTGCATAGATCAATGCTGTAACTGGAGTCGAGTTCACCTTAGGTACGTCTTTTCCCTTGGCAATGAGGAATGAATATACACCGTTTATATATAAAAAGAACAACATTGGTGCAAAGATGCAGCCCTGTAGAACACTTCCCGACAGCCCAAAAGTGTCTGTGTAATCCCCCTCTATTCCATACCTGACCACAGCTGAGACCCTCAGTGTAGTGCATGCAAAGACAACCAAAGGCTGGGATAGGCCTATCTTGGTGAGAATAAGCCATAATTTAGAATGATTTACACAGTCTAAGGCACTACTTAAATCCATAAATGCAAGGAAGAGGAAGCCCTGTTTGGTGATTGTATATTTGCCAATCAATAGGCTAAGGTTTAGGCACAATTCTTCTATCCCCAATCTCTCTCTAAAACCATATTGCCCCTTACTGAAGACACCAGACTGTTGAGCCCAAGTCTCTATCCTGAGTAGGATGATCTTTCCAACAACAACAACAACAAGATTCCTGCCTTTTGCCTTCCTTAAATATTGGAACAATGACAGCTAAATGCCCAAGAAGCAGGGATTCTGCACAGTACATCAGCATTCAAAGTGCTGGTGATAATGGTCACCCACAAAGCAATATTTTCCTTATAAAGGTCCCCTAGGACCCCTTCAGGGCCAGGTGCCTTTCTAGATGTACTGGTGGAAATAATATTAATCACCTCTTTGAGGATGAATCTAATATTGAGAGGAATTGGTGGAGGACCCACGACCAGTCCTCACTCCTTTTTATCTGAAAAAAAGTAAATTCATTTAAAATGACTGGTCCAGTTCAGTTCGGTTCATAAACTTTATTTGGCTAGTTGAAACAGCCATAAAAGAGCATTAACATAAAATCGATCCATTAAAAAATGTCTCAATGAAATAAAATCCATTACGTGTATCAATTAAATAAAATGCTTACAAAACATAGTGTATAATCAAAGGCCCACTAATACAAAAGGCTTTTCCTCACATGGATGGCTTTCAAAATAAAAACACACAGAGTTCACTTAGCGCAATCAAATATTTCATAGCAGCTTTGTATGATCTAGTATTTTGTCTAACAAAGATGGCTTTAAGACAAAAATTCCTAAGATTCTGATCATATTTGCAAAACAATAAAAAAAAGTGCATCAGGTTTGCTTACCAAGTCCATCACATGGGCAACGAGGCAAGGGGAGGAGTTTACATATGACAACCACGAAAAACTCGAAGCCTTATTGGCGTCGGTTCTGCTGCACTCTAAGTGAAAGGGAGGGTTGTGAAGTGACACCGGATCACACGTGAAACACTCCTATCGGGACTCGCTTCGTGAAATACTCGAGTGAAGGTGCCAGATCAAACCACCAAGAAAACAGAAGAAAGAAAGAAAACAAAATAAAGCGTAGCTTCAAAAGCTATGGGGGTACGCTATGCCGCCTCCTGTTCCAGCACGCGAAGCGTTTGCGTACCTGTAAAAGCCACGCTCCTCCAGGAGCATGGCTGGGCAGCTCGCGGGGTCGTTGGCCTCCTGGCTCCACCGGGGCCTCTGGTGACACGGCCTCCCGACCTGTTTCTTTCCTCGTGGTTCTGCCTCCTCCGTAAAGCACGGTCCTCTCCTCATCCGACTCGACTCCGCCGCTGGTTTTGCGCCACACACACTTCCGGAATCCCTTCTTCCTTAAGGCTCCATAGGAGGTGACATCAAGGGGCGGAGTCGCATCCTTTGGGATTTCCCATTCAGAAACGCCTTCCTCCAAAGAGTCGTCCAGGCAGGAGGGGTTTCTGGGATCTGTAGTCCAGGTGTCCTGTAGGGAAGAAACAAGAGGTGGAGAAGGGGGGGTAGCGGCCCACCATTCGATCTCGTCCATGCGTTTCCCTTTGGATGGGCCCACATTGTCACACACCTCCTCCCCTGGATTCTCCCGATCGGTGAGAGGGAACACCCTGGACAAGTAGTCTGCACTCCTGTTGTCCTTCCCCTTTCGATGGCGGAGTTCAAAGGAAAAGGGTTGGAGTGTCAAAAACCAGCGCAGTACTCTGAGATTCTGTAACTTGTTTTTATACATCCACTGCAAGGGGGCATGGTCCGTGTACAACGTGAATGGATTCCCTTCCAAATAATATCTTAGCTTGTCCACTGCCCATTTAACCGCTAAGCATTCCCTCTCTATGGTTGGGTACTTGGTCTCTCAGGGTAATAGTTTGCGGCTAATGTATAATACAGGATGTTCTATCCCCTCCTCAGACAGCTTTGACAATACGGCGCCTAGTCCATGGTTTGAGGTGTCGGTATGTAGTATGAATGGTTTGCTAAAGTCTGGGGAGGCTAGCACCGGGCTAGTGGTGATGATTCCCTTGAGGGTTTGGAAGGCCTCCCTCATGTCTTTGCTGGGATGCTGAAACTGATGCGGGCGGCTGTCTTTGTATAGAAGGTCTGTGTGGGGGTGGCAATTTCAGTGAATCGGGGAATGAACCTCCTATAATATCCAATCAGCCCTAGAAAGGCCCAAAGATCTCTTTTGGTCTCGGGAAAGGGGGTTTCGGCTATCGCTCTCACTTTGTCTGCTTGGGGGGCTATTAGGCCACGTCCCAGCACATACCCCAGATATTTCACCTTCTTATATGCAGCTCTGGACTTTTTAGAGTTTATGTGAAGACCTGCTTGTCCTAAGACAGTCAGAATGGTTTGTAAATGGGCAAAGTGTTCTTTCCAGGTCTTGCTAAAAATCACGATGTTGTCCAGGTTTGCCGAACAATAAGAAGTATGGTTCTGTAGTACTGTATTCATGAGCCTTTGGAAAGTGGCCGGTGCTCCGTGTAGGCCGAAGGGGAGAACGTTAAACTCGTAGAGGCCTTCTGCTGTGGCGAACGCTGTCTTCTTTCGATCTTCTTCTCTAAGAGGCACTTGCCAATATCCTTTGGTTAAATCGAGTGTTGTTATGTGTCGTGCTTCCCCTAGTTTTTCAATCAATTCATCAATTCTTGGGATGGGGTTAATATCGAAAGAAGAGATGGCGTTCAGGGCTCTGAAGTCCATACAGAAACGCGTCGATCCATCTGGTTTAGGTACCATGACTATCGGTGAGGACCAGTCGCTGGCTGAGGGACGTATGACGACGAGCTGTAGCATGGTTTGGACTTCCTTCTTAACGGCCGCTCGCTTGGCCGCAGGTATTCAGTAGGGCCTTTGCTTCACGATTTTTCCAGGGGGTGTTTGTATTCGGTGTTCCGCCAAGGTGGTTTTTCCGGGTACGACCGAAAACAGGGGTGAAAAAGGGGCCAAGGTGTTCCGTAACGCCGTTCTTGCTTCCGCTGGGAGGTCCTCGTTGATCACGAGCTGGTCCAGGGTGGACTGTTCACTAATAGATGAGGGTACGGCCAGATGGGAGTCTCTTGGAGGGGTCCCCAACCATTTCTTTAGGGTATTTATGTGATATATTTGTTGTCTGCGGGGTGTGATTTGCAGTCGGTAGGTCGTATCCCCTAGGACCCCACCAGTTTGTAAGGTCCTTGCCATCCCGAAAGACATTTTTTTGTTGATGAGGGGAGTAGTACCAGGGCCCAATCTCCTATGGACAATTTTCTCCATCTCTTGCCCTGGTCATAGCTAGTTTTTTGTCACTTCTGGATTTTTTCCATATGGCCGTAGGCCAGGTCCCTCAGCTTCCATATTTTAGATTTCAACTGCTGGGTGTACTGTAGTGTTCCTCTGTTTTCTTCTTCAACTTCTTGCTCCCATGCTTCCTTTGTCATCTCCAGTAACGACCGGGGTTGTCGCCCATATAGGAGCTCAAAAGACAAGCAACCCAAACTGCTTTGGACTTGTGCTCTGTAAACATAAAGAGCTATCGGTAGAAGACGATCCCATTCCTTGCCCTCGATTGCTAACATCTTCTTCAGGGTGGTTTTGATGGTTCTATTATACCTCTCTATGAGGCCGTCGGTTTGTGGGTGATATACCGAGGTTCAGATGTGGTGGAGGTCCAGCACCCTGCACACTTCCTTCATTAAACGAGAGACAAAGGGTGTCCCCTGATCCGTCAGGATCTCTCTAGGGAATCCAACTCTCAAAAAGAGTTAAACTAGCCTGTCGGCGATAGCTGCTGAGGTAGGGGCCTTGAGGGGAAAAGCCTCGGGAATCTGGTGGCATAATCGACAACCACCAAGGCATACTGGTTTACTTTCTTTGGTCTGGGGAAAAGGCCTGATTAAGTCCATTCCAACCCTTTCAAACGGATTCCCAATGATAGGTATCGGCTTCAAAGGAACTGCTGGCGGTCGTTGAGTGTTTCTCCTCTGACACTCCTCACAGGTCTGGCAGTGTACTTTGATATCCTTGTATATACCTGGCCAAAAGAAGTGTCGGAGCACGTTCTGGGTCATTTTCTCAGCTCCGGTATGACAAGCGGTGAGGTGGGAGTGGGAAAAAAAACAAGATTTGCTCCCTGAACGTTGTTGGTACTAAGAGTTGTTCTGGGTCTTCAGGGCTACCCTGTCTATACAGCAAATCGTTTTTAACAAGGAAACGGGGGAAAGTCTGCGAAGGGGCATCCTGGGTCGCGTGTGCTGCTTCCCATGCGTTAAATAGGGTGGGGTCGTTAGATTGAGCAAACCTAAAGCTCTTGTCCAGTATCCACGGTTCGGGGGTGGTCAAGGCAGAAGGTGTCTGGTTGGGCTCCCCCCCTTATTAGGTTTCTTAGACTCTCTTCTAAGGGTGTGGATAAACAGCTGTAGGAAGTCAGGATTGTCTGTTCCTAGGATGAGTTCCTCTGGAAGTGCCTCTAACGCCCCAACCCTTACCGTACAAGGAGGCCCCTGGGGAGGAGTGAGGAAAATGATAGCCTAGGGGTAGGGTTTAATGTCCCCGTGTACGCATTTGATATGGACCACTGCATCTGGGATATATATTGTTTTGCTCTAACCAGGGACTTGTGGATTACAGACTGTTTACAACCTGAATCTAACAATGCTTTAACCCTCCTTCTATTCACGTGTACACTTACATGGAATGCCGGTCCCATCTCAGCGGTGTAGAGTATTGACCTTGGCACATAGCCCACTTCCATGGGTTTGTCACTTGTTTTTCATTTGTGACACATCAGGGCTATGTGACCCCAGCCACCGCACTCAAAACACTGGGGTCCACGGAATGAGGGGGTCTCAGTTTTGGGGGCTTGTGTGGAAGAGGCTCCATCACCGGGCAGGATTTTTTCTTGGGTTTTGTGGAGAAGGCCTTGCCCTGCCTGTCACTCTCCCATGGTGAGGTACGAGGCTGGGCCCTCGAATATTGGGTGGCCATTTCTACGGCTTTTACCGGTTTGAGGTGGGGATGCTGCTTCAGCCACCTTTGAGTGCCGTAGGGTAAAGCCTCCAAGAACTGTTCCAGGTACACTCTGTTCATAATTTCTTCCTTGGTACTCGTGTGGGGCTTTAACCATTTATCAGCTGCCGTTTTGAGGCTAAACCATAGAGTTTTGGGATTCTCCCCGTGCTGTCCTCGTTCCTTCCGGAAACTGCCCGGTAGGCTTCTGCGTCTAACCTGAGGTGATCCAGGATCACATCTTTGATTTCGCTGTAGGGGGTGTTGCCCGTGGTGTTGGCCACCTGGTACGCTGACTGTGCTTCCCCTTTTAACAGGGGAGCCAGGAAGAACGGCCACGTGTCCTCTGGTCATCCGGATGCTCTCGCAGCCCGTTCAAAATTTGACAGGAAAGCATCTGGGTCCTTGCCCGGGACATATTTTTGCAATGCTATGCCGGCGGGTCCGTGGGGCATACTATGGGGCTCTCAAGGGGTAGGTACCTGAGGTGTTCCGAACATCTGTTGCAGTCCATCCATCTGGGCAGCAAATGAATCTTTAAAGACATCCCTGTCTGCCTGATGTCATTGCCGCTCCACGGCCCATTCAAGTCTCTCTTGCCCCTTCACCAGATGTTGTATGAGGGCGTCCATCATTGGATTACTGATGGATCAGATAGGGAATCCCACTTCTGACACCAGTTGTAGTGTGGATAAAGGATCTGAGTGGACAGCAGAGTGGGATAAAGAAGGTTTTATTGGTTGTAACAGAAGTTTCCTCCTTGTTGTCAGTTCTTTAGGAGTATATGGGGCAGTATCGGCTTTGTGGATAGGGCTCCGTTCTCTTCTGATCTCTCTTCTTTCTCGACTCCTTCCTCGTCTGGCGGCGGGTCCCTGGAGACTCTGTGACCATGTGACAGGAAACATAAAGAAAGAAAGCCGGGATAAGGCATCGGTTCTGCTGCACTCTAAGTGAAAGGGAGGGTTGAGAAGGGACACCGGATCACACATGAAACACTCCTATCGGGACTCGCTTGGTGAAGTGCTCGAGTGAAGGTGCCAGAGCAAACCATCAAGAAAACAGAAGAAAGAAAGAAAACAAAATAAAGGGTAGCTGCAAGAGCTATGGGGGTTTGCTATCCCGCCTCCCGATCCAGCCCACGAAGCGTTTGCTACCTGTGGCTGGGCAACTCGCGGGGTCGTTGGCCTCCTGGCTCCACCGGGGCCTCTGGTGACACGGCCTCCCGACCTGTTTCTTTCCTTGTGGTTCCGCCTCCTCCGTAAAGCACGTTCCTCTCCTCATCCGACTCGACTCGGTCGCGGGTGTTGCGCCACACACACTTCCGGGATTCCTTCTTCCTTAAGGCTCCATAGGAGGTGACGTCAAGGGGCAGAGTCGCGTCCTTCGGGATTCCCCATTCAGAAACGCCTTCCTCCAAAGAGTCGTCCAGGCAGGAGGGGTTTCTGGGAATCTGTAGTCCAGGTGTCCTGTAGGGAAGAAACAAGAGGTGGAGAGGGGGGGTAGCGGCCCACCATTCGATCTCGTACATGCGTTTCCCTTTGGATGGGCCCACATTGTCACAATGATATGTGTAAATGCTTGGTGACATGTGACTTAGTGCAACAACACCCTTAGTGACATACCGTCAATCATGTGATCAATCACTGCAAGGTAAAAAAGTCCTACAGGTGGGGTGAAAGCCAGTGTCGTGAGAGAGTGTCAAAAGACATTATAGAATGGCACATGAATTCTGTACGCGCAAAGTCTTGTGAGGCCGGTTTTACAGTGCAACATCTTTACCAGAACCCGTAGGGTATGAATAACATGGCCTAAATATTTTTGCAATTTATACAGTAACATGATACTTTGTCAGCATCTCAACATGGTGTTAAGTGGCGTCTAAACTTCGTTTCATAATGCTTAAAATGACAAGTTGTAAAAATGTGCAATCTTAACACATGTAATAAACAGGAGGAAATGGCAGTTATTATGTTTCCAGCATCACAATATTCATTTTGACACATAAATAGCCTGGCATTGCATCGGTCAACAAGTCAGTATTGTTAATGCAATATTTATACATTGTTCAGGGATGTTATGTGGGTCAATAGTCAGAATAACCAGAACCCATATATGCAGGAATCTCAAACAAATATTCAGGGGGTAAATCTCCTCGAGCCGTGTCTACCATGAGCAGTGGGGGTGTACAAAAGCTCATAATGTTGACAAATGTGCGAATTACATTGAGATGTATCATGTTGTGAGCTCAAGGGGTAATGGCTGACAAGTGCTGATGACTAACTAATAAACACGGTTCTGCCCTCTTCTATCAGTCCCCTAGAAAAAAATTGTAACTCATGGTCTGTATTAAGACTGAGCTCAACCACTTTCAATCTCATGATCCAGGTGGCTTCTACGCGGCGCAGTAGGAGTTCCCTATCCCCACCTCTTTGGTTGGGTTGGACATGTTGTATTCCAAAAAAAGAGAATTGTTTATAGGGGCCTTGGGCTTTGCAACTTATGGCATGAGTTGCCATTGGGTATCTCACATCCCCTTGTTTAAGTGCACGTGTGTGTTCGCTGATGCGATCTTTGAGCATGCAAATTGTACTGCCCACGTAATGCAGCACACATAGAAGTTGAAAAAGGCCATTTCTGATTGTTTATGTGCAGGAAGGGAACCCTTCCTGCACATAAACAATATCCCCACGACACAGGCATCTTTGCACCATGGTGCAAGGGTGCATGCGCAGGCGCATGGCAGCAGTTTGTGAACCAGAGCAGGGGGAAGCACAGAGATGCAACATATTGCTGTATATATGTCGAATTCCTGTGCTTTGAAAGTGACTCAATGCTGTGCAGCCGAATGGCTTATGGCACGCACTGAGTCACTTTCCTTGTAAATCTGCCCCAATGTACGTTGGGTTTAGGGTCCATTCAATTACCAAAAATACCAGAAGCTGCTCAGGTACATTAGAGAATAATACGTTAATCCCACTCCTCCTGATATGCATTCAATCAGTCAATTTTCTGCCATTCACTCATGAGCCAGATCAAATACAACATAATTACCAAAAATAAAATGATAAATATATATATATTCACTGAAAAAACCATAGGTTTCACACATGTTATAGTTAGCGGAAATTTTACTGATAAAAAACCAATGAAATTCCCCCGTTATAGTTAGTGCAGGCAACTATAACTCACGCGACCGCAATCCTCTGCTGATGCTAATACTGTATTTAGACACTTATTTGCCCATGTCTTCTTCCATACATTTTTAGCTATACATATATTACAAATATTTTTTTTTCATAAAGACACATATGTCATCAGCAGAAGATTGCGGTCGCGTGAGTTATAGTTGCCTGCACTAACTATAACGGGGGAATTTCATTGTTTTTTTATCAGTAAAATTTCCGCTAACTATAACATGTGTGAAACCTATGGTTTTTTCAGTGAATTTGCAAGGTTTTTTAAATGCTAATTCCTAACTATAACGTGTGTGAAACCTATGGTTTTTTCAGTGAATTTGTACGGTTTTTTAAATGCTAAGTTACTTTACGCCATTCGTGGCGTGCGCGCCCACTTAACGCAGTTCGTTCCGTGCGCGCACGGAGCGCTTCGCGCACCGTGCGCGCACAGTAAGCACGCGGTGCGCTTCGCGCACCGCGCGCCCACTTTACGCAGTTAGTGCCGTGCACGCACGGTGGGCACGCGGTGCGCTACGCGCACCGCGTGGCCACGTTACGCTAGATGGGCCATGTACACACGATGCGCTTCGCGCACCGTGCGCACATGGAGGACATATGATGCACTTCGTTTTGAAAGGTAATATTTTAATTTTTCGTAATTTTTATAAGCCATGCACAAATGGTGCCCTTCGGGCACCATTTGCACACGGGGTGGACAGAGTGTGGATAATTAATTTTTTAAATTTTTTTTTTAAAAATATTATAGTTTATCTCATCTGTTATATGCCGTGCACAATTGGTGGCCTTCGGCCACCAATTGCACACGGGGTGGGGAGAGTGTGGATAATTTTTTTTTGTATATAATTTTTTACCGCACGCGTACGGTAAGCGTAATCGGCGAAATTAGCGAAAAAAAAAAATCCGTTTTTGGCCTTGGGGGATCTTTGGGGACTCCCTCAACATGGCTATGTGTGTGGGAGCTGTCTAAATAGCCCCTTTACATGTTTTTGTGCATTGTATATTCATCATCACTCTCAGTGCGAGAGAGAAAATGGCGGCCGCCGCTTCCTGGTTTCGGCCGATTCGAATGTTTACTAAGATCTAAGAGCCAATCAGAATCGCGCTCGCGCACGCCACCGTACGCGTACGGTAAGCGTACCGTAAGCGCACCGTAAGCTGGCTCAGATATATATATTGATTTAAAGGCTATTTTCTCAGAATCTACTGAACAGATTTACACCAAACCTACAAAAGGCACTTCCTTGACCTGAGGACTACCTCTCTGCCAAATTTCAAGTAATTCTGTTCAGCCGTTCGGGCTGTAGCCCTGTCTAAAGGTCCTATGGACAAATGCATGGGAAAAACGCGTTTTGGGACCCCCCTTTTATCTCAGCCCCCGCTTGACGAATCCCCCCGAGACTTTCAGGGTAGGAGCGGAGCGTAGCGCCCCACCTATTTTGAAACATTCGCGAGGATTCGTCGACCGGCGCCAAAGTTATTCAAAATAGAATGTTGCGGATTTCCTATGGAAACGTGGTCCTAACTATAACTACCTACTGGCGACCGCCAGTAGGTAATATATATATATATATATATATATATACCACAGAAGAAACACACATCGGAATTAGAATTTATCACATCTACAAAAACTTTCACTGTGCATATATGAATTCCATTAATCATGTACAAATGTCCAGAGTACATTGTGAAAAACACTTTGTTGACATGTTTCGGTGAAGTAATGTTACAATTTCCACCATCTTCAGGACATAAAAGATATGTGATCTTCAATCTGTTAAAATAAGACACATATACAATGGATCTACTAACAAAAAAAAACAACAAATGATACATGCAAACATGTAAGATTTATATATGACCATAGATGTAACAAATATTGCCTAATACTTCACAACAAATATACAGCAACAATCTTATTTATTACATATAAACATACATGTCCTAATAGGATAGATCACAAATAATTACGTTCTTTAAAACCATATAAAAGTCATATGGCACTTCAATGGTCTTTTAGTTCTGACTCACCCACATTTTCATTCCTCCTCACTCACAATGAATATTTCATATCACCACTAAGGTTAAATCGCATGAGTTGAAATTGAGTACCGAAATGTTATTGTACATGTAGAAAATATAATAAAAATACTTTGAAAAAAAGGTTCATTCATTCTCTAGTTTTCGTACATATAAGCACTCCCTACGGTGCCACATAAATAGGAAAAACGTGAAATGTCCCATAATTCCTTTGTATTCAGGATGAGCAGATTTATTATATAGGCAATTACGGCGTCATTCCTCCATGTACAATCATCCTCACTCACCCAATTCATTCTACAACTCTTATAGTATGAGCAATATGAGTAACTCGAATGGTCTTGCAAACAGTTTAAATGAGTCTCCCAAGAAATATTGTGGCCACACGGTGTTCTAAAGATCCAAATGTAAAGAATATTTAAAACACCGAATTTGAAGGGATTTTCTATATACCTTAAAAATATCATATTTTTCAAACTTATTTGCTGTCTGTCCTCAGTCCATATGTCGTTAATATTCGTGAGAGACCCGTATTATTTACAGGTCTTCCCCGTACTGTGACTCTTGACTCATTGACCACATCAGTCCCTTGACGTAGTTTATATTTCAGCTCGTCTGGTTAACCTACAAGACCAACAGGGGCCATCACCACAGCCTTGCTTCAAGTTGTCAAATAAACGAATATTATTATCTCCCACCCGTCCTCATTTCCTACTATATGTATTCAGTTGAAAACCCATTTTCATTTACCCAGACTGGGGGGCAGATTTACAAGCCCCTTGCGACAACTTTACGCCGCCGTTGCATCACTTCTGTGATGCAGCGCCGTCATAAACAATGCGCCACATTGCGACATATTTCCAACATGATGCACCTAGGGAGAAGCGCCACGTTGTAAAGCCCTGCGCCACATTATACCTGCGTCAGGTATAATGTATGCAGGGTGGACGTTCCCACGCAGGAAAGCCTTGTAAAAGCGAAGCAGTGAAATCTACAAGATTTTGCGGAGTCACTTTTACGATGCAACTGTGTCAAAATCTTGCGCCTGCTTTAAGCAGGAGTAAGGAGTGACGCAACATGTAGGCATTCCTAACCATTGCTGGAGTTGCGTCATAATTGCGACACAACTCCAGCAATGCGCTGCCCTTACGCCGAAAAGATGCGTCACGCATCTGTCCATCCTTGTGCCAAGGTGCGTAGTGCAAGGGTTTTTTTACGTGTCGCAATTTAAATGGCGCATCAGGATGCGCTAGTTCTTGTAAATCTGCCCCTGGGTTGCTATATTAAACCTGGCTGAATCCGCCTGTCGACAGCAAGACCACAAAGTGCTATTAGAGACTATTTCTTCATATCCATTCCACGTTTAAAAAAAAGTCCCCAGTCCAATCTAAGTTCAAGAAGCCTGTATTTGATCCCCCGGTATTTCAGCTCCAAGACGGATCTTTGCTCGCACCAAATTCTTCACGAGGCCATAGAACCACAACGCGGCACATCTTATTTAAAATCTGCAAAGACTACATTATGATAAATATAATAAAATCCTTAAAGGGGGTTATTAATTACCTTAAATTGATCTTCAAAATCTAACTTTTTCCAACCTTTACGTGTTTCTACAACAGGGTAATATCCCACTACCTTCGAGATAAATCACTAATTTTAAATCAGAAACTACCATAGGTAATCTCAATTAAATTTTAAATTCAAAGAATAAATCAACACATTTCTTGAAAAGGTTCTGATCTAAATCCCCAGTCTCTTCTTCGTTCATAGTAATCATCTACGTTGTAGTACACTTACCACATACTAGGGCTTGGCAAGCTCCCTCAATTCATTCCTATTCCTTATAATGCACAAACCAGTGTATGTTTCGATCTCTTTCTTACCAATCTGTCTGATATCAGTATAGATCAGACTCACGTTCTACGGCCATAATGTTGTCTAAACATGTTCTTACAGGTAAGAAGAAGTGCTTATTCAGTACCTAATAAGTTCTGATATGATGGACAATTGCTTCAAAATTATGATCATAATGAAAGAGAACTCAGACTGGGGATAATTATCACCTAAATAATATTTAAAAAATCTCATGGTAACCACAATATATATGGTGACCTAATACCAGTATGTCATGAGTTGTAACGTTTTCTAAAATTATTGAGGGCATATTATCTAATTGTTAATTATCCATTCCCATTCTTCACTACTATTCTTTTTAACAAATGAAAGATAATTGTAGTGCAGACAATGCAGTATCTATGTTTAGGACCTAGTTGACACTTATTTGGGGTTTGAATCTCTAGTGAATAATTTTGAGGGTAGTTTGAAAAATATGTACAGATGCTGTAATTGTGACTCTCTTCCCAGAAAATAGGTCTTGTTACCAATAATGGTGGAAGTTGGAAAGAAAGAAAGCAGGATACATTTGACACTGAAAGAAATAGATAAAAAGGAATTTGGCAGCCGGTCTTTGATGCCAAATATATTCTAAACATTGTCTTTGGAAGCACTTACGTGGCGCTGGAAGATTGCAGTTTCAGTCTACAGCTAAAAAACAGTGGATAGCTGTGTGTTATAATCTTCTTTGCCAGCCAGGTTGGAATGTCTCCCAACTTTCTAGAAGTGAATGCATGATGTTGAAATGTAAGGGGGTAGTATTCCAGTGGGTGTCAGTGGGAGACTTATACTTGTACAGTGAACTGCCAATGTTGGTTGGTTTCGAGATTCATCAATTAAACTTACCAGATGCATACCTCATGTTGTGTCTTCTTGACCACAGAATGTATTTACACTGGCTACGAGTTGCCTGGGATGAGACAGGTGCACTGAACCACCAACCTCTCCTGAACTCATGTTTCACAGCCCCTGGAATCAGGGAGTTGTGTTTGACCTGCATTAACTTGACGGGTATGTACTATGGCTACAGAGGGCAGTTCCCACACTATGTGTGCGCTTTCTTGGCTGGAAACCGCAGTCACAACAGGGCACATGACCTAGCGACTTGGAAGGCACTGCCATTTCTTGTAGTAGCACAGTGCTGACATGTGCTACAAGGCATGTTGTTAGACTTGGCATCTGTGGCGTGGTTTCCCCAGACTTTCTGCCTCTACCCCTTGTATTTTTGATGCAGTGCTGCATTACGTTTTTGCTGGCTTAGATGCTTTGGGCCATTTGCCACTGCTGAACAGTGGTGAAGTGCAAGTGCTCCCTGTGTAAATGGCTATTGCAATTGGTTCTCCTTGATTGGCACAATTTTATTTACTGTAAAGTCCCTAGTAAAGTGAACTGAGTGTGCCAGGGCCTGTAAATCAAATGCTACTAGTGGGCCTGCAGCACTGATTGTGCCACCGGCATGAGTAGCCCTGAAAAGGTTCTCAGACCTGCCACTGCAGTGTTTGTGCGCAGTTTTAAAGTTGACCTGGCAGGTGCACCCACTTGCCAGGCCCTAACCTTCCTTTTCTTACATGTAAGACACCCCTCAGGTAGGCCCAAGGGACCCCAATGGGCAGGGTGCAGTGTGTGTGAAAGGTAGGACATGAACTGGTGTGTGTGACATATCCAGATAGTGAAATACTGCCAATTTCGATTTTCACTATTGAAAGGCTATCTGGCATCTTACAAGTATAACTTCCTATTGGGACAAGATAGAGGAATAACGTTTAGGCTCTCTGAACTCGAATTTAATAACACATCTTTTAGTAAAGATGGTTTTTAAATTGTGTGTTGGAAAATGCAACTTTTAGAAAGTAGGTATTTTCTTGTTTAAGCATTCTGTGTGCCTATTGCCTGTTTGTGGATTAACTGTCTTGTTTTAGAGTGACAGGGGCAGGGCATGTGCATTCACTGTTGACCGCCACTGGGAGGGGGATTCAGGTGTGCCTGGCCATTCCTGGATGACTCAGAACTGAGCTGAATTGACCTTGGCTGCATTTAGAGTAGTAGGAGGAGTTTTCCTTGCACCTGCATGGGGCCTGTCCTCCTTGCACATTGCTGTCTCCACCCCCTGTGGTCATACTATACCAGTGAGAACAGAACTGGTTTGGACTGGGATCAGAGACCCTTGCACAAAAAAGCACAACGATAAAATGGGGTATAAGTAGTTGACCTTAATCCCAGAACTCTAAATCACTTCTGTACTTAGGAGGAACTTTTGCCAAGGAGAAGAGCTGGAGAACTGTGAGGAGGAGTACTGCCCCTTTGCTGTGTGCTGTGTGGGGTTGGCATGCCGCTGCTGTTTCTGCCAAGGAAAGGACAAAGACTGGAACTTTGCTAAAGAAACCTGCTTGAAGAAGAAACTCCAAGGGCTTATATGTGCATGCCTCCTATTCTGGAGTCTCAGGGACACAAAAACGTCACACCCCCCCAGCTCTCCTGAACCCCATTGCTAGAGGTTCTGACCTGCCATGAGATGCCTATTCCAGTTTTGGGCTTCTGGAGGTGGTTACTGCTGTTGGGAGCTGGAAGAAACGGAAGAAACTAAGAAAATCACCGCATCACCCTACTTGCGGTTGTTTTTCCGACACAGCACTGCTGTGTGGGCAAAATCTCCAGAAACTGCTGCCGTGCTGCTGCAGAGACGACGCAGCGCCTGCCTGCAACTACAAGAACCGATGCATCATGGGATTGCGGCTGAAGAAACCGATGCAGAGCTGCTTGTCGCCCCTGCATCGATCGCCAACGCATCCCCGATGTCCATGCATTGCACCTGCGTGGCAAGTTTTCCTGACGCATCACCCACAGACTAGAACTGTCTTGAAATTGATGCATCACTTCCCCCCACAGTCTGGACTTGACACATCACTTCACCTGCATTCAGCAGAACTGTCGCATCACCTCCCGAAGGACTCAGGAACTGACGCATCCCTTTGTTTTTCGATGCTTCCCTTCTCTGTGGCTGTTTGGGCTTGCAAGTTTTGATGCATCCACAGGTACTTTTTGCAAAATCACGCATCCATAGTGCCCTATGGACCAAGTTGCTTGAAACCTTTTAAAAGTCATATTGTTAGTACATGTATGTTAGATTTTTGTCATTTTGGTCTTGTGTGGGTTTAGATAAAGATACTTTATTTTTCTAAACTGGTGTGGTGTCCGTTTGTGGTGTTATCACTGTATTACTCTGTGTTTTGAATACAAATACTTTACACATTTCCTTCGGGATAAGCCTGTCGGCTTGTGCCAAGGGTGAGCAGGGGTTATCTAAAGTGTGTATTCCCGTTACCCTTACTAGAAGCAAGGGTCCCTACCTCTGCCAACTAGAGACAGCCATTTCTACCACATGTCGTCAAGGAAATACTAGAGGAGCGGCGTCAGGGGAACTTCGGGGAAGGAGGCCGCCATCTTGGATTGGGAGTCCTCAGGTACACACGACGCTTTGATGCTATAAGACACACCGTCAAAGAAAAGTGAGAGCAGCGACATCAGGGGAATGTCGGTGAATTGGGAGCCATCTTGGATTGGGTATGCTCACGTACGCACTGCGTAACAACGTAGAAGGAGTCACTTTGAATTCAGACCGACATGGAGACCTCTTTAACGTGGAGGGAGCTATTTGAGATTGGGCACATTTTGTACAAATGTTTCCAGCATGTGAGTCTGCAGCATTTTTGCCACTCTTGCCAGGATCATCACAGGATTGTGAATCCATTTTGTTTTGAATTAATTGAGACATCCTATTCACTATTTCCTTTGGAATTGAGTCATATTTTAGATGCGTTTATCAGCGGTCATAGTTGGAGAGTGCTGTAAACCTTGGACTTTGGAGCAGGTGATTCACTTCTTTAAACTAAATTGTAGCCTAAGACACATTTGTGGCTGAATGTTCCTGGTACTGCAGTCCACCACAGTCCTCCACAGTCCACAATCTTGCCATATCATTATTTAGATAATTTAAGTTATTCTAACATATCCTGTGATTTATAGTTTGAGGGATGGCTACTGCCAACATTCCTCCACATTCTGTTTTTCTATCTGATAAGGGTGAGACTCTTATGCGTTGAAAAAGATGGAAAAAAACAGTTTGACTCATACCCAATAGCAATCAGTGGTGAAATGTTTTCTGCAGCTAGAAAACAAGGTGTACTTCTGCACAATTGTAGGCTGGAAGGGCGAAGTATCTATGAAAGTTTGGCAATAATGCCAGTAGGAAATGCAGAAGGTGACCCTTGGGATATTTAGGAGATGTCTGTATAAATGTTGGAGAAATACTTTGAGGCCAGGATCAATGTTATACTTGAACGACACAAGATTTTTTAGAGTGAAAAGGGAAGAATGAAAATGTGGGAAACTATGTTGGATGCCTAAGACTCTTGGCATGCACATGTGATTTTGACCTGTTGACTCATGCTCTGATTAGGGATCAGTTGGTATGGTTCACAAACAATGTAGGATTCTGGAAAAATAGTTGTCAAATAATTGTGAACTTAAATAACCAATTGCTGTTGTCGAAGGGGTTGAGAGCATGAGTTCTTGGGTGTGTTATTCTATCTATTGTGTGAATCAATCCTGTGGCAGAAGAAGCCAATGGAAGTGAGAGTTGCCATGATGAACAGGTTTCGAAGGTGAAGTCAGATGGGAAACAAACGCTGAGTAACGGAGAAAACAACATTTTTAAAATGAAATGTTTCCTTTGTGGCAACCCTGGCCTTGTTGTGATTAGCCCCCATGTCATGCTAATAATTCTATTTCAGGAAGTGTGGGAAAAGGGGTCATTATGACTAAATTTGTAAGGGTGTAAAAGGTCAAGTAGTGACTTGTGTCTAATGATCTCAACAAACTGCTGCTGAACGTCAAAGCAAGTCCGGGTGATGAAAATGTATGGTCCATTGTTATGCATCACTCTGGATTGTTAAGAGATTGTGGCGCTCAATACAATGGTGGGGGATAAGAATTGGAAGGGAGTGTTCGGAGATGAAAACATTGCTCTTCTTCCCTCAGCTATCAATCCTGTGAGCTATGGTGGCACCAAGATTGATGTTTTGGGGAATTAAATTAAGTGATAAAGGAACCGTAAGAAAGGTATGTTTGGCCAGGTGTGGAAATAACTTGGTGGAATGGTGTCACCAGCAAGACATGGGTACCAAGCTTAATCCCAATGCCTTGCATCAAGTTATAACTGTGACAGAAGCGAGCAGACATAAAGATGTACTGCAACAATTTCCTGAAGCATTTGGTTGAAATTTGAGCATAGGATTGCTTTGAAGAGTAATGCTACACCCTGCATAAATAAGGTCATGAGGGCTCCCAATCACATGTTAGAACCTCTGAAGGAGTAAATTAAGATGCTTATAGCTGAAGATGTTATTGAGGAAATAGAGTCCCAAGAGTAGCTTGCCCCTGTGCTGCTGGCACCAAAGGATGGTGGCAAACAAATTGGGATGTGTGTGGATCTCAGGGATTTGAACAGACACATATGGGTTGACCGTCAACCTCTTCCGAATATCTCCGAGGCTTTGACAATGCTTGGTGGTGCCCATGTTTTGTAGTGTGATGGACCCATCCTCAGCGTACCATCAAATCAAGTTACATGATGATTCCAGACACCTCACATCATGTGTTACCCCCCTTGGAGCCTATCGGTTTATCAGAGTGCATTTTGGGTTGGCATAGGTTTCAGCATGTTTGCAGAGAGACGAAGAAAGTGCTGGAGGGTGTTTCCAATATATTGTTCTTTCAATACGATATTTTACTTTATGGCAAGAACATGATGGAACAATATGTCACTTTGAGATTAGTCTTAAAGAAGTTGGAAGTAGCTGAGGCTTATGCTAAATAAATATAAATGCAAATTCTGTGTTATTTGGTTCACACCATCTCGACTGCAGGCGTTAAACCAAAATTTGAGTAGGCTGATTCTATCTTGAAATCACCAGCTCTGCAGGATAAAGATCAAGTAAGGTCTTTACTTGAGTTGGTGGAGTTCTACTCCGGACTTGTTAAAAATAATTCTAGCGCGACTGAGACCCATTCGATCCCTACTCATGAAGGGTAACAAGTTTGATAGGTCAGAAAATTCTGAGTTAGCTTTTAAGACCACCAAACAAAGTATAAGCAAAATGCCTACCCTGGAACATTTTGATCTGAGTAGAAAAACTATCTTGACAACTGATGCCATTCTCGAGGATCTGGGGCCTGTTTTGTCGCAGGATGATTGTGGTGAGGAAAATGTTGTTGCATTCGCTTCACGTTCGCTCAAAGTTGCTGAAGAATGTTACTTGGTGGTTGAGAGGGAGGCTCTAGGATGTGTGTAGACAAACAGATATTTCAAATTTTATTTGTGGGGATTGCCTTTTGTGTTTCGTTCTGTCAACAGACCCCTGACACAATTGTTTGGCACTAGGAAAAATGATGTGATCACTCCAAGAATCAAGAGGTGGGTGGAAGGTGTGAGTTATTTTAACTTCTGTGTTAAGCATATTTCTGGCGCGAAAAACAATGTTGTGGACTATGTGTCCAGACCTTCCTATAGACGGTGATGTCAATGACCAGGATATATGTCAGGTCAGTTGGGTTTGTGAAAGCAATATTCAAAAGGAGGAATGAAGAGAGGCAAAAGAGGAGGATGCCGAGGCTCAGAGTCTTAATAAATTTATGGTGAAGGGTTGGCCAGAGAACAAAACCCTTGCAGAAAATGTAAGGCTTTCTGGAATGTGAGGAAGGAGTTGAATGGGAATTGTGATTAATTGCTCAGTAGGAAAAGAGTCATTCCACCCAAACCTTTGAGGGATAAAGCCATACATTTGGCACATGAGGGCCACTATGAAGAAGTCTTACAAAGGCCAGAGTAAGGTAACTGTACTGGTGGGGTTGGATCACCAAGTTGAAGAGTAAGTCAAGGATTACAACTTGCATGCCAAGAATGGCAAAAGTAAAGTGTTTGTGAGTGTGCCCATGTCTCCGGTTGAATTCCCAGTTAAATCCTGGAAGAAATTAGGGTTGAATTTTGCTGTCGCCGTCTATCGTTTACCTGAGGGTGAGTGTTACATCATGCTCTTGGTGGACTATGTGTATAAATGGGTTGCCTTGGATACTAGGATAGTGGTGGAATTTGTAAAGGAGGAATTCGCTCAGGAGGACATACCCAGTTACATTGTGACAGACAATGGGGTCCAACTAACTTCTCAAGAGATGTTCAAATATAATAATTTTTTAAGAGTCTCTTCATTGTTTGTCAATGGATTGGCAGAGTGGATGAACAGGATGGTTAAGTCAAGTGTGCAAAAAGCTGTTGATTTGAAAATGCCTTTGGCTAAAGTTTTTGATGAAGTGTGCTGGGCACACTACAACACTCCTCATCTAGTAACTTTCAAGTCACCTTTCTTTTGGATGACACGAAGAGTGAGGAATACCAAGTTGAACACCGCCGATGAGTTGCCTGGTAGGAGACAGGCACGCTGAACCACTAACCTCTCCTAAACCTACGTTTCACAGCTCCAGGATTCAGGGGGTTGTATTTGACCTGCATTGACTTGCGGGTATGTACTATGGCTACAGGGGGCAGTTCTGACAAGGTGTGAGCTTTGCCTTTGCCAGGCACTGCAGTCACAACACGGCACGCAACCTAGCAGCTTGGAAGGCACTGGCATTTCTTGTAGTAGTGCAGTGCTGAGTACGCTACAAGGCACGTCGTCAAGCAAACTCTTGGATTGGGTGCCCTCACGTACACACCATGCAGTGATGCTATAAGACACATTGTCAAAGAAACATGAGAGGAGCGACGCCAGGGGAATAGGAGAAGCAGGGCACCATCTTGGATTGGGTACGCTCAAGTACGCACTGCATAACAATTCGAAGGAGTCACTTAATTTGGACTGAGGTGGAGACTATTTTGGATTGGGCACATTTTGCACAATTGTTTCCAGTATTCTGCTCTGGAATGTTTTGGGCACTCATGTCAGGATCATCACAGGAACGGGATTCCATTTTGTTTTGTACAAGCTTGAGACATCATCTTCGCTACTTCCTTTGCAATTGAGTCATATGCCCAAAGTAAAGGTAATAGGGGGCTCTATCAGCAATAACTCTTTTCCTATCATGTTTGGAACTCCAAGCACCTAAATATCTTCTTTCTGGTGTATTAGGTGTGCTTCGCATGGGCCCCTCTCTGGTTACACCAAATTTTAGGAACAGTGAAAGGATATAATTGGAGGTATGATTTTGAGCCTAAATCTTTTTTCAATGCGTCGTGCCATTTCTTTTCAGTGTGAAGCACTGGGCTGAAATGATTCACCTGGGAAGGACCTTTTTCTCAACCCTTCTCAAGGGAAATTAAAAACCACCTGGATCCTTCTTTAAAAAAGCCCCGTCTCAGTGAAACCTGCCATTGGTCCCTGTGAATTACTACCTAGGGAAAGAGTCGCCAGTTATCGCCCAGGCACTGTGAGTTTGGCAATGCCAAATCAGCATTAGGAGCTTGAGGTCCCTGTGGGCTAAAAAAAACTTTTTTATCGGCCTCATCCCTTTCAAATGTATTTCAGCCTGCCACTCATTTTAGCAGCTTTTACTGGACTTTACAGTTCTGGTGAGCAGCAGCCAAAGCAACCGCTCAGTGAAACTCTTATGTCCTTTAAAGGAGTCTTCCAGTGAATGATGCCACAATATTTAACAATCCTAGATGACATCGTCACCAAAGGAACATTCTAAAATGCCTTTTGCTGGTGATTATTGACATGCAGTACATGGTAAAGCGAATTTCTTTTTTTAATTTACACTGGATAGTCCCTTTAGTGGTTTGTTCTCGCTTTTTGTTTCCTTCATATTTCACTTACATTGTGTCTCTGGAAGTTCAAGTCTTGCTGCATTTTCTATGGGAGCATAACTCACGCCCTGGGCATATGTGCGTGAGTCAGTGCCAGTGAAGTGTTCTTTTCATGTGCAGTACATTAAATGACATTAGGAGTGTATTACACTCCTGTCGTGCACCACATGGGTAAAGGTTTTAAGTTAACACGTTTGGTCTGCACAAGCAAACACCATGGCGCATGAATGTAAGAGCACCTCACCCAGACTATGAATTTCATTTCAGGAGATTTTTTATTTAAAAAGCACTAGTGATTAATCTAATTTTCCTGTTTTTGTGTTTTTCCCATACAGGTGAAAACTCAGAGGATGAAGAGAATGATGACGAAAGCGCCGAGTTCTCCGACAGCATTGAAGAGGATGCAGAGATGATGGACGCCTCATTGCTGCAAACAGATCTGCATGTAAGCAGCACTACCAGGGGACTCACATGTTTGTTTAAAAAAATTATGGAGCTTATTTATGAGCCCTTTGCACCACTGCTGCATCACTTTTTGTGATGCTGCAACAGCGTAAAATATGCACGATATTTACAAAGTGACGTATCTGCTTAGATGCGTCACTTCGTAAAGCTCTGCACTAGGTTATACCTGCGTCAGGTATAATGTATGCAGGGTGGACGTTCCCCCGCAAAAAAGGTCATGGAAGTGGCGCTGTGAAATCTATGAGACTTCTAGGACACCACTGCGTCAAAATCTGATGCAGACGCCTATAACATGGGACTTTGCCCATGTGTAATGAGCCATTGCTGGAGTAGCGTCACTTTTGCGACACACTCCAGCAGTGCGTCATTACTTCACCTACAGATCGATCAGAAATACTGACGTATCTGTTAATCCTAGGGACACTGAGCAACGTGCAGTAAATACGGCGCATCCATGATGTCGCAAGGAGAGCGCAGTGTGTCTGCCCATATTGGTAAGGCCACGTAAAATCACCCTGCTTCATATATTTATGGGCACCTTTCCAGCATTACTCTGCATGACAGAGACGTTCCATGGGCGTTGCTGTGGGTGTTCCCATGCAACATCCATGGAACCAGGGACATTCCCAGGTTTACAAAGTGTCATAAACCTGGGAATGAGTCAGAATCGTAAGCCACCCTCAGGGGAGGCATAGGAGTGACACATTGAGGAGAAATGCTTTTATTTCTCCTCGTTTTTTCCTCCTATGCATGCTTCATTCAGCAGCACACATAGAAAGAGGGAATTGCCTTCAATGATTGTTTTTTGTGCAGGAAGGTGCCCCTTCCTACACAAATACAATCATCCCCGCAACGCAGACACCCTTGCAACATGACGCAAGGGTGCCTTCGCTGGAGCAAAGTTGGGTGAAATTGGGGGAATTTAAATAAACAGCAGGTGTCAGCAATTAAAATATCTAAAATAGAATCAAATGTAGGTTCCGATAAGGAGAAAAAGAAATGTGCTGGCTTGAGGGATTAACTCTATGAGCAGAAATAAAAGGAGCATACGGTCTCAAGAGTGAGAAAGAGACATCCGCTTCCAAGGCTGTACGGAATGAAGTCTAACTAACTAAGGTCAGCGATACACAATTAAAACATGATACGCTGCATGGTTCCCACTGAAAAGCAGCCAATCAAAGGTGAACATTTACGGAGGACTTGGTGTCAGTCCACTTCCCATGACTCATACAATGAACGATTTCAGGTCCATGGCCTTTACATATCATCCAAGGGAGGATTTCTTCTCCATTGGATACTCTCATGCCAGGTGCTGAGACTTACTGTCCAAAACACTACAAAGTTACATCAAACGGCCTTCACTCAGAGCTTAACAATAACAATACAGCCTAACAAGTACATGATTGATACTTGGCTCCTGAAACAAGACAAAGATTAGGCACAGCAAGCATAAAGACAACATTTCACTTAGTATTGAGCCTTTCAAATCAAGGCCTACAGAGAGTGTGTTCACGTTGAGTTACCCATAGTCAAACTATGGTTAATTCATTAATATAAAAGTCCCACATTATGCTCAATCTAAATATGAAATTACGCATTAATATTTTCAAGCGATGATTATACATTTTATGCATTAGCCTGTCAATAAATGCACATGTAAAATAGTGACACTGGGCCAACAATTTCGCCCTTCTGTTGGGTCATAAAGCCATTTACACAAAACATTCAAAATTTCTCTTTGTGATAGTTTCAGATACGAGTTGTTGACTATTGCTGCTGATGTCTACTCTCCTCTAGTTCCTTTAATTCATCATAAACACAGCACTGTCCCTCCTCCAATTCCGTCTCCTCTCCCTTTCTTTTCATGCCCTTGGTCTCTGCTGAACTCTCTCCTCCTCTCTGCTCTGATCCTTTCTTCCCTTTCAAAAACTTGATTCCCTCTACCATAAAGAACAAACAAATCACCCAAACAGCAGTAATTAATACAGGGCTAATTATAGTGCCTAAATACTCATTACCAATTCCGCTAGGCCATTTATCTACAGCAGAAAATACTTTCCTAATTGCTTCACAGGCACCTATCTCCTCCAGCTCTTTTAAGTGTTTGGATATGCTTGTGATATTCTTGACATAATAGTTCATCTCCTTGCTCTTGGCCAGCATATAGGTGCAACGTTGTTAGACGTGTAGCATTTCACAAACTCCGCCTTCTTTCAAAAGCAAAATGTCTAAAGCGAGCCTTTTTTGCAAAAACATTGCTTTAATGGCTATTAATTCTGTATCATTGGCTAAAAGCTTGCCTGCAGTGCTGGTCACAAGTCTATCAACCAACGTAGACAACTTTCTAATCTTCAAATCATTTAGAACTACTCCCACAGATGGAATTGTAGCCCCAAAAGTATCACCTACTATTTGAGAAGCACTATGTTTTGCTCTTCCAGGGCCCCAATTCCTTAGTCACCTAATTTATCTACATGATGCACCTTGGGGAATAGCAAAGTTAAATAACAACTCCCATCCAATTTGCAGCAAGCTTAGTACTAGCTTTCTTTTCACACACATAATATTTCCTGAAAATATCTACTCTGTGATTCCAAAAACCTCAAACCTCTGCAGGTATTCACTTCAGACCATCACCTGAGAATTCCAAACATTTACCTTTCTCCTTGTGAAACATAATTTTCTTTTCTGTTCCCAGTCTAAAATTAGTTTTGATTCTAGCTAATTTGTATTTCTCCTCTTCCTTTCCCCACACGCCCTTGATTCATCCTTTCCATTCTTCACCTTCTGTGCAAGTTCTTCCCTCCTGTCTCCCAAATCATCAAGAAAATCCTTCTCAACCTTACTCAATTTGGAGGTCAAATTCTGTCTGTGTGTTCAGTCAGTGCCAAGCATAACTTGTGACCTAAATAAGTGCCACACAATATCCATATATTTAGCATTAGAGTGGGGATTCAAATGTTTATACATATGAAGCTCCGAAAAGACAAAATCATAATTCGAAAAATAATAATCAAAATTACTCTGATTAAAAAGTAGACTCAAAATTATACTATAGTATAGACTATAAATAAGGGGAATATGATGGTAGATTATACCCTCAGCTACAGATGTGGCCTTTGGCTGCAGGCATAACAATCCTTTGCATGTATTGAGCTGGAATGCACATGCATAATATTGAAGAAGACAAAAGTAACATTTGCCTTAGACCTATTTGTATATTATAGTTTCAAATCAATTCTAGGCTGCTCCTTTACATGAGTACTGTTAGGTTTAGATTTTGGGGTAACTGGCTCATCAGGGGAACTCAGACTTATTACTAATTAAATCATAAGGATAATAGAAATGATTGATAATATAACCTCTATGTTGAGTTAGTGAAAGGACCAGCATGGTTTCTTGTGAAATGGAAAGAAAAAATGCAAGATTCCGAAATAACAAAAAATAAACAGTTCTACTTGTTGCTTCTACTTGGCAAAACTGTTGATTTACTTGTGATGAATATCAAGTTCAGTTGCTTCAAAGTAATTCCTTAACCCTACATCAGTCTTCCTCTAAAATGACAACCCTACTCTTCTACTGGAGCCTTGGCCCTGAGTGTCATCACAAAGTTCAATCTAAATGCTCAGTTATGCATAAACAGAAATCCGTTGACTTTAGATCAGTCAGAATCACAAATCAGTCAAATTCTAATTGCAGCAGCTGGTAGCTTTAATCATGGAAGTTTTTCAAAAACAGTTTGTCAACTCTCAGTCTCATGTATTCTCAAGTCAGCTTCACTTTCAACAAAGTAAGTCCATTCAGGAGCTACTTTTGACTAGGTACCCCTGTTCGTCTTGATCTCCTGACTACTCTCTGTTCAACTTTACTGTCACTTTGCTCGTTTGCCTCTATCTCATCAATGATGGTGTCCGGGATGCATACCTCAGACACAGAAATTCTCAGTCTGTCACTCTTCCTTGGCTACGTTTTGTATCTTTGTCCTCCTCTGATCAAACTGCTTGTCCCTTCTTCAGGCTCAGAGTCTGCACTTACAGCTTCTTAATCTTGGCTCATTCACCAAAGGCCCTTAACTTATTTGTCTTTGCACTTATTATTTGTCTCTGGTTCAATTCGAACCACATGTGCGCACTATTCTTCTTCCTATGAGCTCTCAGGTTTTGCTGGATTCCCACCCTGTGAATCAGTAGTGTTTCTCACCACTTCTTCTCGAGATTGTCTCACTATCAGGGTGTGCGAGGCATGAATCCAGTTTGGAAGATTTCCGCATTTAACAGAAGTGTTCGTGACTAAGATTACTTGATAGAGGCCAGCCTTTTGGGAATCCAGGCATGCCTTCCTTATGTGCTTCTTCACCAACACCCAGTTACCAGGACTAGGGATATGACATTGCTCTTGCCTTGGAAGGGAAGTCGCCAACTCAACCTTGTGAAAGACAGAAGGCACAACGGCCAGGCCATTGCAGTAGTTAAGAATCATATGATCCGTAATATTTACAAGCACAGTTGCAGGCACAGCTGGAAGTCCCATGTCTCTGCCCATGAGGATTACTTGGGAGGACAATCTTGTCGTCTGATCCAGGATGCATCTCTAATTTATCAGCACCACTAGAAGGCCCTCAGGCCATTTCAAAGATTTGGCTGCACACACTTAAGCAATATGAGACATTCCACTTATCAATTCCATTTTTATTTATTATGTTATGGTACTCCACAGAGATCCACATAAAGAATACAATAATTCATCCTTATCTTTAATACAAGGACATTAAAAGCATTCACAAGAAAAACATTTGAAAAAAAACATGTATTACTACAATAATAAAATTAATTATTTCACCCTTTCAAATTTGTCATACAAAAATCCATAGGCATAATCATTACACTGCATATGTCTGTGTAAGTGACAAATCTAGTACAAACTCCATAACACAGAATATACAAAACCTAATTAGGTGGCAATACACAATATCAGTACTAAATACAATACTCTATTACAAAGTGCAGAGATCTAAAATAATGCAAATACGCAAGAAAGTCAATTTAGGCAGTGATGTTCAATGCTGTATTAAATTACCAAAAATTAAGAAGTGCAAATGAGCAGATAAAGTGCTACAGGGACAAGTAACTGCAAGAGTGAAATAAGCAGTTGTGCCCACTCAAGTAATAAAGTGCAATATTACCATCACCTCTGTCGAGTATCAAACTTAACACATAGCTAATAGTACTTGCGAGTGCATAATAGTATTTATGGCCCTCTGCAATTCAAGTAAGGTTACACATTACATGCAACGTTATGAACAGTGCGACTTGGAGGAGGATCGGAGACTCGTAAGAAGCAGTTGCCTCGTGGAAAAGCCACACACACAGAGGATGCTGAAGAGTAGGGCAGAGCCGCCTTCCATCGATCCGACTGTCAGTTTGTTTGGTTTCACTGTAGTCTCTTGGTGAGGAACCTGGGTGAGTGGCCGCAGCCGTGCTGATCTGCAGAGAGTCTGCAGTGAGGCTTTGGAGGCCCACGAAAGGGGGTGGGGTGCAGTGTCATGACCTCCTGGCGTTTTCTTGCCTCTTTCCTTGTCTTTACCTTCTTTCCTTTACTGTGCACTGTGCATTGGTTTTGACCTTTGCAGTTGTGCCCTCCCCTCACACAGCAGAGGCAGGGTGAGTGGAGTTGGGGTGCTACTCTGGCGAGTTGAACTGGGTGACCTCTATTTGGCAGCAATGTGGTATGGGTACGCAGGGGGGTTGAGAAGAGGCTGAAGTTCCGTTTGCTTCAGGTGGTCGGCAGGCGGCTGGATGCAGTTTGTGGGTTGCAGTTTGGGTAGAAGTTTGGAGCCCGAAGCAGTTGAGTGAAGTCAATGAAGTTGGTGGCCAGGCTGCAGAAATTCCAGTTTTCTACAACTGCCAGTAACTGGTGCCGGTACTGGAACCAGCATTGATGTTGCTTTGATATTCACATTAGAATTTGCGTAGCACTGTTACTTTCCTACTTATGATAGCGGCTTTTCTTGGCCAAGCCCTTTCTTTCATTAGATAGCCTTGATAAAATGACATTAGGGTGATTACGTTCCATTCATCTGATTGTTCCAACCAATTCTTCTAATAACCTCCTGAAATAAAAAAAATCCATCTGTCGAAATTTGTCACATCTGAAGTCTCATCCTTCAATTTTGACTTTTTTTTAAAAATGAGTGGTAGCAAGAAAGGAAAAAAGGAGATCAAGTAGCTGATGCACTCTTAGGCTCTTCATCGTCACATGTGGCTTCTTCAAGTCAGGAAGCCCAAATTGGCCAAAGTTCGCTCCTTTCTACTAAGTTAAGTCCACTATGCAGATCTCCTTGTGAGGTAGAAACAGCTCAAGCAGTAGAAGCAGGGTAAATATCCCTTGTAGTGACCTTGAGATGGGTCCGGTGGACCCTGAAATATTGCTCCACTATGCCTGAAGCCTCAGGTCGTCAACTACAGTGTAACCTCTGATCTACTTGCAAAGCTGCACACAAACGGTTCATCACCTCATTCTTGAAGTGATTACCATGGTCTAATTCCAGAGAAACTGGAATCCCAAAATGAGGAATCAGTTCCCTCAACAATAGTTTAGCCACAGTGCCACTGTAATTTCTCCTAGTGGGTGTGGGTGTGCCTCCACCAATCGGGAAAAGAGACAAACCATTACCAGAAAGTAGCAGAGCCCATTACATACAGTCATCTCAACAAAATCAAGTTGCAGGTGATTGACAGGACCACCTGATCTCCCAATGTGGCTTGTGAGGACCACAGTACTCCTTCCTTCATTTATCTGTTGACAAGTGGCACATTAGTAACATAACTGCTGCAACAACATGAAAATGGGGGTTAAACTGAGTGCTAAAGAGATGGGTCATTGCGCCCCGACCTGTATAAATGGCACCATGAAAATGTCATACCATGGGGGCAATATGAAGTCAGGCATACCCAAACCTCATCCTCATTTTTCGTACACCCTGCTCTGATCCACTTCTCCTGTTCACACTCTGGCACCTTTTCTTGCAAGCTCTTTACCTCTTACCATGTATCAGCAACAGTCAACAAAACGTAAATGGAAGTGTCACTTTCTGATTCCTTTGAATAATCTCAATGGAAGTTGCGTGACCCAAGAGTGCAGTATATGCCTTTTTTGTCAAATTAGTGGTTGCCAGTGGTCACAAATCATTTCTTCTCCTGTGTGCTGCGCACTCCACCACAGCTACTTCAGCTGGCACTTGCAATGCCTAAAGCAGGTCCATGACATAGTGACCATTCCTGATGGGAGACCCAGATGAGGTCATGAAATGGTTCTGTGATCACAATTGTCCAAAATAATAGACCACCCCAAATCCGTAGACTATTAGTGTAGATAGAGAACCCTAAATTGTCAGAGACATAACAGGCTCTAGTGACAATGATAATTTTGGCCACCTGTGCAGAGGTTACATTGTGCAAACCGGAGGCTTACATTACACCTTCTAAGGTGCTAACAGCACAGACTTATTTCAAAATCCTACTTTTATCTCTTAAACAAGAGCCACCCACAACAACATAAATTCAGGTTTTTCCAGAGGGACATCGTGAAAGTCAGAACTTGGCTTGTTACACAATTTAGTCATGTCAAGGCATTCATGGTCTATCCGACTATCATTTTCATCAGTAACTGGCAAAAGTAACATTGTAGTAAGGTTAAGATAGGGGCACCTCTGCATAGTCAAATGTTGGGTTTGAGTGTGGTAGAGTAGAATTTCAGCAGAATGCGGAACCATGACTGTAAGAGGGTGCCCCAACAAGATGTCCTCACATTGCTGAATGCTGACATGAACTGTAGCCACTGCCTTTAGGCAACCCAGCAATGCTTGAGCTATATGGTCAAGAATGGCTGAGTAGTAAGCAATGTGTCATTTGGGATTGGTATTAGTCTATGCTAGTATCGCTATGGAGAACCCTTCCCTCTCAGAAGAGTATACAATGAAAGGCTTAGGCATTTCTAGAGCCTAAGATGCTACAGAGACTTTTATTCAGCTCAAAGGGGGCATCCCTGCACTTGTTGTCCCATGTTAGTAGAACAGATACATTGTTGTGTGTAAACCTCTGTTGATGCCTTGCCATTAGGGAAAAATTGGAAATCCACTGAAGACAGTAGCCAACCATTCCCAGAGATGTCTATACTTCTCTCTGCATCTTGGCTAAGTTAATTTCCAATATGACAGGGATTCTCTCTTGAGACACCTTTCTTGCTCCTTTTATAATATGATGTCCTATATCCAAGACTTCTTATTGACAGTACTGCAACTTAGTTGGAGGACACCTTATGTCCCTTTTCGGCCAAATTATTCAACAGGGTAATGGTATATTTGCCTCCTGCTTTGTTGATGTCACCAATAGGTCATCAATATAGTGGACCAGGACTGAGTTCAGTATCTGATTGATGATCAAGGGGCTTTCTGTATACCCTTGAGGAACACTGCACCATGCCAGAACTTTATTTTGGAACCAGAACGCAAAGAGGAACTGACTGTCCTCATGCAACGTGATAGAAAAGTATGCTTGACAAAAGTAGATGACCATGAACCATTCAGCATCACGGAGTATTTGGAACAATATTACAGCAAGATTTAGTACAACATGATATGACTATTGTTAATCTTTTGCAGGTCCTGCACGAACCTCCATTTTCTGTTTGGTTTCTGTGGGCTCATGATCGGGGAGCTACAGGGACTCCTTAAGACCCTTAAGATACCTTGCTTTAACATGAACTCAATCACATGGCTAATTCCAGCCACCACCTCTTGTGAGAGGTTGTACTGGGGCATTCAGGGAAATTCAGCATTTGTTTTTTTGTAAGTTTCTCAGGCTCTACACCTATATTTAGGCAAATGTCTTTGCCAGTATAATCCCAGACTTCATCCTTCATGAAGTTCTTTAGGTCAGGGGGCAATTTTTTTGTCAAAACAGGGAACAGCCCAATGGGTGACTTTTCTGTACTTAATTTAAAGTCTGCATACTTGTCTTGCATTTGGAGCTCGGCACCATCCGGTGTACAGTAAATCATGCAATTCAGTTTGCTCAAGAGATACCTACCCAATAGATTAACTGGGCTGAAATCACATATCACAAACTGATGGTCCTCTTCAAGGGGACCTATATACACATGGACTTTCACCGAAACAGTATTCACTATTTGTTTATTTGAAATACCTTCAACTTGGACTTGTTTTCCCGAGAGGGGTAGGTTTGGGACTTCCACTATTCTTACAGTAGCTCCTTTGTCAATAAGAAACAACAGGGGTGGCAATTCACCCCTTCATACAGATATGGCCACTCTGGTCTACCTCAAAGACTACGCAAAACACACAATCTTTCTCCCCTCTCAGGCACTGTCATTGTGATTGATCAGACCACAGATCTCCAAAACTATCAAAGACCAGGAACTGTTAAAGGCAGTTAGCATTTGTGAGGGAATTTTGTTGACCTCTTGATTCAGATTAACATTAAATCTCAGATTATTCACATTATGCATTATTAGAGCTTGGAGCATGATATGGGTCTGGGATCTTGGCATTTGCATTTTTGGAATTGACAAAACATTCACATTAGGCAATTGACCATCGGGCTCCATTTGATTTGGATTAGACTTAAACTCTTGCATCAGTGGTCGAACTTTTTACAATAATGACACAGAGTTGTTTTCTTCAACGTGGCTGGGCCTATTCCTGAGTTCAGATCACCTGGCATTCCTCCTCCACTACCTGGTGTAACACATTCCCACTCTGCATCATCTGACCACCACCCCCATCATTCCAGACCCAGTGCCAGAACCAGAAACAGGATTTTCTATATATGGACTATTTTGAAATTCTTTCTGGGCTAACTTGGTTTGAGCCAACATGAACTTCTCTTTGATTTTCTTCTGCCTTGCTTCCAAATTATCACTGCAACACTTTGAGTATCACATGATTTCAACGAAGGTTTTGACTGCCAACAAATCACATTCTGCGGAATATGCAAGCTAATCCCTCGGCGCAAACCGACGGCAACCGGAGACACAACATTATCAAGGTATTCTAGCTCAGGTTTTTACTGCCACTATGGGGATTAAAGACCTAAATCAGTCTTTCATAATAAGCATGCACTGACTCTTTAGATCCTAGAGTGACTCTCGAAATTTTCAAGCAATTAATCTCTTTTTGTGAAGCTTTAGTTATCAAAAAAATGGATCACCTAATTATACTTATCCATAATGGGAGACAGCGTTTACAATGCTGTCAGTACCACACGGGCTGATAACAATGCGGACGTTACATCGTCTGCGTTGTTACCACGCATGGCATTACATCGAAAGTCGTTTCAACGACTTGCGCTAGATGGCGTGCAACACCAGGGAATGTGTTGGATTTTAAGTCTTGCAATGTCACTGTCTTTCTTCTTCTTCCTCACTTTATGGAGTAATATTCAAAAGATCAGAGAGCAGAGATCTCTGATCTTTTGAATATTACTCCATTTCTGGATGCCCGAACCAATTAATTCAAATGTAATTTCAAACCAGTTGTTTTAATAATTTTAATAGTTTACTCAGTCATAAATATCCTAAAGTTCTTCTGCAAAGTTTGACTCTTAGACAAATCAACACCCTATTCTGCAGCTATAGCTTTGCGATCCTCACATGCACTCATAGGAGCCTTTCTGCACATGAACAAAAATTCTACTTTCTTGTACCCATTTATAAATTCCTACTTTAGTCTTCTCTCTGTATCTCGTCAAACTCACACCATCGAATACCCTTTCCTGTGTCCCCTAATTTTCAAGGGCATCTGACTCGGAACTTTTATAATCCTCCACAACTGGCACACTTACACTAGGTATTGTTACCATTTTGGGGCATGCTCCTGGAGCTAGACTCGCACTGGTGCGCAGGAGAATGAGGATTGCTGTGACTGGAGGAATGACTCGGATTGGGGTGGCAACAACGATGCTTGGAGTCACTATCGGTAGAGCTGGTGCAACTATTGGCAAACATGTTACAATGGGCAACCCTCCCAATGGGGATCTTGTTCTGCTGGTGCACTCACACCTAGGTCAACAATGGGTGGTGGTCTTCCTACTGCATGATTCCCCACAACTGGCTGATATCCTCCTCCTGGCTGAATAACATTGTACAGAAGAGGTCGTGAACCCAACAGATCAATCCAAAAGTCACATTTCCCAACTTTGTAGTTCTTTTACTTCAATCTCACCCCACCTCGTGCTTTTTCCTCCCTGTTGTCCAACTGGTTAGCACATAGTAAATTCTGACTCCTCCAATCACATCTTTCCTCGATGTCTTCTGTTCAGCTTCTCACTTTGCTTCCATCCAACCATGGACTGTCCTGTTAGTGCTAGTCTGATACTTTTCTTTCTCCTTCACATGTGCTGCACACTCCCATAGTTCAAGACTTCATATTGAGATGGTCTAGGTGGGGTTTCATTTCATACAACACCTGCCTTAAATTATTAATTATTCTTAAATGAAAGATACCATGTGGGAGGAACTGAAAAGACCCTTCATTTGTAGTGCTCTTATTCCACTGTTTAAGCCAAATACATGGGTGTAAACAAGGGGTCTCCGACTTTTTGTGTAAAAAGAGATAATCGCAAAAGAGATCAATGAAAATCATCGCAAGTCACTAATATTATTAGTTTTATAATTGCGATTACATCAGAAAAGATTACATGAGTGTCCACCGTCTGCAAGAATATCAGTAGTGATCACCTCAGTGCGTTGGGCAGTGTTGCTAGCAGTAATGTAAAAATGCTTTGGCAATTTGGAAAACCTCTACATAGTTAATACATGACAGCCACAGCTGCAGTGCCACTGGCACAAAATTAATAATATTATTAGTAATAACTCTCCCCATTTAATGTATCACTCAAAAATCTGCTTTAAATATAGTTGAGAAATTCTGAATTTTTTCTCCAAACATCAGCTTCTGAGTTCTGAAAATACACACATTTTTTTGTCTAGAATAAACATATTTGGCATACATATATTAGTTCAACCAAGCAAAAGGTTCCAATTTAGTAGGCAGAGATGCACACTAGAGAGCTACTTACAGGTTGCTGAAAAGCTATCAGCAGCTCATGAGCTACTTGTTGGAGAAGCCTGGCTTAAACTGACACTAGTTGTCATGTACTATGCGGGCATGCCCTTGAGAGCGACCTTCAAGCCCTCATGGACAGGTTTTCATCACTAAGCAAAGCTCTCAATTTCTTTATAAATGTCTTCCTTTCACTACACACCACAAAATCAATAAACCTCAATTGAAATGACCTGCGGTTTTCAGCAAATCACAAAATAGTATGCAACAACACTTAATTTTAATCCCAGCATGACACCACATAACTAGTCACTCACAGGGCAGCACCCTTTGACATAAAGACCAATCCCAGTGTATTACACACACCATACGACCTATACCAGCACAACACACTATGATGCAATTCACAGCAGCTTTTACTCAACAGTCAATCAATTTTGCACTAACAATTATTAAACAAAACGTTAATTCTTGTCTTTTCCACAAAAAGGAAATTCCAATGTTCACAATCACTCTAAAGGGTTGGGAATCAACATCCTTCCAGCGCTATCACGCATACGAAGTTATCTCTTGAGCAGTGAGAAATCACCTTGACTAGTGGAGTTTGCTCCCCTGCATAAAATGATGAGCCAAACACCAATCTAAGTAAATACACTGTCACAAAAGACGTTTAATAAGTCCCTATCTTTTGTGCGACCGATAGTTTTTTACGGTCCGACATCACATACTCAATTGTTTATCTTGGGATCTCAGACTCTGATGAGCAAAACTTCAAGTGTTACAGCAAGAGCGTTTCTCTTCATAAGCACACGCGATATGTGAAAGACTGAATCTTAACCCTCACCGCAACATGGAGCCCTCCTGGGCTCAAAATGGAGACCACACCACGCAACACACTAACACATTAAAATCCACAAACACAGCAGCGCATAAAAATAAACAATCAAAGATGCAATTAACCCTACTATACTCAGACTCCTAGGACACTACAACCACTTCAGGACACCGGACCACCGCCAATTCTCCAAACTGGAACGTGGATCTAGGGGTACACGGACTGGGGAGATTCTGTCACTGGGACAAATACTAACTATCTAAGCCTCATTGAGAGCCATCCTCTACTACCATATGATGAAGGGAAAGGGCAATTCTCCAAACTGGACCATGGAGCGGGGGTCACAGAATGGGGAGATTCTAACTGTCACTGGGGCAAATTCTAACTATCCAAGCCTTATTGAGAGCCATCCTCTACTACCATATGATGGAGGGCAAAGGTCGGTGTTAGTACCGTGAAAAATATAGTGGAAATTTTAAGACTTCAACATTACTCAAAGGATGGATCTTTTTCTCAAAACGCGGCTTGACATCAGCAATTTAATGACATATCAATGACAGCGAAGCCTATTTTTCCCCACAGTAATGACAGAGCATAGGCAATTTGCAAACCATGAGGCTTTTATTAACAAATTAGCAAAATAACAAACTCAAATCAATCAGTTTAGTCATAAGTCAATAATCACCTGAATGCAGCATACTTGAATATATTCCAAGCAGATCAAACAGCAAATGCAAAGTCAAGTTATTTAAACGTAGAGTAAGCAAATCTAACAAGTGCACAGTGGATACTTTTGAGAGCAAGATTATGCACAGCAAGCAAAAACGCAACATTTCATTTAATATGGAGCCTTGCCAATGAAGGCCTACAGTGACTATGGCTAAATTAACATGAACACATTCTGACTATGATTAACTTGTTAATGTAAAAGGCACACACTATGGTCAAACTAAATATGAAATTACACGCGACTATAAGTACGCCATGATTATACATTTTATGCATTAGCATGTAATTAAAAGCAAATGAAAAATAGTGACACTGTGTCACTATTAATCAATCCCATTGTTGGTAAGATGAATCCGCTTTCGTTGGAACCAATTCACACTTTCTTTAGAGGCATTAGTTCAAATTCCACCAGAAAAAGAAGCTGTGATGTACACATATATGTATTACTTGTAACTTTGAAATGCATAACTGATAAAATATCTGCCTGATTTTGGAAAAGTGTCAGAGGACTACTAAAAAAGTGCAATAGAAGTGTTATTCTTGGCCACAAGCAGCAACCATTTGGCCGTTCATTGCTGTACCATTCCTTTAGGTGGGGGCTTTCTTGGTAAATATAATGTTGTGGGGTTATTTTTTCATAACAGACCAAAGGGCTTCCTTCAGAAAGAATAAACGTAGGTGTGTAGACTGGAGAATATGTCATCTTTATATTACCCTTTTATACAAATTCTTAGAATTCCCCATGTTTGCTCTCAAAGATTGATAATACAGTTGCGATTTGGGCACACGGGGACACAACTTTTAAACACAATTTGATATTTATTATGTAGATTTATGACCAGGGTAACTTACCCTTCAGTAATCATTTTATGTTCCTAAATTCCCTATAGAGTTCTGCGGCCACCTGTAAAGATAACCCCGGGTCAGCAAAGGGAATGAATCCTGTACCCTGGAATTCACTCGGCAGCACTAGCCACTCAAAGCAAGAGGAAGACCCTGGTGTAAACCGTGAGCTCAGGCGAAAGAAGGAGGGAGAAGAGGAGGAAGCGAAGAGTCCATTCAAAGAATCGAAGGCTCGGGGTGTGCAGGCTGAGATCCCTCCGGGGGACATCTCCAGGTATTATACAGAGCATTCCTGTAACATGGTGGGAAACGATGATTCGAAGTACATTCACCCCTTAAATACGAGGCTCTGGCACTGAGTATATCTGGAGTGGCCAAAAGTAATTTCCCATTAGGGGCTTGTTGCTACATTTGCAAAATAATAACCATCCTCCTAATAACTAATATTCCTGTTATTGTTTTTAATAATTTTGCAAACAGAAGAATACAATGATGATGGTGTTTGTATAATCCTGATCAATATAAATATTCTCCTTCTTTCTTCTTCCCTTATTTTCCTGCTCCCTCTCCTTCACCTCTCTTATATATTTCCACATATAATTTAACACGTTGTCTGACATTACAGAAACTAAGTGCTTGTTAATAAAGGGATATTATTTCTTGTTTTAGAATCACTTGCCTTTATACACGTGATAATAATACTTTCCTTGTGTCACTTTAACCAAGTTTTATAACCAAATATGTTTCCTAGGACCTCCGTGTCACCATGAGAGACTCTACACTTCTTTTATGGTCCTTCATAATTTCCCAAAATATAGGTGTTAGAAATACACGATACCCCCCCACCCCCAAGTACATTTTTAGTTTTTTGTTTTATCTTCTCTCGTTCATCTCTATGTATTTCATATTTTTGCAGGGATGTCTGAACCTAAAATATGTATGAGTGGCAGAAACTGGAAGACAAGATGCATATTTAGAATCTATATGATTGCTAAAATTAAGACAAAAACCTTTATTTCCGTTTTTAAAAAATTACAGCTGACATTTCCAATAAAACCAATGTTCATGTTTGTAATGAAATGTAAAGAGCGCGATCAGCAATCTTTCCTAGATATATGTGTGACTGGGACTTTCATGGATTCAATGCTCATAGGAGGCTTCAGAGGACAGGTTCACTCTGCCGTTTAAAATTCTGTTAATGTGGACGCAAAATTAATTATTTACATGCTTCAAAATATACTTCTAGTAGCCCCAGTTCAAATCTCACTGCAACCATAGGTGTACTCCTCACTATGGGAAGCAAATACCCACATGGCAGTATTACCCTCTAAAATACCGAGTTGTGAATGTAACTGACCTCCAAAAATATGTGGGCCAAAGACGAATTTATTTATTTGAGTTTTATATAGCGCTGGCTAGACCCGGAGGTATCAGAGCGCTTTACATAAGGTTCCACAAAGTTACAAAAATACATCAGTTACCAGTTCCATCAATTACTAGAAAAACATTTCAGGAGCGTAAAGACGAGATAAATGCAGCTTAGAAGGGAGCGGGGATAGGGTAAAGGGGTAGGAGGGAAATAGGATTGAGAGATGAGGGAGAGTCTGCCCAAAGTCCAGCTGGGCAGGTGACGGCCAAGGGGGCCATCTTCTCTATAGCCATCAGGTTGCTCCACCGGGCATCGGCCAAATAGCTGGGTCTCAACGGAAAAGCATTTAAAAAGCAGAGGGGACGAGCCATTGAAAAACAATTCCCAACATTTGTATATTTGGTTATATCACTCATAAAGATAATCATTGGGGTTGGTACTAATCCACAGACATGTCCAGTCCATATTTTGCTGACATATGTTTCCCAGAAGACATCTATATTGGTAATCAGATTTGAAATTAGACTATCTGCATGGATCTCAACAGAACTTTTGGATGTTTAGCGTTCGGAGGACCCTTGGAACTTGAGAAAATACATTAGACAAATCTGTAAATGGCCCAGAAAATATCTAAGATGAGTTGCGCTATCCTCCGCTAGAGAGGGGCGTCCCCCACTCGTACTTGGATATAACATGTAATCAAGTAACCAAATGTTCAAGAAACGATGTTTCAAATCAAATGTATTCTTCTTTTGTTCATAAAAAATTATTTGAATCTTATTAATACTTCTTTCCTTATAATCATTTCATCTTCATGATGGAAAAATGCAATTTTGACACAATACAAACTGTGTGCCTAGTTACCCAATGCATTTCGGGCCACAGCCCTTCGTCAGGGGCATAATATCTGTAATTTTTAAAGGAAACATTAGGTCAGTCGCCAAACATGACCTTAAGTGAGTTCATGCACTGTAGTTAATGTGCAAATCTTACTTGGTACTGTCATGCCTTTTCAACGAAAAGGTGACCCCGGTAAGAAACGGTGAAAACCAATTAAAAAATGGAAGTTCAAAGCACTATTATCACGACAAACGCTTTTGGTAAATCGATGTCTTCACCTTGAATGCGGACAGAAATGATCTCAAAAGCTATGAAACATGCTCCCCATATTGTAGTGCCTTCGCTTGTTTGTTAGTATCGTGCATACGGTTCTCATAAACGACTGAGGTGACGAATATTATTGTGGACCCAGAAAGTATGTCAATACTGAGCCGGTAAATGTACAGCTACCCAGTTTATATATTGCGTGGGTATTTCTAAAAATTAAATGGTCCACATAGATCGACCTGAATAACGAAAATGTGAACACATACTTAGTGAAAACGTCATATCCCTGATGGTTACAAGTGGTAAGCGTATAAACGAAAAAAGTGCTTACTTCAAGAAATAATACGTGATGAATATTCCTCACTGTTACGGCCCTTATCACGTATCGGCTCTATCCTAAATTGGATCACATTGGAGTGCGTCAGACTACATAACTATATTGTTCCAGAAAGTATCTAGCCACAACGTCCACCAAATATTTCCACCAAGTACTGAAAAACAAGAGCCTGATCACAAGCTCTGTGTCGTTCCCGGAAATCCCTCTTTACAACTATTTGTTCTAATATTTTGCCATGAAAACATGACTCTAGCAAACTATTAATGGGGCAGGTAAGAAAGGCTACCATTCTAACACATTTCTGTCAGCTAACTTGAAAAATAAGGATTTTGCTTAAATTAAACCGCAGATTTAAGACACCTAGGGGCATATTAACTAAGTTTTAATGCTCTGTTTGCATCACAAATGGATGCAAATAAGCGCTACATTTTTTTTCCTAATTTACTTTCCAGCGCTAAACTTGTAAAATTCCTCGAAAATAGTGCAAAGCAGTGCATAGACCTGTTATGCATTGCTTAGTGCCAAGGGGGCGTACCATGGGTGGTGCATGGACAGTCCCATGCAACCACCCAAGGTTTCTGAGGCAAAGCCCTATTTACTTAAAAAAAAAGTAGACAAGGTTAGTGTCAGAAAATAGTGCCCGCTTCAACCAGGCACTATCACAGAGAAATGTTTTCATTTCTCCTTTCTTTTCCGACTTTGATTGTGTGCTGCACTGTACAGCACACATGCAAGATGGGATAGTTTTGGGAATAGTCTAAGCATACTATTTTGTACTGGAAGGGTATCCTTCCAGTACAAAATCTATGCTAGTCTCACGTAGACACCCTTGCACTATGGTGCAAAGGTGTGTATGTGGCGCACGGCAGCACATTTCTCCACTTGCGCTAGGGAGAGGGGAGGAGAGTGGCATATTTCTGTAAATATTGTGCTCACCTACTCTCTCCTTCTCACGCAGTGCAGCAGTTACGGCTGCGGCACTGCACTCTGTGATGAGTCAGTAAATAGGGGCCCTAGTCCACAAATCAGTGGTAAATGTATTAAACAAATTCAAATGCCCTTCGATTCAACAATAGTTGTACTATTGTGTTTATCACTTACCTCATTTACCTAAGAATAATCCTAGGATTGCTTGTCGCTACAATCCCCCACAATAGCATCCACTTATTGTATCTGCTTGATGATCTATTCAATTCATATAATGGGATCATTCCTGCCCACAAAGTAGAATGGAATCACTAGTCAAAAACCCTCATATCACCAGACAACAATCTCCAGAACCCTTTATATTCACTTTCGTAACAGCTCTTGCCATTTTCTCACATCGATTCAGTCTAAATGTCAATCATTTATGTTTTGAGAACTTTCCATATTTCTGCCTAAATCCTTTCACCAGATTATAGCGATTTGAAACTCACATGATTCCATCCATAGTTATAGTTATGCTTCATACAACACTCCGATATCACTAACGTCCAAAATTATGTACTTAGGGTCACTGGTACCATAAATACTCTTGAATCATTTTTGATTTGTTAGTCTGCAGCCAACAAGTATTGCTGGCATTTTAACACTGCTCATGACAGAGGTAGAATTATTTTGCAGAAGAGACAAACAGTTAAAATGAGGGTTATGTGACTGTCTTCTTGTACAATATTCAAAAGCCAGAAAATAATTACCAATACCTCATGCTAACAAATTAGTGATTAATAGGAGGCACATATCATCCATTAGGAAGGGCAAATTTTCGGGTTGTTTTCTGTAAAAGCCTGTTTCATCAAGCCACCACCACACCTTCAAAAATCTCCCTGCACCATTGTCTAAACTTTTATACACAAAGTGAAGCCCATAATACGGTTTAACATTACAAGGGGCAATTTCCCCAGGATCATGGTAATCCACTAAGTTCATGAGGAGGATACAAATAAAATCTCCTGATTAAACTGTATGTCTGTGTATATATAAATAAGAGTGATTGTATAAATGAATGACTGAGTGTGTTACCAGCTGCATGGGTGAGTGATTGGGTGTGTTAGTCGCTGCATGAGTGAGTGACTGCCTCTGTAAGTGGTTATATGGGTGAGTAAATGGCGGTGCCTGTAGCAAATGTTTGTGATAGTGGCTGTATAGGTCAGTGAATGTGTATGATAGTGGCCGTATAGGTGAGTGAATCTGTGTGTTAGTAGGGTACGCGCTGGTGTTTTACTCCTGCACACCTCCTCTATTACTTCTGGCTTTGCCGGTGCCCTGGGGGGCTACAGCATCCAGCAACCTTCACTGCATGTTCCGACTAAGAGTCGGCCGGACTGTCAGCTCTGAACCCCTGTGAGGTGTACTTTAAGGGCCAGGCACTTCTGCAGCGTGGGATGAACTGGTCTTTTACTCCTGCACACCTCCTCTATTGCTTCTGGTTTTCCCAGTGCCTCAGGGGACTACAACATCCAGCAACCATCACTGCACGTTCCCAGGAGGTGGACAGGCGGTGAGCTCAGACTCCCCTGGGAGGTGTACTTTAAGGGCAAGGCACTTCTGCAGCATGGGTCTCATGTGGGCTATGCTCGGGCCAAGGGCAGGCCATCTATGCCTGTCAGAGCCCGGAGGAGGCTGGACTACCTCCCCTGGCTTGAGTTTTCCAGATGTATCTCTGGATAAAAGAGGCTCAAAGGACACTATGAGCTATGGGTAAGAGAAAGGCCAGTGCAATTATTATTTCTAATAACAAAGAGAAGCAGGGGTTGGCTTTCATAACTGATTACCTTTCCACTGCTATGACTGCAATTCATTCCAAAATAGTATCAGTAGAAGAAAGGCTCAGGGCTACAAAAAATCCCTATCCTTGCTCTCACCCAAGGAGACACAGCTAACAGTGACATCCACTGAGCCACAAGGCAACTGACAATGGTTGCCTAGCATATCTGGAAGCATTGCCCACACTAGTAACAACTGTGTTCTCCTGGAGGATAGTGAGATAATGATATTGTCCACCAATTTTCAACTCTCGCCCCGTGTTGGAAATAATTTTCAGGTGGATGATACTGCCTCCCCTCCGAGTAAAAGAAAGAAAGCTGGAATACGGGTGGAAAAAGGCAAAACAGGCAAAGTGAAGAAGTGCTTTGAGCCTTCAAGTCTCCCTATTACTGTGGGGGCTGCTGGAAGTAAAGGAGAGCCACTGCTGGTATCTGGGTTAGTGGTTCAGCCAACCATAGCGAATGACAGAGGGGATGTGCACATCCTGGGACCTGCTCTTGAGAGAGCATTGTCACCCCTTGTGATGGCGCTCACAAGTATTGGTGATTCTCTGAAAGAGCTCATGGTCCAAATTAGAACCAGTCTTCCAGAAAGAGTGGGACGGCCAGAGGGGCTTCCTCATCTTTTGAGCCTTGCGGCATCGATTGCGCCAGTGGTGGAGGGTAGCATTAACCAAAGAGTGTGCCCACAGCCCGAAGTCAATACACATGTACCTTCTGCTCCATCTGCAACCTCCTGCACAACAAGACCTGTGCGTCACCCTGGAGGCAGGCCTACTCCTTCATTTGGGACCCTCCATAGTGCAACCAATTTTAAACCTGGCATGCCCAAGTGTGGGCATTGTGGTTAACATCCTTGAACAAGTCTGGGTTGATTATTATACCAAACTACATGACTATTATGAACCAGCTTCTTCTGAATGTAGTCTTGATTTCAACTTGGCCGAACTCATCAAATCTCCTTGGATAACTATCCCAGTAGGGGAAGTCATCTCAGCAATTCAAAGATACCTACCTAACAAGGCCCCTGCACCAGATGTGGTCTCAAAGGATCTTTTTAAAGACAATCCTTCTCTCTGGGTCCCAAATCTTGGTAAGTGACGTCAGGAGTTAAATCAGTGCCACTCTAACTGCCGCTAGACTGGTTTTGGACCTGCCCAAACGGGCCTCAGCTCACTTGGCAAGAAGGACTCTACACTGGCTCCCAATGGAGGCCAGGATTTCCTTCAAGTCCCTGACTTTGATTTATAGAGCCCTGGCCACTAATCGGTCCGGAGGTGTGAGGGACCTGTTGGTCCCCTATACACCCTTTAGAACTCTCCGGTCGTCCAATAAGTTCTTGCTCCAAGTTCCCAGGATACGTAAGGCTAACTGGGGAGGTAGAGCCTTTTCTACTCTTGCTCCAAGGCTTTGGAACACCCTGCCCTTGGAGATAAAATCTCTTCCCTCGGCGCTTGCTTTTAGGAAGGCTCTTAAGACATGGCTTTTCGCCAAGGCCTACGCTTAGACATGATCTGCCATACTTTTTGCATTGTCTTTGGTTAGGCGCCTTGATGCCTTCGGGCTAAGTCGCGCGTTTACAAGTCTCCTTTCATTTCATTTCATTTCACTCTGCCTATTTCATGGTTAAGGGCCCCCATCGTCCCGAACTATAAAACGGGCAATGAAAGTGACCCTCATTGCTATCATCATATATCTTTGATCTAGGCTACCGCAAAGATCTTGGGCCGTGTCCTTTTTGACCACTTAAAAATCCTGTGCTACTGAAAGTTCCATCTCAGGTTCAGTATGGTTTCAGACAGGGCCTTGGAATGATGGACTAACACCTGAACCTCCACCTGCTCGATGCTAAGTATGTGACTGTCAGGGAGGGTTGTCTCTTCCTGACAATCATGGACCTAAGCACGACATTTAACAATGTTGTCAGAAGCAAGTTCTGGGCAATGTTCCTAAAAGGGGGGTCTGTTTCAATACATTATTTCCTTTTGTCGCAATTGCATTCAGATGTTGAAGGTAGGGTCAGGTATGGGCCCAATGGGGAATGCCCCCCTTATATAAAGATTAGGAAGGGTGCCAGTCAACTGTGTTTCCTGATGCCTTTTCTTTCCAGGTTTTATATTAACAGCCTGGAGGATTTTTTGATCCAAGCCGCAGCACATCCCCGAGGTTTGAAACTCAGCATCTTCCACTTCTTATGTATGCAAAACTATTCAAATTTGCATCCATGCCTCTAGAGGCTGCTATTACAGTTTATAAAGCCAGACCAGTAACCTTCCATCATATGGTGCTGGTGGCACACTGATTGTTTGCAATTGCAGATTAGCGAGAACATATTTTTTAGAAAATTGCTGTCATTGCCCGGTAGTGTTCCGTTGTTCATAGCTAACGAAGAGATAGGCCTCCAGTATCTGCATGACCTAGTGGGAATTGCTCCAATAGTGCTCTGGCTCTCTGATTGGGCCAGGCCAGAAGCTGCACTGAAACAGCCATTGTTGTCTGATTGCCTGGGGCTAGCAGGGATGCACATAAATAAGTGGTTTATGTATATCAAAAACACCTTATTGGAAATCTATAGATTTTATCACTTTACTAACCCTGATAGTATTATGCCCGGTGATAAAAAAAATTATTACACATGAACTCCTTAACCACCTTGCGGCAAAGAGGCTGAATCAAAAAAGGGCTTGGTGGCATCTTTTCTTCCCTTATGCACCTCCCCCAACATTGAGCAGTACTTGTCCAGCGTTGAAGTTTGTAATTTGAGTTTCTAATTTAGATCCCTTTGCTTTGCATCGTTGTAGCATTAATATAACATATTTTCCATTTGTTCTTAGAATGAACGAAGACTTAATATCTGATCTGCAATTTGGACAGGTCATATTTTGTTTATGCTTTTTCGTCAATTTGTCAAAAGGCCCAGTTTTGCAATTCGATAATGTTAAATACAGAAAATGCTCCGAATTTATTTGAGTGCCAGATGAATAATAACAATCTTCACAGTCATAGTTTCCAGGGCCGGACTGGGAATAGCAACCAGCCCTGGCTGATTGCTGATTGACCAGCCCTGGGGGCGATGTGGGGTGCTAGTAAAAAGCACCGCTCCTGTTTTTGTTACAGGGGGGCGATATTGCACCAGTGCTGCAAAACCGGACCACAGTGACAAAACCAGCCCTCACGGCCAGAAAACAACCCCCCACCCCTCAAGGGAAATGCCCAGTGCCCGCTCCAGCCAGTCCGGCCCTGATGGTTTCATCTGTATCTCAGTTCGAATAAATCATCAATATTTACTTCTTCTTGTTCTACAACTCCAAGGATGGCCATAATAAATTCTTGTGTGTCCTGTTGGCTGTGTCCTGTTGGCTGTTCAGAGTAAATAGTAGGGATCTACTACATATATCTAAAAGGTCTCGAATGTCTGAAGCAGAATGTATCACAGTTCTGTCAGTGACTAAACATTGGAGCAAATGATACAATGCTGAACACAATTTCTTATCTGTTTTTTGTTGAATTTGATTGACAAGATGTGTTAAATGAGACAGTACATTCAGAACAACATTTGCATAGCAGTTGACACCTGAACTGATTTCTAATTGGTATCCTACACCATCTGCATCTTTATCCACTTTTTTCATTTAACGCCTTCTAGCTTGTTTCCTTTCTTTTCTTGAATATCCTTTGACTCTTTTGTGAGCTTCCGGATAGGGCAGATTATCTGTTTCTCATAAATAGGATACTGTTCAAAATGAGGAGTGTATAGACTACCTAACTGATTGTACTCCCTTACACAACTTGCATCAGCACTGACTTTCTTATCATCAAAATCAATCAAAAATAAACCGGTCAATGTTCTGCATCAAGACTTAAACCTTGTGATGTAGGAATAGTTACAGCATACACTAGAGAGAGGGAACTGCTGCCACCACACATATAAGTCTTTCAGTAGCAAAAACGTACAACACACTTGCCAATCTGTTTCACTCCATCAATATGATCAAATTTGATGCCCAAGTATTCGACCTCAACTCTATTTGGAAGAATAATGAAAATAAGAATTTTTCCCAGTGCACCATTTACTAACCCATCTTTAACATTTAAATTATTCCACCTGTTCTTGCATATGTGTAAAGTCTTTTATAATTCTGCAGTCCTGGATACAGACTTCTCTAAAGAATCCAGTTATGCTTGTAGTTTATCCGTAAGTAGTAAACACCCTTATGTTCCATTTTATCGATAGCTGCAATTTTGAAAATATCTTCTTTCTTCAGTTTTAGTAAGTGTTTGTTGACGTTGGAGCACTCGATGTGTGGACATTAAAACAAACTATGGATTTCTTTCCTTCAATAAAGTCGTACATTAGTTCTGCTGCTGTGATGTTAAATGGAAATAGTTTCTTGATATGTCAACTTTCCAAAGCATGTTTTCCAATGTTTGTTAGAACTCTTATTCTAATGTCCTTAAGAATCTTTCCATAATCTACATCAGATACTTGATGTATATTTTTCACTAGTTCCTTGTATTCAAAGTGTATCCAAATATTTACATTGCCAATACTCCCTAAAAACATTTATTGTCTTATTATGGACATGTGTTTTGAAAACAGGTTGTCCTTTTATGGGGGTAAGTTGTAGTAGGTCATGGAATACAATCAAATGCTTTCTTCGAAAGAGTACATTGTAGTTTGTTCTTAACATCTGCTGTATTCTTAAGTGTATGAAGGCAGTATTCAGTTTAATACCATGTTCACCTCATTAATGATTAACTGCTTCAGTTTCTTCAGTACTCTTGATACCTCGTGGCAAGCTACACCAGATAATTTCTGATATTCCAGTGAATTGTCTTTTTATATTATGTGCAGCTAATCCTGTTGGTGCTGTTACTACACATGACACATTTGATTGTGTAGTCTTCTCTAGAAAATCAGTGAGAACTAAGAAAGCTTTTGCCAGTGCTAGCTTAACCACTGATGTATAGTAATATTGGCTTATACAGAAAACATTCACATTGTTTCTTCTCATGGACAAATTCATGCTTTAATTTATCTTTAACCTTTTTAAACATGTATTCCTGTTCATTTTTCATTTGCTGTACTAACTGCTTGAAATACACAATTTCCTCTCTTGCTTGCTGTATTGCACTCTCCACCTCATTCACAGGCATAACTGCTTAATTTTGAATAATTGGTTCTCCAAGAGGATCTTGAGTCAGAGGTCCAGAACGTTGGCTGCTGTATGAACTTTCCTTAGTTACCTCAGTAGCAATGGTTTATTCCTGTTCAATCTCATCTTTCAACATTTGTAAGTAGGTTGGAAAGATTGAACACTAAACACTGTCTTTTACAGTGTCAAAATAGTCTTCGTATCAGTCATAGTGTCCAAGTAAACCTGATTCAACATGCCATGGCTTGAATAACTGCAAAAGTGCCAAGTAGAAAAATTCTCTTCTCTCCGGAGTTTGGCAACAAAGCTTTCGGTGGTTAATAAAATTTCCTTTGTTGTGTCTAAGCAAATAACAATCACTTTCAAGTACTGCATAGATCCCTTCTTCTATGTTTTCAGTTACATTACTTCTATATCTATAATATTGTAGCACTTCATAGAGACTTGTTTTAAAGATGTGGACTCCTTCTTGGGTAGTATGTATCTAACTTATTTGTTTTCAGAATGGTTCTACTTTCTAGATCAAATTCTGCGAGATACTGTATTTCTGGGAAATACTTTAATACTCTTTTTCGACTGCTTGCAAAGCCTAGACTTACCCATACAATTTCCCTTGACTTTGAGAATGAACGAGTCAAGCTCAATTGGTCTGAGCACTCATATGTTCCTATTCCTCTATGGGAAAGAATTTTCAAGCTGAAATTTTACAATTTCCTGATGAGACTCTTTTCCGCAGGAATCTCCCCTCACTGCTCTTTAATTTCTGTTTCCTCTGATTTTGTTATATATGAAGTCACGTAGCAGGCAAGAGCAATCGAGTTGTGTGCAACACATTGTAGATCCATATTTGCATTCCACATCTTCAGAATAACAGTGTTGCAGTCATTAATATATTTTAGCCCACTTTGAAGAGTGGGCTAAAGAACGGTGATGGATTAAACCCAGATCAGTTGACTTGGGGTGAGTGCTTGCAATGTTCAACACTCCGTCCATCATTTCCTTTGGTTTTTGCTTTGTTCGCCATAAGTTGGCAGGGTATGCTCAGACGTGAGTCCCTTGCTAACTTTGCCACTGGATTCAAGCAAGCCTGGCTGAAGACGGCTGAAATGCCAGAAACCGGTCCTAGGAAGCTTGTTTCCGGTCCAGGGAAAACATGGCTTGGCAGTTCGGGCTGGACTGTTCCCATGAGGCACAGGGTCAGACTGATTTGCATATGGCCATGTCTGAACTGGGGTGGCAGAGTGGGCTAAAGAACGGTGATGGATTAAACCCAGATCAGTTGACTGGGGGGGAGTGCTTGCAATGTTCAACACTCCGTCCATCATTTCCTTTGGTTTTTGCTTTGTTCGCCATAAGTTGGCAGGGTATGCTCAGACGGGAGTCCCTTGCTCACTTTGCCACTGGATTCAAGCAAGCCTGACTGAAGACGGCTGAAATGCCAGAAACCAGTCCTAGGAAGCTTGTTTCCGGTCCAGGGAAGACATGGCTTGGCAGTTCGGGCTGGTCTGTTCCCATGAGGCACAGGGTCAGACTGATTTGCATATGGCCATGTCTGAACTGGGGTGGCAGAGTGGGCGAAAAGAACGGTGATGGATTACACCCAGATCAGTTGACTGGGAGTGAGTGCTTGCAATGTTCAACACTCCGTCCATCATTTCCTTTGGTTTTTGCTTTGTTCGCCATAAGTTGGCAGGGTATGCTCAGACGTGAGTCCCTTGCTCACTTTGCCACTGGATTCAAGCAAGCCTGGCTGAAGACGGCTGAAATGCCAGAAACCGGTCCTAGGAAGCTTGTTTCCGGTCCAGGGAAGACATGGCTTGGCAGTTCGGGCTGGACTGTTCCCATGAGGCACAGGGTCAGACTGATTTGCATATGGCCATGTCTGAACTGGGGTGGCAGAGTGGGCTAAAGAACGGTGAGGGATTAAACCCAGATCAGTTGACTGGGGGTGAGTGCTTGCAATGTTCAACACTCCGTCCATCATTTCCTTTGGTTTTTGCTTTGTTCGCCATAAGTTGGCAGGGTATGCTCAGACGTGAGTCCCTTGCTCACTTTGCCACTGGATTAAAGCAAGCCTGGCTGAAGATGGCTGAAATGCCAGAAACCGGTCCTAGAAAGCTTGTTTCCGGTTCAGGGAAGACATGGCTTGGCAGTTCGGGCTCGACTGTTCCCATGAGGCACAGGGTCAGACTGATTTGCATATGGCCATGTCTGAACTGGGGTGGCAGAGTGGGCTAAAGAACGGTGATGGATTAAACCCAGATCAGTTGACTGGGGGTGAGTGCTTGCAATGTTCAACACTCCGTCCATCATTTCCTTTGGTTTTTGCTTTGTTCGCCATAAGTTGGCAGGGTATGCTCAGACGTGAGTCCCTTGCTCACTTTGCCACTGGATTCAAGCAAGCCTGGCTGAAGACGGCTGAAATGCCAGAAACCAGTCCTAGGAAGCTTGTTTCCGGTCCAGGGAAGACATGGCTTGGCAGTTCGGGCTGGACTGTTCCCATGAGGCACAGGGTCAGACTGATTTGCATATGGCCATGTCTGAACTGGGGTGGCAGAGTGGGCTAAAGAACGGTGATGGATTAAACCCAGATCAGTTGACTGGGGGTGAGTGCTTGCAATGTTCAACACTCCGTCCATCATTTCCTTTGTTTTTTTCTTGTTAGTGCGTCTGTTGGAGGGTTTCTTGATCGGCGCAAGAGTGTCGACGCAGTTGTTGATCCAACTCCAGAGGTTGTGGGCGTCGGTGGGGTCGGCAGGTGGTCTTTGGGCGAGGGTGATGTTTAGCTGGTCTTCGGTGATTTTGTTCTAGCTGTGGCAGGGGATCTGTTGAGTGCGGTGGTGCGTGGTGGGTTTCCGGAAGGTGAAGTGGATGCAGCGACGGTCGGTCCAGTGGAGTTCAGTGGTGTGGCTGAAGGAGACGTGGGGGCTAGCGGAGAAGATGGGATCAAGAGTGTGGCCGGCGGAGTGGGTGGGTGTTGTGACGAGCTGTCTGAGTCCGAGGTTGGCGAGGTTGTCAATCAGGGTGGTGGAGTTGGTGTCGTTGTTGTTCTCGAGGTGGAAGTTCAGGCCTCCGAGGAGGATGTAGTCTGTGGAGGCAAGGGCGATGGAGTCACTGCACTGGGGCCGAGGTCCGGGGGGTCTGTAGATGAGGGTTCCTCTGAGGGTGGTGTTGGGATCGGTGTGGATCTGGAAGTGCAGGTGTTCGGCCATCCGTAGACACCATCACCTCATCAGATCCTCCAAAAGGGACTCCTTCAAGGACCGACTTGACAACAACATGCACAACAGCAAAGAGCTCTTCAACATCGTGAAGGAACTCTCCAACCCCAGCTCCAACCCCAACGACATCCCACCATCACAAGACCTGTGCGACTCCCTTGCCACCTTCTTCCATGGCAAGATTGCAGACATCCACGGCAGCTTCCACGACCTGACCGCCCTTCAACCACTAACACTACAGACCCCGCGGCCACCACCAACATCGATCCCCTGCTCACCTGGACCAACATAAACGACGACGACACCATCAAAATATCAAAATCATGAACACAATCCACTCCGGCTCTCTGTCAGATCCATGCCCACACCACATCTGCAACAAAGCTAGCACAACCATCGCACCCCATCTCCACAAGGCCATCAACATCTCCTTCGAGACCGCGACCTTCCCGGAGAGCTGGAAGCCCGCCGAGATCAACGCCTTACTCAAAAAACCCAAGGCGGATCCGAGGGACCTCAAGAACCTCCGGCCCATCTCCCTGCTCCCGTTCCCCGCAAAGGTCATCGAGAAGACTGTCAACAGACAGCTGACCTGCTACCTCGAGGAGAACAACATCCTGGACCCGTCTCAATCTGGGTTTCACAGCAACCACAGCACCGAGACTGCCCTCATCGCCGCCACCCATGACATCAGGGCCCTACTGGACAATGGCAAAACCGCGGCCCTCATCTTCCTAGACCTATCTGCCGCCTTTGACACTGTCTGCCACCGCAACCTACGCACACGCCTCCACAACACAGAGATCCGAGACAAGGCTCTGGACTGGACCACCTCCTTCCTCTCCGGTGTACACAGAGCGTACGCCTCCCCCCTTTCCGCTCTGAAGCCTCCGAGATCATCTGCTGCGTACCCAAAGGATCATCCCTCAGCCCGACATTATTCAACGTCTACATGGCACCGCTTGCCCTCGTCGCCCTACTGCACGACCTCAACATCATCTCCTATGCCAACGACACCCAGCTGATCCTCTCCCTCACCAAGGACCCCCTCACCGCCAAAACCAACCTCCACGAAGGAATGAAAGCTGTCGCCGAGTGGAAGAAGAACAGCAGTCTGAAGCCGAACTCAGACAAGACAGAGGTCCTCATCTTCGGTTCCACCCTCTCAGCCTGGGACGACTCCTTGTGGCCGTCTGCCCTGGGAACAGCACCTACGCCCACCGACCATGCACGCAACCTGGGATTTATCCTCGACTAAATGCTCTCCATGACCAAGCAATTCAACGCCGTCTCGTCCTCCTGCTTCAACACCCTCCGCATACTCCGCAAGATCTACAGGTGGATCCCCACTGAAACAAGAAGAACGGTCACCCATGCCCTCGTAAGCAGCAGGCTGGACTACGAAAATGCCCTCTATGCAGAAGCCTCAGCCAAACTCCTGAAATGACTACAATGCATACAGAACGCCTCCACACGCCTGATCCTCGACATCCCTCTCCATGGCCACATCACACCACACCTGAGAGACCTGCACTGGCTTCCCGTCAACAAGAGGATCACCTTCAAGCTCCTCACCCACGGACACAAGGCGCTCCACAACACTGGACCGGCATACCTCAACAGATGACTCACCTTCTACACCCCAAAACGACAGCTCCACTCCGCCGACCTCGCACTCGCCACCGTCCCCAGCATCCGAAGAACGACCACCGCCAGCAGATCATTCTCCCACCTCGCCGCCAAAACCTGGAACACCCTCCCCATCCTCCTACGGCAGACCCAGGACCTACTAACCTTCAGGAGTCTCCTCAAGACCTGGCTATTCGAACAGTATTAGCACCCCTCCCCCCCCCAGCGCCTTGAGACCCTCACGGGTGAGTAGTGCGCTCTACAAATGTTTTGAGTGATTGATTGGTGAATACAGGGGTATGTAAGTGTGTCTTCAACTCTCCTTGATAGTGCAGCATATATAACTACTTTCTGACCATATGAGTGAATGTATAAGTGCCTCTGTGCAGTCTGACTAGGTGAGAGAGAGGGTCTATGCTTTTAACAACTTGTATGTCATTTGCATTGTGGGTGGTATACTGTATGTAGTACTTGGTGAAGGGGTATCCAAGTGCATGAATAACTTAGTGAAATTGAAAAGGACACCTCTTACCTTTTAAGCACAAAGCACCATGCTTTATGGCATACCTGCAGTCTAATTCAGAGGTGAGCTATGTGTACTAAACATTATGTTTAACACTTGGTGGAAGGCTTTTTCATGCCAAGTCGAGTTGGCACTAAAAGTGCACAGATACTCTCTGAAGTAGTAGTCCTCACATAAAAATGCAGAGATACCCTCTACAGTCGTAGGCCTGACACATATTTAAAAGACTACTTGTCTGGATGTGTGACTAGATTCTATCAGAACCTCTCTGCATATCTAAGTAAGTGGAGGAGTACACCTGTAGGAGTGCCATCAGATAATTAACTAAGTGTACCAGTATATGAATCTCTGCACACTAAAGCTTGGGTTTAAGACTTGGTAAAGGGCTTTTTCATGTCAGGTCGAAATGGTACTAAAAGTGCACAGATACCTTTTGAAGTAGTAGGTCTCATTCAAAAATGCAGAGATACTCTCTGTAGTACTAGGCCTGACCCATGTTTGAAAGACTGCCTGACTGGAAATGTGATTAGGTTGTATGAGTACTTGGTGGCATATATAACTAAGTGGAGGAGTACTCCTGTAGGAGTGCCATCAGATGTTTAACTAGGTGTACCAGTATATGACTCTCTGTTTAACTAATTATATGGCTCACTAAATGTGTATATAACTGGCTGAACAAATACCTTAGTGACTGTGTTGGTGAATACAGGGTTATGCAAGCGTGTCTGCAACTGGTTTTGATAGTGATGGAAATATATATAGTATCTGAGCATGTTAGTGAATGTATAAATAGCTCTGCACTGTCTCATTTCATGAGAGAGTGACTCCATGCTTTTCAGAACATGTCTGTAACTTGCAGTAAAAGTGCACAGATAGGCTCTGCAGTAGTGTGCCACAACTAGCTTTCGTCAGTACTTGCCTATATATCTGAATGAGTGTAAGAGTATATTTAACTGTGCCTAGGGGTCTCAAACACACATTTGACTGACTGAGACTTTAAAGTGCATGTCACACTAACCACATACCACTCTGCCCTATGGCCTTCATACACCCTAGCTTAAGGGTAACTGAAATATAGTAGAATGGGAGTTTAAATACTGGCATGGTATTATAAATGTCCACTCAACCTAGCAGTAAAACTACAGAAGCAAGCCCAAGACATATTTTGTGTCTTCCTGTCTGCATGGGTGATTAGCAGTATCACTACTTCAGTACATATTTAAATAAATCTATCAGTCTCTCTGTGGTTGTGTCACTGGATGTGTACATAAGTATGTAGCCATGTAACTAGTTCTCTTACTATCTTTATGACTCTCTATATGTGTATGTAACTGCCTGTATGGATTACTTACTGGCTGTATTTGTCAGCGGTGGGGTATACGACTGTATGTGCAACTGGTTCTCCTACTGTGCGATTTATAAGTGCTGCTTTGCATATCTTTGAAAGGGTAACTGTCTCTGACTATCTGACTGGCTGTATGAGTCCATTTATGTTTTCCTTAATGGGTATGTGAGTTGCAGTATGAGTGGGATACTGCATGTATAATTGACCACATAGGTTTATAAGTACACATAAAGATTACTATACTTGAAACTACATTTAAGTAGAAATCACTCTGTCCTATTGCCTACCTACAGCCTACGATTCAAATGAGTCATATGTAATTACTGCTGCATACATACGTTCTGTATAGCTATGTCACTGAATAACTACATATCTCAGACTCTGTCTTACAGACTACATGAGTAATAAGTGTTTCCTACAAATGCATGAAACATGTGCAATGTGTAAAACACTACATATTTAACTATAGCTTTGGATTCCCAAACTACACAGGTAACTGAGTATTATTGTAAACAGTAGGTCTTACTATTTAGGCACATGCAAACCTTCCCTATAACTTACAAACAACTACCCTAAAGGGTATCTAATGAGCAGCTGCCAAGTTTCACAGATGCATGTGTTATGTACTACTGCAGTGCATGTTTAGCCAGTCAATTCTGTGACTTGTATTCCTCTTTTAAAATAGAATAAATAAGACTACAGGTCTCAGAGTTCAAAGAAAAGCATTTGTTTTCAGCAGCACATCGTGTATGGACCTCTAAAACATTGCTGAGTTTATAAAACATTGTTAAGTATAAATGTAAATCTTAGCAAGCAGTTTTTTATACCAACTAGAGCATGCAGCAAAACAACATATGTACAATAAGCAGGTCTAGGGCAATTGATAAGCAACATCTAAGACACCTAACCTCAATCCAAGACAGTCACATACTCAACCACTCATACCTCGTCTCATACAGATAGAATGTTTTGCTGTACATCATCCTCACTCTTATCAACCTCTTATAAACATCTACCTTTTCAAACAATTTTTTTTTTCAAAATTCTATCTAATATATAATTTGAGTTAATTGGTCAAACAGTTTTTTTTGCTCTTATTAGATCTATGCAATACTCTCTGAAAATGTGAGAACTAAGCATTAGAATGACACACCAATCTCATTCAAATCAACTATTAATGGCAACATTTTCAACTTTACAGTCTCTGATACTGCGGAAGGCAGAAAATAAAAACATGTCTTTCATATTTTAGTTTTGTTACTCCACATCTGAATGGTTGGTTTGTGTTAACCCTTTCATGCACTTTTATAAACAATCCAATATGGAAGAGTATTCGTTCGTATTCGTGAATTATTCACGACCGTTGCGAAGGAATGGAGATTAATTACGGGAGTCCAAAACCATATTTAGCTAGCTTGTTTTATTATTTTAAAACTACATTGCACTTTTTAAGAAAGCCCTCACTAGGAAAAGAAACCCTAATTCTTGAACAATGAGTCTAAACACCTCTAATTTAAAAAAAAGACAACTTTATCTTTAATACCTTTCTCTTACACTTTTTCAACAAAGTCTCCATACCAACACACAAGAACCAGTAGGTCAGACATTCCTAGCACTTTCTAGAAGGACCATACTAGTTGCAAATTTAACTGCAGCAGGTGTGTTTGACTCTACACAATTGAAACCATATACAAGTTTGCGTTACATTTTTTTCTTTTTACCAGAGCCAATCACAGATGTACTTCATTATCCTTTAAAGACGCTACTTAATTTTATTAACCTGCATATTTACACCAACCAATGAAATATGTATTGTTTTAAATCAAGAACTCACTTCCATTTTAACTGCCTTTCATATTGAAAACTGCCGCATTCAGCTCTAGCCATTTCCTGTCTGCTACTGCTACTTCACTTTCAAATGGTTAGAGTGTTGATTGGGGGCCACAGCTATGTGTTTTGGGCTGGACAGTGTGCTAGAAAGGGTGGCATTGATATGAACTTGGGTTTGGCTCATGTGCACATTGCCTGGATTGGTCAGAGAGGGTTAACGTGCCATGAATTGCTAACCTTGGTTGAAAGCATTGTGTATTGCCAACCCCTGACCTCATGATTGTGCAGTGTGGGGGCAATGACCTAGGCACACTGACTAGGGTGGGTCTAGAAACACTAATGAAAGATACCTTTGTACAATTAATGGCACTTTTCCCTCACACTGCCAAATAAATTCTGTCCACAGATTGACAAAGCCAGGAACCATGTTAAGAAAACTGTTGCCGAATTCCTCAAAGACCATACCATAGGCTCTATCCACAAAAACAACTTGCATTTTGACATGCATGGAATTTATACAAGTGATGGAGTTCACTTCATAGATGAAGGCCACAGAGTGTTTCTCAGCAACTTAAAACTCTGTATCCTGTCTTATGTGCTGCTATCATATATACACAATCAACACAAAGGCTCTTCTCAGAGCCACCTTATTTCTCAAAATATTGTCCATTTTCTTCAAAAAAAGATATATATTTTTTTAAATTAAAAATGTGTGAATATGTCGCGAATACCACAATAAAAAAGCTGACATACAGTTGACTCCAGCACTCAGAATTCTTAACTATATTAACCCTGGGCGTAATTTGCGAAGTAGCGCTACGCGTAGCTACGCAAAGTGCACTTCGCACTACGCGAGCTACGCGTAGCTTTGCAAACTGCATAGTGCACTGTGCGAGATGCTGTTCGCACTGATTGCACAGTGCCGGATGCTTGTCCGCACTGTGCAATCAGTGCAAACTGCATCTTGCACAGTGCAAGCGGTCGTTTTCTGCCATTCGAGTAGATTTCTACTCGAGCAGCAGCTTTCTCAGTGTGGACTGGTAGTTTCTCATCGCTCGTGATGAGAAACCTGACCTCCCCGCGTTGAGAAGCTCGCCGGGAGGTTTATTTTCCACGCTCGTGATCGGCAACTTGATGTTGCTGATCGCGAACGAGGAAAAAGTCTCACTGGGATGTCATTTTGCTTGCTCGCGGTCGCCAACTTGACGTTGAGGACCGCGAGCAAGCACAAAATGACCGCTGCACTATGCTATGCTATGCTACGCGTGTTTGCACTGTGCTACGTGCAATTTGCGTAGTGCGAAGTAGCGCAAACTTCGCAAACTACACGAGCGTAGCGTAGTGCTTTGCCCATGCTTAAACTATATAAGTGATTCTGTGTGTCATACTGGGTGCATCAGTATTTACATTTCTCTATAATTGCATGTATGAATATCTGAGTGCATCTGTCAGTGGGTCCATGAGTGAGGGGGTCTGTCGGTGGGTGCATAAGTGTATCAGTGGGCTGTCAGAGAGTCTGTGGCTCGGTAAGTAAGTCTGTGAATGGGTGTATGAGTGTCTGACTGAGTATATGAATGGGTCAATCAATCAATCAATCAGGACATTTGTAAAGCGCACTACTCACCCGTGAGGATCTAAAGACGCTGGGATGGGTCTGTAAGTGGGTGCTTGAGTGTCTGAGTGGGTGTATGAGTGAGTGTGATTGAGTGAGTTTTTGAGTGGATGCATGAATATCTGAGTGGGTCTATGAGTGGGTACATGAGTGTCTGAGTGGGTCTGTGAGTAGGTGCATCAGTCTCAGAGTGGGTCTCTGAGAAGGTGCTTGAGTCTCTGAGTGCATCTGTGAGTACGTTTAAAAGTTTGAGAAGGTCTCTGAGTGGGTGTGACAGTGTCTGAGTATGTCTGTGAGTGGATGCATGAGTGTCTGAGTCAGTCTGTGAGTGAGTGCTTCAGTGTCTGAGTAGGTCTGGGAATGGGTGTATGAGTCTGTGAGTGAGTGCATGAGTCTCTGAGTGGGTCTCTCAGCGAGTGCATGAGTGTCTGAGTAGGTCTGTGAGTGGGTCCATGAGTGTCTTACTGGGTATGTGAGGAGATAAATGAGTGTCTGAGTGGGTCTATGAGTGGGTGCATGAGTCTGAGTGGGTCTGTGTCTGGGTACGTGAGTGTCAGACTGGGTCTATGAGGGAGTGTGAGTATCTGAGCGGGTCTGAGAGTGGGTGCATGAGTATCAGAGTGGGTCTGTGAGTGGGTACATGAGTGTCTGAGTGGGTCTGTGCATATGTGAGTCTCTGTGTAGGTCTGTGAGTGGGTGCATAAGTGGCTGAGAGGGTCTGTGAGTAGCTGCATGAGTGTCTGACTGGCTCTATGAGTGAGCATCTGAGTGAGTTTGGGAATGGGTACATGAGTGTCTGAGTGGGTTTGTATGTGGGTGCATGAGTGTCTAAGTTGGTATGTGAGTGAGTGCATTAGTGTCTGAGTGGGTGTCTGAGTGATTGTGTGAGTCTAAGTGCATCTGTGAGTACGTGTTAAAGTGTCTGAGAAGGTGTCTGAGTGGGTGTGACAGTGTCTGAGTAGGTGTTTGAGTAGGTGTGTGAGTCTCTGAACAGATCTGTGAGTAAGCGTGTGAGTGTCTGACTGGGTCTGTGAGTGTGAGCATGAGTATCTAACTAGGTCTCTGAGTGGGTACATGCGTGTCTGACTCGGTTTGTGAGGAGGTGCATGAGTGTCCGATTGGGTCTGTCAGTTGGTGCATGATTCTCTGAGTGGGCCTGTCAGTGGGTGCATGAATGTCTTAGTAGGTATATGACTGGGTGCATTGATGTCTGACTGTGTCTATGAGTGACTGTGAATGTCTGAGGGAGTTTGTGAGCAGGTGAATGAGTGTCTGAGTAGGTCTGTGAGTTGGTGTATATTCAATAATGTCATCAATATTCTTGCTGGTGTCCGCTGTCACATTAAGGGCAGAAATATTTTCCGAATCTCTATTGGTGTCTCTGGGTTCAACTTACTGACAGGGCATGGTAGACATAAAGCAGTTTTTGGACCAGCAATATCTTCAGGAAGCTTATGGTACCTATCCATGAAGATAGCAAAAGGTGTATCTGTAAGAGCCATTTTGAATTATCTCAAAATGTTGAGGGATGTTAGCTTTGTATCGTGTCTCTATTGTTTAGAAAGTTAAATGCTTGGGCATTTCATAGAGTGGGACTTCTGTACGAACTGTACATTCTCCCTCAATTCTTATTCTACTTCATAGACTGCACTAAGAGTAATTGTGATACATCACTTCCAAACAGCAAGAATTTATGAGGTGTTCCTACAAATTCCATATCTGTAATCCCTTCATATTTTCTTATAGACTTCGCCAAATAAAATCCCATTTATTACTTATCTAACTGCCACCAAGTCATCTCTCTTCCTGACACTAATCCACATATACAATAATAATTACTTATCTTTGCACTACACATTTTTTCTGCACATTTGTTTCTTTCAGCATCACCATGAAAAGTTATGTAATACTACCAATAAAAATGTGGTCAAGCCGATTGTTTGGTAGATCACTTGAAGAGGAAGGCCAAGTGTGGCTCAGCACATCATAACTTCACCCATAATCACTAGACGGTTCTCTGACAATGACACTGAAGCTCACTGGATGTTATTCATTCTCTTTTTCTTCTGTACATAGGCATAGAAAGGTGACTTAGACTACTCTTAAAAGTCATAGGTTCAATATAGAGCTAAAATATCTAGCCAAAATATATATTCATTTATGTAACATCAAAATTCACAGACTAATTCATATTCAGCAACAAGAACATCAGTCAGACCACCAGCCTGTTTGGTGCAAAAATTACGCAACAGTGTCCATGGAGGTTTGCAATACATCTCAACTATAACATTCAAAAGCAAGGGAAATGAGAGCACCATGAGATATTGAAGAATATCACAAGTCAACCTATTTCTGATTGGCCTAGCCGGTGTAAACAACTCCCACCTGGCATATCAGTAAAGGACTTTCCTATGATCAAAGCTTATTCATACAAAGGTGCGGGGAGACACTGGCCAGTACAGATTCACATATAAAACACTAGAATGTTTCATACTGGGCAATACAAAAAAGAGCCCCGAGTAAAGCAGTAAAGCGGACCACATTATGGTGGATATGTGAGTAAGAGACAAAGTACATCGACTGAGCACTACCATGCGGCTGAAGGCCTCAGGAATTGTTCTCATATTGAGTCGAAGGTAATCATCTAATCCCAGCTCTTATAGACCTGGGGCCGTATTATGTATATGGCGCACTTTCCCTGTGTGCCTCATGGTGCACCTTTCTGAAGGTGCGCTGGATGCAAACAGGGACATTGTGCTGTATTACATCGAATGTGCTGCCCGTGTTCCACAGTGCAGATGGCAACCTGAATGCACTTTCCAGAGGAGAGAGAGATCTCCTTGCAGGTGGGTATGGTGAGTGACTGCACCCGCCTGCAGAGGAATGTCTGGGAGGGCCATGGGACCCACTTTCTCCCCTCCAGAGGGCAGCTTATAGGTGTTCTGAAAAGGCAACACCTTTTTGTAGCGCACTTTCAGTGTGCCTCCTAAAAGTTTGCTTGCCTCCGAGCCTGTGTCCATAATACAGGGCGGGCACAGAAGCAAAGTGATTCCTCATTTGTATGAGGCCTCTCCCCACGCAAATGAGGGAACAGCAAGCGTGTTAGCGACGCAGCAGGGTCTATATGAGGAAGGGACAGTACCATCAGTCATGCCATGCCAGATAGGCAGATGGGCCGAGAAGGTCAGAGCCACCTATCAGTGGACTATAATGTCGACCAGACCATCGACCTCTGTACTATGCAACCCTTGGAGAACCCCATAAGATGTGCACTAGATCAACGGCCAGCTATCTATGATGACAACACTCAGAATAGCAAAATAGCTCTACTTTAGGTGACTAGCTCGCCATCCGGTACCAGTGAAGAGAAATTTCAAATAAGAAAATTTCAGTCTGGACTCTATCAAAAGTCCGTTGTGGGAGTCCAGCTGTGACCAGTCATCAGCATGAAGGCATGCTGCAGCATGACTTGCCAGAAGACTTTAGAGGTGGGTTTAAAAGGACATAGAACATGGAATCAGTCAGTAACCCATAGAGACCCAACACCACTCCTAATTTTCCAAGATTTTCCAATTAGGACCTCACCAGGGAAGGTGAAATGAAAGCTGGGCCCCCACCCAGCCAACTCCAAGATAATGGACAATTTGATCATGAATTCACGGCTGCGTCAAGCCAAGGCCATATTGTGGCCTAAGGTCTAAAAAATAAGTGAGTCACCTTCAAGAATATTGTCCAGTCAGGTGATGTTAATTTACTACCACATAACCCAGGGCAAAGAAGAACTTCCCACAGCCAGACCCTCATTGCACCACAGTGGTGCTGATGTGTGAAACCACAGATAGCCCTTGAGGACTCCATGTGCTTCTTTGCAGGTCACACGCTTGGTTGTAAGGACTGTGTGTAATGATAGACACTGGTATTGATTTGAACTTTGTATAGGGCATCCAAGCTGCATTTGCAGCTTAGCATGGTCCCCTTTATAGCTACTCCAGAAAGTTGATCAAAGATTGCTGGGTCCAAGTAGACTAGTTGTGAAAGATTATAGGCAATATAATTAGATCACATGTGGGGCAGTCTTTGTCTGCCAAACTCTGTAAGTGAGTGTAAGTTGGCAGAATTAATTCTTGGTTCCCCAAATGAAAGACTTAATGTTGAAGTTAATTTGGTCAAGAATCAGTTTTTGTACCGCAATGAGTAGCATCCCGAAAACATAATTTTATCTCATGGCAGCCACTATCTTGAGCACCTGCTCTCTGTCCCAAAGACAGAAGTGAAGTTGAGTCTTGGCAAAAGGGGGAAAATCTTGTCACCAACCATACTCTCAAGGTGCTGGTTCAAAACAATGCCCAAATATCTCAAGCCCTCTGAATTTGGCGGCCGTGATTTGCATTGCCTGGAGTCTGTTGGTGAGTTCAGGCATGATGGCTATGTAGAGGGAGTTGCTGTAGTCGAGTCTGCTGGTGACGAGAGCTTGTATCCCTGTTCTGAAGACATCCGGGGGAGCCAGTTGAATACTTTTCTCAGCATTCTAATGGTAAGAAAGCATGTTGACACAACTGAGTTGACCTGGTTAGGTATTGACAGCTGGTTGTTGCCGGCAATGCCCAAGGTTCTGGTGACTTTGGTGGGGAGGGGGCAGTGCCCAATATGGCAATTCCCCAATCCAGTGACTAGAGCGAGGTGTCTCTTCCAAAGAGTACCACTTTGGTTTTGTTGAAGTTGAGTTTTAGGCAGTTACGACTCACTAAGTCAGCTACCTTGGATGTGCGCTTGCTAAAGTCAGATTGGGTGGAGTGTGTGTCTTCCAAGAGGGACAGTATGTCGTCCATGTAGAAGATTATGCAGAAGCTGAAGGAGCGGACAATGGTAGTGAGAGGGGCCTTATAGGCATTAAAGAGGATAGGGTTCATGGATGAACCCTGGGGCATTCCACAGATGAGCTGCAGATTATCCACTTCCTTAGTCAGGAGATGTGTCTCTTGTAATAGAGCTATGTCAGTCTTTTTATTATTAAAATCATCTTCCTTTAGCCTTTTTTGTAAATACCATAAACATTTAAAGAGATGATTTGCATTAGTTTGGTAGTGGATAGTTGAAGGACTTTCCTAGCAGGCATAATCATCAAGAAGGGATGCCTGCTATGCTTAGGGTAGGATGGATTTGAGGGCTGTGTGTAAAAATCAACAATTTTGATGTAGATAATTGTGTACAGGAGCAAACGGGTGGTAAAAAATAGGGATATGTACAATCTTGGGTCTGTAAACAAAGCAAAGAGAGACAAGCGAACAGGTCACATGGACTCTACGTTTATGACTGTGTGGAAACATGCATATGATGAAAACTAACTTCTGGTGCCAGGGGTGTCCTAAGGGTGAACAAAAATAGCAGTATGAATGCAGGGAAAATCAAATAAAAAACAGAGTTGTGTTGAGGGATCCAGCAACCCCGGGATGCAGCATGTATATCATGTGGCGGTGCTGAGCGAGGGTGAGGCATACACATGGGGCCAGTACGGTTAAGTGAGGAGTCAGCTCCCAGCAGTTGGGTGGGCTGGGGTAGAAATCTTTATATGCCTCCAGAATGAAACGTGAGATGGAGCAGAAAAACTGAAATAAAGAAGAAAACATATTACTGGCAGCTTTATATCTCAAAACATAGATCTGTAGAATAATCAGAACCAGAGAAACTCTTTAACAATATAAAATACATATTAATCACTGGAGAATATCGGTAAAGGGTATTTGGGGTGATGGATTCATCGCTGCACAAAGACCCATCGTTCAGAAAAGTGCCTTATCAGTTCCTCCAAGACTTATAGTTTGTTATCCTATAGTTGGGACTGACTAACAAGAAAACGTAGGACAAATGTGCCTCGAAATTGATTGCTCCAGTCACAAATTCATAAAATGTGGTGAAGGCATATCCTTTAACACCGACAATGTCCCGAAAATGCTCTAAACCATTGTATTACAAACATTCAGAGGTTTTGTCATCTAGCATAGCAATCATCACCGCTGGATCAAATAGACCAAATTTAATGTCGCCCTCTGTCAGCGTAGGACGTAGCGATAGAAATTTCCCCTTGATAGAGCTATCACAGGAATGGTTTGCAAAAATATGTATAGGCTGCCTATCAAACAGGAAAGGACTCTCATGTTTCTTAACAGTCTGCAGTACAGTACGAAACATGCTGATTGCGTAATAAGCCAACAGTAATAGGCTTTAGGTTATCTGACTTGCGGGGACCTCTGAGTCTCATCCCGTGTGCCCTCTGGAACTCAAGAGGGTTCAGAAATTGCAGATTCAGTAGGGGGATGGTCTTTCAGGACAGAGATCATATCACCCTTCCCGATCTGCTTAAGAGCACTGTTCAGCTAAATGTTGTCTCTCAAAGAAGGCTCCTCTAAGTCAATTACTTTTTGACTTAGGTGCTAGATTTCTGTTCCCAAGTCCTATCTGGCATGCTGAATGTCTGTTAACCTTTTGTCAGAGGATTCCAGGAATATTAAGAGATCTTATAGACTAAATTTCCAAGGACACCGCTTCCATTGTAAAGTCATATGTGTCCACCAAGAGTGGATATCTCTAGTGATATAGGTCCATAATAACCACAGGCATCTTGGCTTACTGTAAGTGGGAGTTCCACTTGCCCCAAAAAAGGAGTTCCAAGTGCAATATTTCTCTGGCTGGTTTAAAAGGGGACATAAGTACATAAGAAACAATCTGATCAAGGGACAACAAGTGGGCCAACATGCACAGAAAGGTTACAGCAGAGCAAATCACAGATGAGTGATACGCAGTCTGAGACTTCAAAAGCTGTGGCTGTGCTGGTGCAACTGGTAAAGAAGTCAAGGTAGACAAATGTATCCATAGCCCTAGTGTCCACATGTCAGCACATTCCCAGAGTGGTGGCAGAAAGGATCCCTTCTACACTCCAAATATAATACAAGGAAAATGTCAAAACAAGTGTATATACATGTAGTCAAAAATGCGACGTGCACATGTCTTTGAGGGAGCCGCGAGGAGGTAGTATCCAGGAGAGGCAGTGACCTTGACATCTGTGTGACTATGGCACTCCTTCCCACCCGTTCAAAGGCTCATGGGGCATAACCTCTTTTCAGAGAAAATTTCGTCATGTATACCTATTGGGGTATTGTATACTGTGCATGTTTAATTGGCATGTGCACCACGTAGTTTTGACTACATGTATATACACTTGTTTTGACATTTTTCTTGTATTATATTTTGAGTGTAGAAGGGATCCTTTTGGTCCTGATGAAGAAGCCAGTGGAGGGCTTCGAAACATGTTGACATAGGAGAGACTGCTCATCATAGCAAAGTACCTCCAACTCATTCCCCATTTTTAACAATACCAGACCAAAGGAACATTAACGTTTTTTTACCATAGAGCCAGGTATTTTTTAATTTATAATCACTCCTTCACTCTCTCCTTACCCTTCCACTCACATTCCTGCACCACACATTGTGTTGTTTTTTAAAAATCAGTGATCCCACTTAGTCGTAGATCGTAGCACGCCCCGTCCCGCAGGTGGGCAGGAAGACCCCTATGATGAAGCATAACACCAAGGGTCCTTTTGGTGTGTGAGGGGTATTTAAACAGAGCTGTGTGTTTTTCCACCATTGTAGGAAACACATTTACTCTGGGAGAACACAATCTCACATTTACTAAAGGGTGGATCCTTTTGTTTCTTATATATTGACTAGAGGAGGACATATCCACCTCTTTTGCTCTTTGAGCATTACCTCTTCACTCCCTCTTTTTGTTTATTTGGGCACTTCCCAAAATCAACAGGACTCAGAAGGAGCCTTAATCTTGGGGGGGGGGGGGAGGGGAGGCTTTTGTCTAACCAGGAAGCTGCTTCTTTAGGAGACCTGCCTGACCTGGCAGAATTCCAAGGAGCATGTGTACCTTCCAGAGAGGACTCGTGGCAGGGACGAAAGGCTTCACTCTTGATGGCCTGAGACATTTGGCTATAAAACAGGAGGAGGGTGGTGTAATTGAAACTTATAAGGTGTGCTGGGAGAAGGGAATCATGTACAGTGAGGCAAGGGACCCCAAACAAGGGTAACAAGGAAAGTGGTGGTATCCCAGCAGTAAAGAGAATCCCTCCTCAACCTAGCCCATGGCATCTCCCTAGCTGGACATCTGGGGCAGACCAAGACCTGGTAACGGATAGTCAATGACTTTTACTGGTCCTTGATGTCAGAAAATGTAAAGGAGTTCTATCACTCTTGTATCACCTGTCAAGCCAGTGGCTAGGGAAAGGCGGAAAACCTGAGACTCCCCTGATAACACTGCCTGTGGTGGGGACTACCTTTGAGAGGGTAGTAATTGATATTGTTGGACCCATAGACCCCGTACTGCCTTTTGCAATAGTTTAATCTTGGTGGTAGTGGACCATGCCAACAGATACAATGAAGCTATTTCCCTTGGGACAGCTACTGCTCCTGCAGTAACTGGAGCCCTCCATGGCATCTTCACCAGGGTTGGGTTCCCTAAGGAGGTCATTTCAGATAGGGGGACACATTTCATGTCTGCCTATCTGAAAGCCACGTGGGATGAGTGTGCAGTGACCTATTAAGTCACCATCCCCTACAATCCCCAAGGCAATGGTCTTGTAGAAAGATTCAATAAGACCATGAAGGGCATGATTATGGGTTTGACTGAGAAACTCAGGAGATGGCATGTTCTCCTATCATTCCTGCTGTTTGCATACAGGGAGATCCTGAAAAAAGGAGTAGGTGTCAGTCCATTTGAACTGCTCTTTGGACACCCTGTAAAAGGTCTTATAATGTTTGGTAGGAGAAGGTTGGGAGAGACCACTCAAGGAACCTTAAAAAGACATACTGTGCTATGTACTTGGTCTTTGCTCCAGAATGGCAGAACACATGAAGAAGGCAAACAGAAATGTGGGAAACGATAGACAACCCCACAAGGTGATACATGTGAATGCGCTCAAACTCCATTATGACACAGCTGATATTACTATGCTCATGGTGACAGATAGAGAAGAAGATGAGGAGTGTAAACCTCACCCTGATCTATTATCTACCAATATCAAAGATGGCTCAGTGAAGGAATTAATTATCTTTTAGACTTTGACACAACAGCAGCCGAAAGACTGTTACAACTTGCTCAGTCTCTTTTCATTGGCCCCAGGTCTGACAACATGGTGTACCCATGAGGCGGACACCGGTGACACTTTACCTGTCAAGAGCAAGCTATACAGACTGTCAGACCTGATTAAAGCTAGCATCAAAGCTGAGGTTGCCAAGATGCTAATATTGGGGGTGATTGAGCCCTCGAGTAGTCCATGGGCTAGCCTAGTAGCCTTGATGCCCAAACCAAGCTCCAAAGGAGGATAATCAGAAATGAGATTTTGTGTGGACTACAGAAGCTTGAATGTAGTCACCAAGACAGGTGCTCACCCCATCCCCAGAGCAGATAAGCTCATTGATAAGTTGGGGTCTGCAAAGTATCTGAGCCCCTTTACCTGACTTCAGGTCATTGGCAAATAGCCTTCACACCAGAAGACAAGTAGCGGTCTGCTTTTTCAACTCCAGAAGGCTACTTTCAGTTTAAAGTGAAACTCTTTGGGTTGAAAAATGCTCCTGCCACTTCCCAGAGGTTGGTGAACAGAGCACTCTCAGGTTTGGAAGACCTTAGTGCAGCATATCTGGATGATATTGCTCTGTTTAGCTCCACCTGCAAGGATCACCTGGTATACCTCAGGGAAGTGCTTCATGCCCTCCAGCAGACAGGGCTGACCATCAAGGCCAGTAACTGCCGGATATGGCAAGGGTCTGTAGTGTACTTGGGCCACCAAGCAGGTGGAGGCCATGTACAACTAGGGCCGTACAGGGAACGGAAAGCAGCCCTGGTAATTTTGTAGTATCAGCCCCCTGGTGGGGGGAGCAGTGCAAGTGTGAAGCATGGCTGCTTTTGATACTGGGGTATGATAGTGCAGCACCACAGCAAAACCGGCCCCCTGTAACAAAGAAACTGCCCTCACTGCTGCAAAACCGCCCCCACCCTTTCAGCCTCCGAGGAAAACGCCTGATGCCCACTAGGGCCAGCCCTGCGCTATGTGCAACCGCTCCAACCCCAAATCCAGAAATTTTTTCCTTGGAATCTCTTAAGACTCAGACCCAGGTCAGGGCCTTTCTTGTCCTGGCTGGGTATTACAGACGGTTTGTTAAAGGGTATGGTATCATAGTGGCACTTTTAACAGAGTTAACCTCGAAAAATCAGCCAAGAAAAGTCACCTGGACTTGACCAATGTCAAAATGCCTTTGACACCCTTAAGGAAGCTTTCTGCTCAGTACCTGTCCTGAAGGTACTTGATTTTAGCAAGAAGTCTGTTTTCCAAACTGATGCTTCAGTACATGGGATTGGGGTAGTACTATCACAGCTGAATGACCAGGGTCAGGATCAACGAGGTGCCTTCATCAGCAGGTGACCGTCCCCAGAGAACAGTGTTGGAGTGCCATTGAGAGGGAAACTTTGTTGTGGTTTGCTCCCTGAAAAAGGTGACACTCTACCTGTTTAGGACTCACTTCAGAGTTCAAACTGATCAGAGGCCTCTCAGATGGCTCATGCAGATAAGAGGAGAGAACCTGAAACTGTTTAAATGGTCCATCTTCCTACAGGGTTTGAACTTCACAGTGGAACATAGTCCTGGGACTGACCATGCCAATGAGGATGGCCTTTCCAGGTTCTTCCACTTAGATGATGAGAACAATCAACATCATCACTATACTTTATCAATTTTTAGGACCATAAAAGTGCATAAAACAACAAGACAAGTCTGAAAAACATGATATAAATACAAATAAAATATTCAATCCCAATTTAAAAATAAACAGTCGTAGGGGCTTGAGGATCCATACCATATAAATGCAGTTATAAAAAACTCATGTAGAACATTTCATATAATAAGAAGATAGTATATCAAAATTACAGTAGTTAAAAAAAATCATATCAACTTTCATAAAGGATATCAGGCAATGTGCTAAGATCTATAAGGGTTCACCAGAGCTTAAGAAAGTCTGTGGGCCAAAGGCCATACAGATGCCAGTGCTAAAAGTGGAGATCAGAGAGAAAGCAAGGTGTGACGCCATAAAATCCTAAGCAGACAAAACAAATGTAGGTGGTATGTTGTACTAGAAGTGTGCAAACATTGTGTAGATTTCCATGTAGGAGAGTATATTGCGAGGCAGCCCTCGAGGAGCGTGGGTATAGAATTTACTTTCACGCTTTGGTTCTGATACTCCAGCTCCAATGGAGATAATTAGCAACAGAGCAAACAACCGGTCTCAGAGCTACATAAAGCTGCCTACACCCAAGCTGTCTGCAGAACAGGATGAGCCAGCTTTTCCTTGGCTGCGCATCCAGGGCAGAAGAAAATAAAATGTGCCAAGGTTTCTTTGCCTGTAGGCATGCTGGGCAGACAATGCAAAAATCCCTCCTAGATTTCCATTTGGAGCATGAGGATAAAAGGGGAAGCATTCCATAGTGAAATTTAAGGTACAATTGTCTGACAACTGGTGAAAGGATGTAATCTAAAAAGGGCTTAAGTTCCATTTGGGATTTGAAATCGAGGAAGTCACTAGTTGGAGAACCTTGTTTCGTTTTCCTTATTTCAAGGCCCCACCTATGCCCCCAGAAGGCTTCCTTGAGTGTGTCTCTAGGTAGCAGTACTATACCAGTGTTATCAGACTAGAACTTACCTAGACTAAGCTGGATCAGAGATTCCGTTACATTACCTAACCACTTGATTTTACCAGATTTATCCAGCGTCACTATTTCTTTGAAGGCACTGTGATAATCTTCCATGGCTGGGGTCGACTGGCTGGGGTGGACTTCAGCCTACGCCAATAGAGCACAGGTCTCAACTAGGTCTGGTGTACCGCTGACGTGATGCCCATGTTTGTACATAGTGGTACTAGAGGTGTGTTTTTAGGGAGACTGACCAGGGCTCTTAGAAAGGCATTATCGGCTACACTAAGTTGATTTAGGCTTGAGGAGCCCCACGATTTTGCCCCATACAGTACAATACCCTCGGCCATGGCCCTGTATCCTTTAAAAACAGGGAAGATATGCCTAACTTGAGAAGACTTATAGTCTTAGGATAGCTGATTCTTGATGGGTTAGACTCAGAATACTTTTTTTGACCTGGGGAGACCATGCCAAAGTGCTTGTTAACTGAACACAAGCAACCATAAAGAGGTTTAGACCTTTATTGGACCTCATAAGAAAGAAGTAGCTTGAGTCTTGTGTGGACGTGCTACGTGTGATGTCACACGCTGCTGCTCAATTCCCTGCTCCGGCCTGGCTCCCAGCTCCTGGCTCCTAGCTCCCAGCTTGCCCGGCTCGTGGTTTTCGTCCGTGTCGGCCTTCGCGCACCCGCCCGCCGCCTGTCACCTGTACTGGGCAGCGCTTGACCCCTGGAGCGAAAGCAGAGAACAGAGGGCGGTCGCGGAGGAGGCAGGCAGGTGGAGGTGGAGGTTAAAGGCAGGGCAATTTCCAATCAGTGGACCTCAGAACGTAGGTCTTTGGGGGGGGGGGGCAAGCCATGGGGGAGCTGGAGCTGGTTCGGCCCTTTGGTCTGCCCTTCTACCCTGGTTACACGCCACAGTGGGGCAGGGACTAACAGCTGCCAAGGCACAGCACCCTACCCTACCCAACCCACACCCACCCTCCTCACATCTCCCAGTCAACGCTCATCTGGGGGTGTAAGCCATGCTGTGGCAGTCACAGCCATAGCGGCAGTGGCAGCCCAGCTCAAGAAGAATTAACGGCAGCCTAGTGTGGCGGTGTGAACTCAGCAGCAGACTCGGCAGACTCAGCGGGTGTCCCAGCCTTTCCACTTAGCACCCCTCTTAGGATCACTCCTGAGCAGAGGCAGACCTGCAGTGGCAGCCCGGCTTTGATCCTCAGCAGCAGCAGGAAGTAAGAGGCAGGAGGCAATCAGGGAGTGCCTTGAGAGCAGTGGCGTAACTGCCAGCTGCAGTAGTGCAAGCTGGGCGCTGCAGAAGCGGTCCAGCTAGACCTGGGTGCGGCTTGCGGTTGCTCTGAAGCTTCTGCTTGAGCCTCGCCTTCTCCCCTCCCCTGTTGTCTCTGGGGAAATATTGTGGGCTTCTCTCCTCTCATCCCTACAACGGTTTTTTTCATGCTCCAGGAGCGCCTCGTGCTCTGGATAGGATCGGAGGACCATTCTCACACACAGAGGATCACAAGGCATGAAGCACTAAGTGGAAGCACCGGATACTAGCAAGATTACTGATCTTAAGAAACACACCCACCCTACGACCTAGGGTCAGCATTCCCTCACTACATAGGCAGACGGGTGGACGGGCGGACTGGAAGACTCTGCGGATTCTGCAGACTGCTTGCACCCTTACTTCCTTGCCACTTTGCAGATTCCCTGCCACAGCTCCTCAGAGAAAAGTTGCAGGATTGAGAAGACTTTGCCTCTCCTTGCAACACCTCAGGTGGAGAATGAGGTCAGGTAGAGAAAGGCTATCAGTCACCACCATAATCAACAACAGGAAAAGGAAGAACAAAATGTTGGGCGAACCTAACAAGGGCCTGGCTATGGCAGGACTCCACGATCCTATGGTACATACCACACTGGTGGCGATAGAAGGGGCCTCACCAGCAAAGACAATAAAAACCAGCTATCAACCTAAAATACATTCAAAATTCTCATTTGTGAAAGACGCAGGGGCTGTCTTAAACGCCAGCAATCCCTAACTCAGAGGGCTTCTCCCCCACTGCATCCGGATGGCATAACGCAGTCAGAAATAGCAGCAATGTCCATAACATTGTCAAACCTTAAGGATCAAAACATGAAGCGAGATGAAGCCATGAAGGTACGAGGCACAAAGGGTATTGCAAGAGGTTGCACGGCAAGAGGGGGAGAAGCAGTAACAGGCTACAGGTGCAGCACACAAAGGCATGAAAACAGGGAACATGGCAGTAAGCATGCCAACAACTGACACATATTATGAAGGCACCACACCTCTATACATGCAAGACCACCCAAAAATCCAAAGTACTGTGGACATATGCACGATGAAGATTCCGCTGGATCCACAAATTATAATCCTCTCTAATATGCACTTGAGGCCTCACCAGCCTGAGCAACCAAATCATTTCACGGACGATCAATGCTCAGACAGTATTCTAAACAACAAGCTGGAAAGTAAGGGAGAAGTACCCCGTCTGCTCACTCGCACTCTTCCTCTCTACCAAGATCATAACAACTTCAAAGACAACAAGTGGGTACAAAAGAAGGGAAGGCGAAAAAAATCACCACGACTGTGGAGCCATATTTAACCAATCTACAGCCAGCAAATGCCCATGACGCATTGGATTGTGGCCTAGAGACAAGAGAAAACATGCAACGAGAAAATACTAAAGATGTAGCAAGCATTGCATCACACCTCTCCACAGAGGAGTGGGAAAAGCTGGTAGCCTCATAACTACCTGAGGCACCCTCGGTTAAAGATAACAAAACACAGCAAGACATGATAACTGAGGACTTCCCAACTGACCCAAAAAATCTATGGGCGTCCCTTCTTAATACTATGCAGGTCTTGACTAAGGCAATGCAGTACCACTCAGACAAAATGGACATTTAATTATCCCTCCTCAATTTTCTGGTGATACACATCTCAAACATTGACAGTAGCCTAACAGAGATGAGCAACCTCATCAAGAGAGCACAAGCCGACACTCAAATAATTCAATCGAGCTGCACTTGTTTAACCATCATAGACAAACTCTCAACCTTACTATCACTGATGGAGGGGCTCCTCACCGATTCAAAAAAGACAAGAAATGCCGCAGAAACGGTAAATACCTCCAGCCAAGACAACAACACTGGAAAATCAAGCCCCAGCAGCCCAGTAGCAAGTACACAGCGCCACCTGGAACAAGAACCCCACAATGCGCATCATAAGAACAAAGGGTCCCTGGTTTAACCTAATTCTGATGAGAATGCGGGCGGCATTCAAGGAGAAGCGGGGCCCATGGGGGCAGAACCTCTTCAGGTAACAGAGGAACAAACTACCCGCAAGGTGCATCCAGGCTTGGGTCCTGTTTATGGAGAATTTACCAACAACTCTCACCAATAAGAACTCGACCAAGTAACCAGTGACGACCATCAAGCAATAGGACTGTCTCAAGGAAACGAGGCATCAGGCAACAAAAGGCCAGGGGCGAAGATTCGCAGTAAACAGGAGAAAAGGGAGGAACAAGAATACAAACATAAAGACATACTTCCTGGCAGAGGCCAAGTCCCAAATAGGAGAACTAACATCACAGAGGCCAAGTAGGGCATCGATATCCCCTCAGTCCCCGCAGATCTCGATGACTCCTCCTAACCAACTAAGCCGCACAAATGACAAGTACATAGGGAGATCAAACTCGGATGACCGCGTGTGAATCTAGTCCTCGCAGACCACAAAGACTCCTTTAATCCAACTGAGCCACACAAGTCATGTTCACCCAGGGAGTCCAAACTCGCTATCTGCAGGAGGAACCAGGCTATTGTTAACAGAGAAAGCTCCAAGAACAGAAATACAGCAGATGCATCAAACACAGTAGGGTCAGACAAACACCTAACATCAGTGCTGACAAATTCCTGGACCAAAGAAGAACTGCAAGCCACAGGGGTTAATCACAGCAGTTATCGACAGTAGGAGTCTAAGACAATTCTGTTTATTCTGGAGTACAAATCAAAAAGGAGAGGTGACATCCCGAACAGAGGCAACATCTTGCGATTAGTAACTTCCATAATTAGCCTTGCTGGAGTGGACTCACACGATCTGGAGTTGATAGAATTTGAATTTCATAGGCACCAGTCACAGCAAGAGATAACAAAAACAACCTGGGCCACACAGGAAATAACTGAGAAAATAATGAAGGAGGATCAGACTAAAACGCCAGCAAAAAATAGGTTATCCAGAGTTTCTTCTACAAGATCCAGAACAACAAGACGGGCACAGACCAAAAAGAATGAGCATGGCAGGGAAAACCGAATCGTTACTTAAAGGGGCACGCAGTGCAGAATCCAACAGCTAGAACCCTAGTCAAGCAGGTGGTAGCAACATGTCAAACAACTGGTCCTGGATAGCAAGAACCATTAACACTCGGGCCAGGAATACATGACAGGGTATGAAAAAACCTAAAAAAGGCTTACAGGTAAAACTCTATTCCTGGAACATAAATGGACTAGGATCTAAAGCCATGGACAAAGAGCTCCTGCTGTACTTAAAATAGTTTGAACTCATTCTATTACAAGAAACCTGGTCAGTGGAAACTCTTCAACTACAAGGATAAAAGTCTTATCATCTTCCAAATTTGTGCATCCAAAAGGAAGCCTTACAATCTATACCTCTATCGAGAGCATAAACACAGCTAAGGAACTAGCCACCAAAGCAGCACCAACAAACGGCATAAAAGCAATTAAGCTGGATATAGTAGGCCTCAACGAAAATCAACAACTAATACTCGTAAATACTTATCTCCACTCATGCGATAAAAAAACTGGTGCTAAACTGCTGGTTACCAAGCTGTCAAGACTACTAATGGCATCCCGAACCTCATAGTCTCAGGTGACTTCAACATGCACCTATCAGGGCCTTATTAAAGGGACGAATCAGTTGAAGAGCAATTTTTGGCCTGGGGGATTCCACACCAGGAAGCCAGCAAGTGGGGAAAGCAAACCAGTCCCGCAAAGGAGCTAATTAAGGATTTGGAAAATATGAGCTTGGTCGCGTTAAATGGTCTCTTTCTGGGAGATCGACCACCAGAGGCAACGTTCCACAACAAACACAACAATAGATTACACCTTTACATCAATATCTCTGTTCAACAAAATAGCAGACTTCAGGATAGGCAGCTCAGACTATAGCGACCACTTACCAAAAAAGCTCATACTGGATGCACACGGGACAGCACCTACCCAGCAAGTAGGTGGCCCAGGCAGGGTGTACACAACCAACTGCAGATGAATCAAATGCAAAACACACAATTTGGAAAAATTCTTGGCTGAGGCAAGAACCCTGTGGGAGGAAAATAAGCTGCCGAACAAAGACATCTTGAAAAGCTGGGCAAAATTCACTGAAAGTCTCGAAGAGCTTCATTCAAAAGAAGGGACAGGCACACCCGCAGGATTAATCACTCAACAGTGGCCACTTACCACATTGTCCAGCACGCAAAGAAACCCTCTCTTAAGAACCAAATTATGCAAAAAAATAAATAAATAAATAGAGCAGTACGAAACCTTCGTAAGACAGGGCCTGATGATAACCTACAAAAAGAATTAGGATCGCTAAAAATGAAGAAGAAGAAACTAATCTGGTTAGCAATTCGCGAGAATATAGGAACTGCATGGGCTAAACTCCTACATGATGCAAAAGCCAAAAACAGCGCCATGTTTTGGCACACAGTGAATAGCTTACAGAACCCAAGGGCCCTCGGAATAAACTCTCACCTCACAGAAGATGACTGGGCCAAGTACCTCTGGCACCACTTCAACAGCGGGCAAAAAACAACATACATGAAGCACAGGAGATCAGCAGATCCAGATCAGGTCAAGTAGAGCAAGAGGAAGTGATCACCTACTCTTTCTCGACTAAACGGATTTTAAGCAGAATCTCATAGGGTAGAGCAGAGGGCGCGCCAGGCCCCAACGGTATCCCACCTACCTTATACAAGCGAGACCCAGATTACTTGGCAGCTGCCCTCCTGCCACTCTTCACTCATATAATGGAAGCAGAAAGAATACCAGACTCCTGGAAGGGATCAATCATCTCCTCAACACACAAGAAAAGCAGTAAAAACAAAGCAGATAATTATAGGCTAGTTGCACTAATAGATAATGATGCCAAATACTATGCAGGACTTGTGCTGAAAGAACTTACAGAATGGGCATCTGAAACGGCATCAATTCCAATTAACCAAACCGGCTTTCAAAAATCTACGGAGACTCCAACGAACATATTGGCCCTATCGCTTTTAATTGATGCCATCAGAAACATCAACAAACCACTTTACATTTGCTTCCTAGACTATACATCTGCCTTTGACAACATCGACAGTAAGAAAATCTGATCAAAACTTTCTAAAATGAAACTCAATACAAGACTTCTGTCTCAACTGATCCTATTCCACACTGACACATGGGTACAAATAAAGCTAGGTGCCGGTGAATGCTTATGGAGGAGAATAGCAACAACCAAAGGGCTGAAGCAGGGGTGCGTTTTGGCGCCGACTCTGTTCAATCTATTCATGGCAGATCTTTCACATGAACTGGACAATTGCAACCATCATGCCCCTAATCTTGGAGGCTTGACCCTCTCGAATTTGCTCTACGCCAACCTCGTACTAACCAGCCATACGGTGATTGGCCTGCAACACCTGATAAACACCACAAGCAACTTCTCCACCAAGAACGGAATAAGTATAAACTTAGGCAAAACGAAAGTGATGGTTATATACCAGAAAAAGAAATCACACCGGTTTCGATGGGAGTTGGAAGGTCTGAGACTCGACAGTGTAGAAGAATTTAAATACTTGGGCATAATACTGGACAGCAAAGGCACGTTTCTCCAACAAAAAGCAGCCATAAGAGGCAGAGGAACTACAATAGCTGTCTCATTAAAAAACATCAAACAAAAAATAACTGGTCCAAGTCTCAACCCTTATTACAGGTGAATCGAGCAAAACTCCTCCCCACTATCACTTACGGAAGTGAGTGCCTAAGAGGAAGAGATGGCGGCGTCCTGGATAGGACGGTGTCAAGGTCAATGGGAACAATATTCAATCTCCCACAATACACTTCGCAGGCTCAAATAAGATTAGAGTTTGGATTACAAAAGCAACAAATAGCATGAAAGGGAGCTTATCTAAAATGTTGGCACAAAATAAAGAGAGCGGAGTCAGGAACACTGAATGCATATTTCTGGAACAAGTTTAACTGGAAAAGCGCAGCCATGAGGTACTTACAAGATTCAATTGACTGCTTGGCCTTACAGGTCCCTTGATATACCATTGGGTTCCACAAAAGCTTTAAAGAGCTGGTTAACAAAACAGTTAAAATCCTGTCCCTTGTAGAGGACAAAGCAGCATTAACAGAAAGGGCACACGGATGGTTCGTTATTCAGAGCTACTCTAGATGCTCCCACCAACATTACCTAGGCGCTAGTTTTACTAAAGCAAAAAAGGAAAAATGCCTGCATCTGAGGCTGGGCATTTTACCATCAATGCTGCACCTACCCCCATGAAAATGGTCACAGCCAACAACACTGTGCAGATTATGCGACGAGGCAAAAGAAGACATTCTACACCTACTATGCATATGTAAGAGCTTAGATAGGGAATAAAGAATCTTGCTAAAGTCTGCCCTGAGAAGAAAACAGATAAGAACATGCAGGCAGGCAGTGAAACCTTGCTTTGAAGGAGGGGACATCCAGCTAGCTTGCTGCCTGGTTCGATTTATGGGCATTGGTTCCCAAACTGTGCAACGTGGCTGTCTGGGGAGCCGTCAAACCTAGCCAGGGGAGCCGTGCACCAAGCACTTCAATGCATTTAATGTTGAAGGGTCTTTGTCTTCAGTTAAAATAATTAGACTTAAACGCATGATGTAGATGATTTGTAAGTGACATGCCTAAAGCTGTAAACTTAGTGCTTAATTGATGGCATCTCGAGGGAGATGACCTCCAGATTTCACTGGATCCCCATGTTCCAACACTACCAAAGTAAGCGGAAGATGCCTGATTTATTTTGTTATGCTCATTAATATTTCGTTTTTTTCCAAACGCATTTTACACCAACGCAAGTTATCAAGAAAGTGCAGTTGTCCTGTCTATTGAACACACTAAGTATTGTTAAGTACTGACATTTGTACTTGAATCATAGGTTCTTCCAGTACACATTGCTTTCAGTACCCACACATTTCTAGATAGGCCGGCTCTCTCCTTGAGCACAGGGAAGTAAAACACCATATACGGAATAATGCCAACATTTGGAAGCAAGAAAGAGGGATGTTAGAAAAAGAAATCAGAGGAATTTATTTTACTTACATTGATTTGGAGGCAATTTTAAGGAGGAGACAGCAAAAATAAAGCTGTATGTGATGTCAAAAAATTGTGAGTCACCCACTTGAGACAGGTGTGTTGGCACGTGTGGCATGGGTAGAAATGGAAGTACATGCACATATTCTTCAAGCACATAAACACTTTGGCAATGGGGCCTACATGCATAGGGGTGCTATCTAGCACTGTAAGTGGGATAAAAAAGTTTCAGAGGGTACTCTAAAAAAGGCATGGGCATAGAAGTGTAACTAGGAATATTTTTTTAGAGATGCCGCCTTAGTAATATGAAACACACTGCGTATATGAATATAATACCTTCATCAGCTTCATCCCAATTATTTTCAGGGAGAAAAATGCAAGTACTCCAGATGCCGGGCTTACATCAACCCATCCTCCAAAAAAAGTGACAGTGGGGAGCCACGGGCAATGGCCAATAGCTCAAGGGAGCCAGAGGTCCAAAAAGTTTGGGAACCTCTTATTTATGGGTATAGCAGGAACTAAGTTAAATATTAGTACTTAGCCACATTATCTTTTAAAGACAATTAGGTCTCTGCAGCTTCATATAATTAATTAATACAGTAATCTGTAACCTCTGGCTCATATTTAAGGGTTTTAGATAATTTATATTTTACTGTTTTGATACAACAGGGCTTCATCTTATGTCAAATTATGGTTTTATGAATCTTGAAGAGACTCTATTATGGTTTTTTCACAGTGTAATTGGTCTTAAACAATCATGCAAATGAGCAAAGACGATCCGATCATCAAATCATCCAGATACACTTAAATGCGTTAATTGAAGCACTCTTTGGATGTATTTGCACAAGCGATCATGCAACCATGGAATCTGCGTCCAATATGCATGTGACATTGATGATTCAATTTTATCGTTCCCTAAGTTTTAGTCCTTTAATGAGTGTATCTTATGCAATTTTTTTTATTAACTAAGCATATAATAAAATGTACTTAGTTAGCAAGTAAATTCCCAGGTGATCAAACTTGGTGACCTTATCTAGAGGCTTTTCTTCCAGCATTATTATACGCCTGAATGATCTGTGAGTGCTAATGGGCATACATTTTGTTTTTGAAGAGTTGATCACCAGCCCCAAGTCATCGCAGAGTGCTACAAACCTGTCCACCAAAGATTGTAAGCCATTCAGGGTTTTGGACACCAACAAAGTGTTGTCTACAAACAAGAGCAGTGGGATCTTTCAGCCGGCCACCTTAAGGGCATCACACTCATCAGCCTTCAGATAGGTGGCAACATCATTAAGGTACAGGGAAAATAGGGTTGGGACGAGCATGCACCCCTGATCTAAACCTTTGTGGGCTCCTATTCGCTCTGTTAGCTTGCCCCTGGCACCCCATCAAACTTGGGCATATGTGTTGTGGTTCAGTTGGACAAGAATTTCTATAAGATCAGAGGGAATACCATTTTCTCTCAAAGTCTCCCTGAGTTTACTTCGGGGGACAGGTCAAAGGCAGACTTTAAATCCACAAACACTAGATACAGGTGAGACTTCTGAAGGATGACTGTCTTCCAGTAGATGGTCAAAAACCTGAAGACCTTGTTAATAGTGCTTGTCTGGCTCCTAAACCCTGCTTGTAGATATGACAGGGATTGATGCTCCTCTATCCATCATTCCAATTGTTTCAGAATCTGTCTGCAGAAGACCTTTTGAACTCTGTCAATAAGATGTATGGGTCTGTAGTTCAGGGGGAATCCCTTGTGCCCTTTTTGTACATCAGGACAATTTCTGCCACCTTCCAGCTGCACGGGATATCAGCTCCTTCCAGTATGGCATTTGACAAACTTATTTATATATATAGCCCAGTTCTCCGTGTCTTAAAGAAAGAGGTCCCTGGAACCACCATCAGTTCCGGCCTCAATAGCCTTGATCGCCCACAAGGGCTTGTTCATCTAGATCTTCAGCGGGAGAGCAATAGATTGACTCTCCCATGTTAGGGAAGCCCAGGTGACCCCTGCCTGGACTGGAGAATAATCATAAAGATTGGAAAAGTGTTTGTGCCAGGTTTCAGGGTGGATAGAGTCTGCTATAGAATTTGAGGCACTGTGTCCCCTTATTTGCTATCAACCTCCAGAAAATCCTTGTGTCTTTGGAGATGACTGCCTCGGTGATGTCTTCCCAAGTCTGTGTGTCCTATTAGTGATGTGCTTTTGCTTGGGCCCGTTTGTACTCCTTCTGCCTGATTCTAATGAGGCTTGTATCAGCACATTCTAGGGCTTGGCGGAGCTCAGCTTTTTTATGGCTACAGTATTTATTGAACCAGGTGCAGCCTGTTTTAGCAGCAATGCCGGGTGACGTATAATGCCGTGTAAAGCATTTGCCTAGAGTATTAAATAATTTCTCATGAACCAGAAGGATTGCAGAATTTCCATCCCCCATGGGAGTTAGGTTGTCGAGATCAGTTATTGCGTCTATCAAGGCCCTATTTATTTTTGCCCTAAGGTCTGGTTGGACCGCTATGCTGCCCCGTTTTACCCTTTGTCTATTTTAAGAAGAAATCAGATTGATAGCAGGTGTAAATGGGATATTTGCCATATGTTAAATATACCCTTTAGTGAACAGCGGATGGCATTATGGTCACTATCAGACATGGTGAGAAGCTTTATGTCAGTTAGGTTGTTCCAAAGAGAAAGTGCAAACAGAATGTAATTGATTCTACTAGAATGGCCCAGTTGGTTGAAGGTATTAGCTGCTTGTAAATCAGATGGAGTGCGACCATTACATTCCATCAGGCCATGTGGTAGGGTGAAGTACAGTAGCTAGCAAGCAGCATTTGTCCATCCCTTCACTGGGTTGATGGTAAGAGAGGGTATACCCCATTCCTTGTCTTCTGTGTCAGAAGGGGAGGATCTACCACTGTCAAGGGGCTCATATTTGGTGTTGAAATTGCCTGCAATAATTAGAAAGTTATTTGTGCCATAAAGATACCTATGGACAGTCAGTTGCTGAAACGTTGGTGTCTCGCCACCCCGTATGACCCCGCAATAATAAACATTATGGGGCAGATTTACAATAACTGGCACATCCCTGCATATTAGCAGGGATGCACCAGTTATTTTGCATGATGTAAAAAAACCCTTGCGCCACGATGGATGCGCCGCATTTACAATGCGGCGCCCCGTGGCGCAAGGGTAGACGGATGCGTGACGCATCTGTCGGCGTAAAGGTGAAGCAGTGCTGGAGTCGTGTCGCAAGCACAAACAACTCCAGCACTGCTCAGCGGCGACCTATACTTTCTGCGTCACTCCTTACGCCTGCTACAAGCTACAAGACATGAACACTCGTGATTCATCAAGGGCTCAGGAGGGTGAGCAAGAGAGGGTGTTTTGCATTGTTCTAGTGGTGCAAAGATCAGGGTTAGGGCAATGGGTATTTTGTGTCTCAGGATGGTATCTAACCCTATCTTTCTTCCATCGATGTCTCTCATCAATTAGGGACATATAGGTATAGTGTGGTACAAGTGAGGAAGGATTGGAACTAAGTGGTTTGGCAGAAGATTTCAAGTCCCCTATGTCTGATGATAATATTGCAAGTTGAGATCTAAGATCTATTACCTCAAATTGAAGCCTCCTCATCAATCAAAGTAACAATGCCAGCAATATCCATGTGTCTTGGAGCCATTATAGAAACTGCAATGTGGGGAATTGTAGAGTCAAAGTGTCTTTTTCATGCACGGGTCCTTTGTGATATTGTAGCTTAACGGAGATGGAGCAAGGGCCAGTATCTGTTAGAGCAAAGGAGGAGAGGGCTTAGTGGTACAGTCTTGTGGCTATTAGTGGTAGAATCACAAGCACTACCATTAGTAGTGGCTTGCAGTCATCCAGAGGTCGTGAAAGTGTCAGATAAAATTGGAGCCAGAGTGTCAAGTTTCTTTTTCCTAGAATATACAGGGGCAACTTTATCTGATGCTTATTTGGGATAGGCCCATTAGCTTTGTTCCCTTCTAAAGGTGTTTCAACTTCTTCGTTTAGTGTGTTTATCGCTTCAAATGTTGTGGAGGCTTGCACCCTGCCCGGGGCGGCCAATGGAGTAGCTTAGAATTTTTGTTTTTCTTCCCAAGGAGCTCTTCTGATGCCTTGCATTTTCGTCTTGCAACATCCCTGTATAACAGGGAGCTTAAAGCAGGAACGAGTAAGGAAAGATTTGTGGCAACCTGGTTGTTGATGGTACAGCAAACAAGAGCAGGCTCTAGGATATAGTTCAGGTTGCCGAGAAGTCAACCCCAACACTGGTACACCCAGGACTGCATGAACCTTAATTGGTCCTTCAAGTAAAGGTAGAGAGCAGATGGGAGGGGCAGCCAGCCAACAACAACAGTCACCATGTCCCTGCAAAGGCACATAAACACGAAGCTCGGGGAGCGGTATGAGGGCCACTTGACGATTTGGGGTGCGCTGCTTCTAGCGGTAGCTGATGGAAAGCACAAAGGCAAAGGAGGGAACAGCTGAAGTACAGAAAACCCCAACCGATTTAGAGCCATGCACAAAGATCCTGGCAACAGTTAGGCCGTTAAGCACATATCCCATACAACACTTCTCTCGATGACGCACCTCAACTTAATCCCCTCAACAATCAGCTTTTAGGAACAAGGGAGCCCAGGCCAGCCACTAATGGCGATACGCAAAACTCCTCTAGGTAGCCATCATACCAAAGAGCCCCCCTGGAGCCGGCCATTCGTATTGCCCAGTTGAAGTTAATAACCATAGAGGGATTTGGGGATCGGTATGAAAATTTTACCACAGCAGCCTAATTCTCCTCAGTTGTACAGGCAAGGGGCGGTCCTGGCCTACTTCGCCCTGGCACTGACAGATGCAGGACTGGCCTGCCCTTGGTCCGCACTTTGACCAGGCTTTACCCGCACATGTCCCGTGCCGTAGAAGGTAGTTGGGTGCTTTGAAGCGGGCAGCGCGGGGAAAACAGGGTCAGCCTCTCCTCCATGGGCTCACAGAGATGGCCAGGACACCATGTCCCTGGGCAGCAAAGTCACAGCAGCAATCCCTGTACGTCCCGCGCCATGGGTGGTGGTCAGGTACTTTGAAGCATGCTGCGTGAGTCAAACAGGGTCAGCCCCTCCTCCTCAGGCTAGCAGAGATAACTGGGACACCAAGTCCTTGGGCAGCAAAGTCACGGCGGCACTCCGTGTATCATAACCATCTGGCCAAGGGATAGTTACTCACACCCTTTCGTCTTGAGGGGTGGCATGTAAGGAAATGCCTATTTTTGCATGTTCACCCTGTGGAAATGTGGATTTTCCTGATCAGTTATGTCCCCTATCTTGGACCCCAACGGTTCTATGTGCATGTCACAAGTACATGTATGTTCCCTCCAGTTCCAGTTTCCAAGACGCAAACATATGTGCGTCCACCGTCAACATGTTCTCTGTCAGATCCGCCATCAATGGGCTGGATATTCGATTCCTAAGTATGAAAGGCCACCGACTTTATATGGCTAAGTTACTCCATTTTTACAGTTCAGGCAGAATAGGCCCGATTCTGTCTTCAAAGCCTTTCCCCGCTCTCTGTCTCTGACAGCTTCAGCTTGAACTCGCATCTGTATCCATGAACTTTGTCCTACTCCCTGTGCAGCTAACGGTGCCTGCCTCGGCCAGTTTCGCCTGCCTGCCAAGAAGCTGTATTTCACCTTCGAATTATCTACTTTGCTTTTCAGCCGATGCATTCCTGTCTAGTGATTTAGGTAAACATTTCCTTTAGCTCCCAAGCAAAGGACTCGGCCTTTCCGTCCTCATGCAAGTAATTCATAGCCCTGTCACCATGGAATATTCCCATCTTCTCGCATTCAGTGTAGACACTTAGACGCTTGTACACACACTCATAGTCAGTATAGAATAGATTCTGCCCGAGAGTCCTTCCTTGTGGATAACATAGTTCTCTAAACATAGGATGTTAGATATGATTTGGGATTAGGTTGACTTGACCCCCCAGACTTCTCGTCTCCACATGTAGAGCCAAATGTCAAGTCCCCTTCACCCCCTAGTTGCACGTCAATTACACGTCATGCTGCTGCGCGCGCATCTATGTTAAGTATTATCTTATAGATCCACCTATGTATGATAATCAGAGCCAATCATGTTTCTTTTTGCTCCTTATTTACGCCTAGTTTCGATTACATATTTACTATGTCATTTCTCTTATCAATTGTTACGCCTTCTACATTCGTTTCATTGTAATGTATGACCTATAAAAGTTACTTCTTGTCAATAAAGTATTGTACTTCACTTCCTGAACCCTCGTGGTGACGGAACCTGAAGGCCGCCACTCGAGTCGGCCATTTTGGAATAAAGCCCATTCAGAAAACCTCTTATACCACGGATTCTGCCTCTTATTATTCTGAGCTATTTTACTTTATTTTAGATTCCGTATGAAATTCAGTCTAGGTAAAAGAATATTTACCACATAATGGCGCCCGAACAGGGACACTTTCTCATCTCACGCGCCGGCGGTGCGTTGCAGGCCCGGTCTCCTGCCACAGCTGGACGGACCATAACGCGTACCAGCAGGATTTTCCTGTAGCTCCCTCCGGTCAAGCGGGGGCGACTGAGGCTGCGATCAACCCAGACGAGGCGGTGAGAAGTGCGAAGTATCCCGACCAGAGCCTAGCTGAGAGAGCAAGATCCGAGGTATACAGAGGCCCACCAGGTTTTCGAAGTCCCGATGTCCAGAGGGTCCGCTGTCCGCAGTCATCGAGTCCCGTCCGTTCTCTGAGGCCTTCCGTTTCAAGGAGCTACTCGGTGAGTACCATCGCCGGGGAGGCGTGTTGACGCGCACATAGGTTGTGCCGGTCAAGACGGATTTGGGTACACAAATCCGGTCTGCACTGTTTAGCAGTGTATATGTACTGTTTAGCAGTATATCAAGTATTCCGAAGTATTCAGTTATTGTCAAGAATTCAGCTTGGTGATTAGTTATGCAGACTGTCATCATTGTCGGTCATTTTTAAAATGTTTAATGTTTAATGTTTAAGGTGTTCAAATGTCTTGCATATTGTGGTATGAATGATTGTTCATTGTTCACTGTTCATTATTGTGTTTTTTGTATTAAGTGAGTTCAAGAGTAAGTATCAGATCAGTTGTCAATATGCCGCTCTTCTCGAAGTTAAGACAGATTACTACCAGAAAAGGGGTGCTTGAAGAAGCAGTTCCTATTCCTCCTAGGGACACTCCAGGGCATTTTATGTATCACAAGCATGGCTTAGATGCCATATTATTTCTTGATTTATGGGTAGATTATACCAAGGGATTGCCAGAAAGTCAAAGGTGGCCCGCAGCGGGAACCTGGGATGCAGAGTGCATCATGAAAGTGGAGGAAGAGTTATGGAAAAGAAAAGTCAGACAGTCACAGAGACGCTGTTGAGTTATGGCGTAAAGAATCTCATAGACGTACAGAAAAAGCACGTAGACAAGAAGAGAGGAGTAAAGAAAGTTCAAAGGAAGTTCAAGAAAATCTATTAATTGAGGAAGGTATCCGAGTGAAATCAGAACAAGTAGATAGACAAAGAAATGCTCTTATGAATGGTATGTATCCCCTTCTAGCCGAAGGACTACCTAAGGCTGTTCCAGAGATGCCAAAAGACTTGCCACCCCCATTATTTCCAATTAAGGTACATCCTAAAGGGCATCCCAGAACCGCAGAAGATGTTTTTCTTTCCTCATATCTAGATGACGCAGCTCCCGAGTATGCTAACCCCGCACCACATAGACCGTCTGGCGGAGGGGTTCAACGTCAGGATCAGGTATCTGTCCCCGTGCAACAGCAAGTCCCGACACAAGCTCCGGCAAGCACATCTGTTTCCGCATCTGTCTCCGCAATCGATTCTACAGTGGTATCGACACCTATAGTTGCTGTGTCACGTTCGACGAATCCATTCACACCCGACGCCCCAGATGGGGCCACGGGAGGTGCTAGCAATACTTTTACGCCACCTAGAATAAATAAACTTGTTTTTCAAGAGTCAGCGCATTCACGTACACCCAAATTCGTAAGTGAACGTGCGCTTAAGGAACTCCTTATAGATTGTAGATATGACCCGGTGGTCGGTAAAGAGGACGAAATGGTCCTGGCATCATTACGTATCAGACGAGCCGCAGAGTATTTAGCGAGGTTACCAGGAATGACTACGCATCTAGATAAAATATATCATTTTGTTCAAACAGGGCGAGATCCAGAATGTATTAACAGAGCTATGGAATTCCAGAAAGTAGAGATACAGGGGGAACTGTTACGTTTCCTCATAAACTGTATGATCAGAAATCAAGACCGTCCGGGGGTAGACCCGAATGCAATGCTTATTCTTACAAGATGGAGCCAGAATATATCAGAAGGGAGACACGATAAGCAAAACTGTATAATAGCCATGTGCCGAAAAATCCGTAAAGAAATAGAACGTATTCATGAAGAAAGATTGGAAACAGACGAGTTCGAGCAAGATGAAGTGTCCGAATCAGGGAATTCCGCAAGACAGTCAGAGACCATAGCCTACGTAGGCAGAGGAAGATCCTGTAATAATACTAGATGCTTTTCTGATCCCATACACTCTGTATGTCCAAATAATAGCAGAATGTATCCGACGCCTGTAATAAATCTGAAGTCTCCTGAACATTTGTTTCAAGCCGCAGATAAAATACTACGAGAACGAAGGGGTTACCACCTCCTCGATTCCATGGATGAGCAAGAATTAGCCAGATCAGCCGTTCACTGGATTGACAGTCCTGAAAAATACGGTGATGAGACCGTAGCACACACGTTTTTTAACCTCAGTGCAGATGAACAACGTTTAGCTGGAATCTATATGATTCAGCAACTCCTTATATTATATAAGAGCCAACATGCTGACCCTGGTCCTTTACCTGATATATTAACGGAACTACTCGCGAACAGTTGGAGAGGTTCTAGTAACAAGTTAATTAAAGAAATATTAGTGTCACGTAAACAGTATGTCCTTTTTGTAAGTCCGGATTCTTTCTCGCTGCCCCGCAAAGAAAGAACGCCGTATCATATGGATAGACAAAATCCCTTACGAGAAGTGCACCCAATAAAAGGCGAAGACAATCAGTTTCACCGTGTATTTGTATACACACCCATAACAAAAATTGAATTGTTAGAAATGAAGAAAGTAGTACCCAGTCATGACAAAGACCCAGCGGGTTTCCACCGAGAAATTAAGGACATGTTACTGATGGGAGAGTATACCTATCCTGATATTATGACGATATTAAAGGTGCTCTTGCCTGCTGGCATTTATGAAAAACTGAAAGAAAAAGAGTGGGAAGTGGGAGACCAAAAGATAGATTGGACAGCATTAGAAACGGAAGAAAAGGCCCGAACTGCAGGTTCAGGGCTCGGGGATAAAGTTAAAGCATTACCAGGTTTACTAGTACAAGTACTGCCACGTTTATTAACTACGAAAAAGGAAGATTGGGGTGCAATCTCAGCCTGTAAACAAAAGCATGATGAAGACACAAGTGATTATTATGCCCGATTTGAAAAATGTTTTGGAATAAATAGTGGTATAAAAACAAGTAGTGAGTCGTATCCACATTTATTTGTGACAAAATTAGTAGAAAATGCATTACCTCCAGTAAAAAATAGAATATTGAAATTCGAGAGTACCTGGCAAAGTAACACTCCGTCACAAATGCTACAAATGTTACAGTATCATCACAATAGAATTAGAGATGAACAAGAACACGAACAAAGACGTATGAAAGATACAAAAATGAAAATGCTAGTGTCTCAGACAGTACCAGCTGAAGGACATAAAAAGGGTATGACACATTCCGATTCAGCAGGACCGGTAAAAGGGACATGCAATTATTGCAAAAAGTCAGGTCATTACGTACACGATTGTCCAGTTTTAAAACATAATATCGCCATAGGTAAAACACAAGAAAGACCACGGCCACTCAGACAAGATCAGAATGAACAAGGAGCTATGCAGCATGCCCAGGCCATGCCAGCCGCACAACAACCCATACAGTTTGTGCCAGCTGCACCACCGTTGCCTGCTACTGCCACACAAACCACAACACGACAAATGTATCAGACCGCACAGTATGAATACCCTGAGTATCAGCGTTACGCATGAACCAGCCTAGAGAGGGAAGTTGACTTACCCCTTATCGAGATTCCTGTAGATCAAGAAGGACCTTATGTACATAGTGAATTATTAGGTCAAGATAGAAAATTCTTACTCGATACAGGGGCAAGTCGAACAACTATAAAACGTAGTGAAGTTCCAGGGGCACCCCTCTCAGGCTCTCAGAATATCTCCCTTGGTTTTTCAGGAAAACCTATTGTTAATGAAGTATCACAGCCTCTTCCACTTACGATAGGACCTTTCACACGAACTACAGATTTATTGCTTACTAAATCATGCCCAGAAAATCTGTTAGGAATTAAAACTCTGAAAGCCCTAGGAGCCATAATATGTTGTTCTCCGGAAGGAGTAAGGTTGTTTTTACGTGATTTTAAAGGTCACTATGTGTCTAGAGACATGGATCCCCGACTACAGACTTTACCTACACATCTATGGGCACAAGGCCCTACTGATGTTGGTTGCATGAACATTACACCATACCGAGTCACATTGAAAGCAGGAGTGGTACTACCACGAATGCGACAATACAAGTTACCGCAAGATGCTGTAGTGGCTTTGCTGAAAATCATTGATGAGCTAATTGTCCAAGGAGTAGTTGTAGAAACAGACTCCAATGTATGTAATTCACCGATAATTCCGATTCTTAAACGAACTGATCCTACTGCTCCGCCAGTATACCGATTGGTTATTGATTTGCGTGAACTAAACAAGTGCATTGTGCCACAATTTCCTGTGGTCCCCGATATATCATCATTATTGACAGCAATTGATTCCGAAGCAACATTCTTTACTGTAATTGATCTCAAGAATGCCTTTTTCAGCGTCCCAATAGATCCGGAAAGTCAATATTTGTTCGGATTCAGTTTAAATGGGCGTAGCTTTAAATTCTCACGCGCTCCCCAAGGATTCACAGAAAGCCCCAGCATCTACAGCCAAGCACTGAAACGAGAACTTGACAGTATCCACATGCCAGTCAATACTGCACTGCTTCAATATGTCGATGATCTGCTGATCACCGCGAGAAGCGAACCCGAATGTGAAAAGGCTTCTCTGACAGTTTTACATTTTCTAGCCGACAAGGGGCACAAGGTGTCTCCTTCTAAGCTGCAATTCTGTGTCCAGCGAGTTATTTATCTTGGTCACTCGCTGTCCAAGGAGGGAAGGCAGCTTACACCAGATCGCATCCAGTTAATTGCTAACATGTCAATACCCCAGACACAAAAGGAGGTGCGGGCTTTCATAGGCCTCACTTCATATTGTAGGCAGTGGATCCCTCAGTACGCATTTCTAGCAAAACCACTCATTCAGTTAACCACACAGGAGGCAGCCACATCGACTGTCCTCCCTTGGACTCAGGAACATACACAAGCTTTTGAAAGCTTAAAGAAAGCTTTATGTCAAGCACCTGTTTTAGCAACACCATGTTATAGCAAACATTTTACACTCTTTGTTACAGAACGCGAAGGTACTGCCTTGTCAGTACTCACTCAGGAACAAGCAGGATCACGCAAGCCATGTGCTTATTTTTCCAGTACATTAGATCCCGTAGCTCAGGCTTTGCCTGCGTGCCTGAAATCAGTGGCAGCAACAGCTTTAGCAATCAGACAAAGCGATGCCATAGTGTTAGGACATCCATTGACAGTACAAGTACCACATGCAGTAGAAGTTCTTGTGAACCGAACGCAAACACAACACTTGACCATAGCAAGACTTACCGGTTATGAACTGACATTGTTTCAGCCACACATAGAGATTCGACGTTGTAATACATTGAATCCTGCTACACTGTTACCTGTAATTGGAACAGACCCACTAGCTCATGATTGTGTTGAAATTATTGAAATAAAGACGAAACCTAGACAAGACTTGACAGACGTTCCATTGTTAGATCCAGACCTGACGTTGTATGTAGACGGATCGTGCATGAGAACAAGTACAGGAGATTTAGTGGCCGCGTATGCAGTCACAACAGACACTGAAGTTATTGAGACAAACTGTATAGATACTTTGTCAGCCCAAGCAGCAGAACTTATTGCTCTAACACAAGCCTGTATTCAAGCCACAAATAAGAAAGTTAATGTATACACTGACTCACGTTATGCATTCGGAGTTGTACACGACTTCGGTGTGCTGTGGCGAGAGAGAGGTTATTTAACTTCCCATGGTGCCCACATTCAGCACGGAACCCTCATTCATGCCTTACTAGATGCAATACATCTACCCACTGCTATATCGATTATGAAATGTAAAGCACACACGAAGGTTACTGATATCATTTCTCAAGGCAATGATTTAGCTGACAGAACAGCTAAACAGACTGCTCAGACTCGCACATCCGACATGACAAAGCCAATAGTTCAGACACCAACACAGTGTATGACAATTAAGGATCCCGCACTTGACGTAATGGACATACAGACACATGCTACTGCAGAAGAATTAAAGAAATGGACTGAACTAGGAGGGATCCAGACAGATCAGGGATGGATGACGAAGGAGAAATCTGTATGGTTTCTTCCTGACTCTATGGTCCAAGCCATCATAGCTACAATTCACAGTCCGGCGCATTTAGGGGAGAAAGCTATGCTAGATAGCATTCAACACATTTGGTTCAATAAACATTTACGAGCAGCAGCTAAACAAAAAGTCCGTACCTGTATGATATGTTGTCAGTTCAACCCAGGAAAAAGTGTTCCCGTAGAACAGGGTGGATTTCAGACTCCTGATCATCCTTTTGAAGTGCTCCAAATGGATTATATCCAGATGGAACGATGTCGAGGATTCAAATATGTTCTTGTAGTTGTCTGCGCTCTCTCCCGATGGACTGAGGCGTACCCAGTATCAGATTACACGGCCCCGACTACTGCCAAACAGTTAGTTCGAGAATTCTTCCCACGGTACGGTTTACCACGTGTTGTATATTCAGATAACGGCCAGCCTTTCTCATCCGAATTAATGAAACATGTCTCACTTTTGTTGGGATATCAGTGGAAATTCCACTGTGTCCGACACCCCGAGGCAGCAGGTCTCGTGGAACGACATAATCAAATTTTGAAAATCAGATTGTCTAAAATATGTAAGGAGAAAGGTGTTGACTGGATAGTAGCCTTACCAGTTGCACTATTTTACATAAGAATGGTAGCACACTCTCGAACAGGGCTATCCCCGTATGAGGTGATCTTCGGAAGACCACCAAATATGTGGGGGACGCCTATACCACGTAAAATAACTGATGTTAATTGTAATATGCTGACAGATTACTTGGCTTCCTTGATGTCTGCACTACAATCTTGTCGTTCACAGGTAGCTGCAGCCTTTCCTGACAACACTGAGGTGAAACCCCATGACGTTGCTCCGGGTGATCTGGTGTTTGTGAGGAATTTCGATCGAAAGACCCAGTTGGAGCCCAGGTGGAAAGCACCAAAGCTAGTCCTGCTGACCACAAGAACAGCCGTGAAAGTTGAGGGCCGCAAGGGCTGGATACATTCCAGCCACATCAAGAAATTTCATGGACTATCCTCGGATATAGACACTGTGCCCTGCACTCCCTCACAGACTGATTCAAAACTTCCCTTTGTTGAACAGAATGACTCTCAGAACTATAAATTAAAGCTTAGGCCCAAACAGTCGAGCAATTTGATTGTTTAAGTCCTCTCCAAGGTGAAGCGGTTGAATTGTCTCTGACATGTATCCCTTGGACCTGAGGAGAGAAAATACCCGAGAAATGTTGAAACGACAGGCGTATTGTAAATCACTGCGTAGCTACTGTATGAGGACATTATTAATTCTGTTTTTATTGAGTCTTTTAATAATTATTACGAGTGTGATTTTGCACATATATCATCCTATTTCTAGACATGTTTATAATGTTGCTGCTGAACATTCTTTTAGTGACCTACCGCCACATGAATTATCTTATAGACTTGCGCTGCGCAATAACACCTTCATTAGTATGTTACATCATTCCCATCAGACTAGTAATGCCACCAATTGTTGGGTGTGTGGCCGACTCCCTCCCTATCAGAATAACAAAGGAGTTCTGCCTTTCTTTCCACATCCGTTCACACATAATGGCTCCTGTGGAGCATGGTTTAGTTTACTAAATTCTATAGACCCAGACACAGCAGTTTATCAACAACATTGGATATGGGGAAATCTGAATCTAGTTTTATTCAAAGTCTGTCACCCTAATAAGGAGGGTCACCCCAGTAGAACAGGAACTGATCTAGAAAATGAAGTGTATAAATTAGGTAATTTTACACCTAATCTTATGATTCTGAATGTCAAATCCGAAGTTGAACTAATTCTGCCCACTATGTCAGTATTTCCAGTTAAGGGTGAATTATGTGTAAGAAAAGTTGGTTCCATACATATGGGCCATAGCAAATGCATTACTACAGTAGAATATAGTGATCAAGGTAAATCTTCATTTAGAGCTTCTCGCCATTCTTACTTTATATGTGGTCAGACGGCATATATGCGTCTGCCTCTAGATTGGGATGGTACCTGTTACATAGCATTCCTTTTGCCACCTGTTTTCCTAGCTCCTCCTGATTATTATCGAAATGTTCATTTAGTACACAATAGAGAGCGAAGAGATCTCCCAGTTGTCGATTATACTGAGACGGCATGGGACAAGTATGTAGATTTCAATAAAGGTATCTTTCCCTATATAGGTACAATATCAAATAGTAAGCTGATACGTAGACTAACCAAGACTCTTGAAGCTGTAGTAAACGAGACTATAGCCGCCCTAGGCAATCTGACAGAGAAACAATCAGTGATGAGAATTGTTGTTCTTCAGAATCGTCTTGTCCTTGACGTCATCCTGGCCGATAGGGGCGGAGCTTGCAGGGTCATCGGATCCAGCTGCTGCATATTCATACCAGAAAATTCGCCATCTGTATATAAAGCTATAACACGCCTTCATAAGATTGTGAGCCAGATACACGAGAATCCAGGCACTTGGACGTGGTCCGGGTGGTTTTGGAGTGTGATATCAGCCTGGGGATGGAGAGTTCTATCCTTCCTAGGTATTGGCCTTCTTATGCTCTTCAGTTGCTGTTTATGCCTGCAATGTGGACCAGCGATTTGTGGTCTGTGTGCCACATCGTGCATTCCATATCAAGGTTCTCGTTCAAAATGCCGGAAGAAGAAGGAAGAAGAAATGATGCTCCATGAGCAAATCGATGGAATAATGAAGATTGATATCTCTTGAAGGGCAAGGAGGGGACAAGGAGGGAATGTGGAAATGTGGATTTTCCTGATCAGTTATGTCCCCTATCTTGGACCCCAACGGTTCTATGTGCATGTCACAAGTACATGTATGTTCCCTCCAGTTCCAGTTTCCAAGACGCAAACATATGTGCGTCCACCGTCAACATGTTCTCTGTCAGATCCGCCATCAATGGGCTGGATATTCGATTCCTAAGTATGAAAGGCCACCGACTTTATATGGCTAAGTTACTCCATTTTTACAGTTCAGGCAGAATAGGCCCGATTCTGTCTTCAAAGCCTTTCCCCGCTCTCTGTCTCTGACAGCTTCAGCTTGAACTCGCATCTGTATCCATGAACTTTGTCCTACTCCCTGTGCAGCTAACGGTGCCTGCCTCGGCCAGTTTCGCCTGCCTGCCAAGAAGCTGTATTTCACCTTCGAATTATCTACTTTGCTTTTCAGCCGATGCATTCCTGTCTAGTGATTTAGGTAAACATTTCCTTTAGCTCCCAAGCAAAGGACTCGGCCTTTCCGTCCTCATGCAAGTAATTCATAGCCCTGTCACCATGGAATATTCCCATCTTCTCGCATTCAGTGTAGACACTTAGACGCTTGTACACACACTCATAGTCAGTATAGAATAGATTCTGCCCGAGAGTCCTTCCTTGTGGATAACATAGTTCTCTAAACATAGGATGTTAGATATGATTTGGGATTAGGTTGACTTGACCCCCCAGACTTCTCGTCTCCACATGTAGAGCCAAATGTCAAGTCCCCTTCACCCCCTAGTTGCACGTCAATTACACGTCATGCTGCTGCGCGCGCATCTATGTTAAGTATTATCTTATAGATCCACCTATGTATGATAATCAGAGCCAATCATGTTTCTTTTTGCTCCTTATTTACGCCTAGTTTCGATTACATATTTACTATGTCATTTCTCTTATCAATTGTTACGCCTTCTACATTCGTTTCATTGTAATGTATGACCTATAAAAGTTACTTCTTGTCAATAAAGTATTGTACTTCACTTCCTGAACCCTCGTGGTGACGGAACCTGAAGGCCGCCACTCGAGTCGGCCATTTTGGAATAAAGCCCATTCAGAAAACCTCTTATACCACGGATTCTGCCTCTTATTATTCTGAGCTATTTTACTTTATTTTAGATTCCGTATGAAATTCAGTCTAGGTAAAAGAATATTTACCACAACCCCCACATTTGTCGACTGATGCTGCTGGTTTTTGGATTTTGAGAGTGCAGGCCTCAGTGCAAATGTTCTAACCCCTTACAAAGGATATGTTGAATTGGCTGTCCCCAATTGCAGAGACTAACTTACTTATAGGGTCCTAGTAGATGGTAGCTGGGGGATATAAGGCAGAGAGTCCACCGAGGGCTGCAGCACTGATTGTGCCTCCCTATGTGTGCCAAGGTACAACATGGCTCTCAGGCTGCCACTGCAGACTGGAAGGGCAGGGGTAACACTTGCTAGTTCGACTTTGCCATTTAAACCAATGGCAAAGCCCCCATTTCCCTTGACAATATATCTAGGTCTCCCCTAAGGAAAGACTACTGAGGCCTACAGCAGGAAGATGTATTCTATCAAGTGGGACATGTACTTTATAAATATGCCCTGGCAGCAATTTTGCTGTGGGAAAGTTAGTAGCCCCATTGGCTGACACAGAGTTACCAGCTGACCACTCAGCCTGGCTAACTTCTGAATGGGACTCCTGAGATGGGTACTGCAAGGTATTAAATTAATTGTGGCATTAAACCAGATTTGATGCGCAAGTCGAATGTAATGTCAATGTTGAAAAAAATGCAACTCTTAGAAGGTTGACACTCTGTGACCCAGTTTGTCCAGTGGCCTCACATGATCACTGGCCACCAGACAGTTTTCTGCCTGACTGGGGAGTAGTTTGAACAACTACCAGGCTTAGGAGCAATAGGAGCTTGCTGCAGGATGTGATGTTACCTCCCCCTCACAGGAAACCACTCGGGGTGTTAGCCCAAAGGGGGAGCTTCAAAGGCGAAGCTACCTTTGGTGGGTAAATGCCGATCACACTCTTGAGGGGCTTTGTTCAGGTAGATGGGCTGGCAGGAGGAACAGCGAGAGGAGACCAGTGCCCAAACCAGTTTTTCCGTAGATGTGTACCTCACACGTAACCACACCTCTAGGGTGGGCTACAAAGCTCTCAAAATTTTAGGAAGTGTCCTGACATCTTAAAAATGGGCAGAATAGGGCACTCTGGGAATGCTAGATGCCACACATAGCCAAAAAAGCAGCATCAAGAGGGCACTTTCTAGGGATAACTATTGCACCCCTGGCACCCTGAGCCTTGTTGGAACTTGAACAAGGACCGAAGAAGAATTGCCCTGTTGACCCCTGGACTTGGCAAAGAGAGGCTGCACCGTCTGCTGGCCTGCACCTGCCACACCTAGGGCTAGCTGAGAGAGGAATGTGTCTGTGGTGCCTGGCTTGGAGATAAACCATTACTAAGCTCCAGACCAAAGAAGGGCCTTCAAAGGTCAGTCAGCTGACCCCCTGGAATCAGCACCAGGGCCTCCAAAGCTGAAGCAGTCAAACTCGGCAAGTCAGTAGCCACTTCTGTAGAATCATCACTGACTGCTGCTGGGAGTGCCAAGAGACCGATCCTCCATGAACAAAAGTTGCACCAGAGCCAGCCAAACCCAGGAGTGTAGTCTGACTCGAGATTGGTCCCAAAGGAGGGACACCATCCGCCACCAAAGGATATCTTTGGGACCGTTGTTTACAGAGACCAGTAGCCCAGCCGCAGCTGGCCTTCTACTGTCTTAAAGAGGACTTCGAGGGACTCCGACCTCTGTGGCCAAAGTCGGCCCATCTGACCCATGGACTGAGGCGTAACTACCAAGGTACCCACATCAGCCACACAGCACTCAGAGCCTCCTTGAGCATTTTCCATCTCCTGCGTCTGCAGCATCAGGACCGCTCCATTGAAGCCTACGCGGTTGTGCTGTGAAATTTGGAACTGGACTGGAAAACACTTTGGTTGCCAGGTAACTGTCCAAATACTCCTTATTGGCCCCCCCAGACATTCTCCCTGATGAATTTGGTCACCCAAGCCGGGCTGGAGTAGTTAAACTTAAGTCTTACAAACATTTCAGAAGTTTACAAATTTTACGGTTGCCAGTGCTTGTTTTTAGTTAACCTGAGAAGTTTTCTTTAAAGATCTGTACTTCCAGAACCCTCTGGTGGATTTTGCTCATCTTGGTCTCTAAATATTCACAAAAAATATAATGTATTTTTATAGGTTGTTATCAGATTTCTATCTTGTAGTGTGGCTTTCTTATTACAATTTTTTGAACTATTAAATGCTTTGTACTAGTTCATATGATTTGTTTTGTTTTGTGTTTTCAATCACCGAGGGTTGAGCTTCAGGTTTGACAAATAAGCCTGACTGGAGCCGAGAAATGTTTTGCGAGTTAATTACAAGGTAAGGCTGCACAGCCATACCAAATATCATACCATGCCAGATGTACGATCATTCTGTTTTGCAGGTTGCAAATTGGCACTTTTTGTGACTTGCAATTTGTGACTCGCAATGTGGAATGTACTAATGTGTCTCAGACACATATAGCGATTCCAAATGAGGTCACAAATGACCTGCCTCTTCAATATTTATGAGGCAGGTTGCAATTTCTGAACTATTGGGAACGGGCTACATTCACAGGGATGGTGGCCTGCTGGGGACAGCAGACTACCATGTCTGTGTTGGCTTGTTAAATAAAGCAATGGTTTTTCCAAATGTAGCTCGCTTTCCTGAAAGAAAAACAAGTTGCGTGTAAAAGAATCAAATGAAAACTTTTCTCCTCATTTTTTAAGTGCAGGTAATGGTCCGTGTAGCAATGCATGCTCTTAAAAAATAAATTTGCATACATTCACAAAGGAGAAGGGATCCCTTGGAGACTCCTTCTGGTTTGCGGCTGGCTTACCACCTACTTGAAGTAGGTGGTAAACTGCGAAATGCGGCTGCAAAACAATCGTACATCCCCCTGCAACTCGCCATTAGGAAGGGACGCCCTTGGCATGCCTCTTCCTAGTAACGACTCGCAAAATAGGGTTTGTACATACTACAACCCTTTTTAGCGGTCACTAATGGCCCGCCTTTCCGTTTGCGATTGTTAAAAATGGTTGTACATCTGTCCCCAGGTGTATTTGTAAAGTATTGTTACGCAACTCAATAATACTCCTTTTATCGGCCTCAGGAGGATGAAAGGCTAAGTGGACCCACCAGGATGTGCACCTGTGACCATGATTCCAAACACAGGCTCCTAGAGTGGACACATTATTCCACTAAGCCACTAGACCTGACATATAATATACTCATATCTTCAACCACAGGTGAAAAACACAGACAGTCCTTCTCTACTCATTTTTCTGGAACCATTAGTTTTTGGGATTGCTTTATCCCCACCATCCAAATAGTAAATATGGCAGAATCATCCACCATTTCTTTCTTGGCTACATATACACATTTTCATTATCCGTGCAAATGAGTTCATAATAATGTAAGCATTGCAGTATCCTCGTTCAAGTGGTACCTTTTTAAAAAAAAAAATTATTTGGGAGAATACAAATGTTTTATTTATTTCGTTTGGCCAATGAAAGGTACTGGCAGCTTGGTCCATGAGTCAAGTTGAACTTCTCTTTCATTTTAAGCTTGCTGTGGTATATTTATTAGCATTTCTCCCATGTTTATATGAAGTATATTCATAAGTAGCAGGCGTTTCTCCTTTTCGATTATGTTTGAATTTCAAATTCTAACCTCTGTTTTATGTTATTTTGTATTGTGATAGACTATACATTGCATTGCAACATCCGTTAAATGATTGTTATTATATTTTCTTACTTGAATCATTATCATATATAATAATATGAAGAATTATTCCATAACATTCGATTATATAATTTATCACTTAATTATATAATTCAGTTACAAATTCATTCTGATACAAGTTATGTTCAATTGGTTTATTAGTTACACAGATTAAAAGGTATAATGTAAATGTTACTATTCTGCCTTGGGCACTGCATAGTGAAAAATGTTAATTAAGTTTCTCTGTTCTCAACACAGAAATACATTGCAGCGTTTGCACTTGGAAGTCAAGGAGCTAAAGGAACCGATAGGAGAAGCAAAGTCAGGATGGTGGGGGAATGAGATGAAGAAAGTGACGCAGGATGGAGGCCTAAAAGAAGACGGTCTTCGGGCAGAGATCAGAATGCTACATGGGAAGATGAGATATGCTGACAGGATTATTCATCTTTTAAAAGAGCAGCTGGTTTTGAATTCCAAGGCAGGTGAAATGAAGTTCAACCCAGAGCTGATTGTTAGCATGGCCAAGGAGATTGAGAGACTGAAAGCAGAGAAAGTCTCGATTCCAATGAAACGTTCCGCTCTTGAGGGGAAATCCCGAGAGGATACCGCAAAGAGGCACTGCAGCAGACCTTCGTCCCTGGATATAGGGGCTCTCCTATGCCAGTCATATATAGAAGAAGAGCCCTTTTCTCACAAGTTCATCAACCAGGTAAGGCCATTAATAGTCACCGGGTGTAGCTTTTTGGTTAAATGGTGTAAATCCGTTCAGTAGTTGCTGAGAAGATCAAAAGTAAAATCATATATATATCTATGGCCTCGGAGGATCCGCGCACCCTATGCGCACCCAGCGTGCACCCTCCCGATCACGAGCTGCATACTAATTGGCTGTCAACACTCCAAACCAGGAAGTGTTGGCAGCCATCTTGTGCCTCGGTAGAACGAGGCACAAGAAACATAAGAAAAAAACACGAAAAACGCGAAAAGGGGGCAGGGTAGAAATACCCTGACCCCCTAGGCCTGCTCAGGGGGTCCCACAAGGACCCCAGGGCCAAAAAAAGCATTTTTTTAAAAAAAAGAAATAGTCGAGATTCGCGCACCCAGCGTGAATTTCGGACAACATTTTTTTTAAAACAAAGCGCGGGCTCCCGCGCTTCGTTGGTAATTAGCCCCCAGGGGCATGATCCAAAAAAGTGTGGGGGGGCCTCCCTGGTGCTCTAAAGATTTAAATTGGGGGTCCGTGATGGACCCCCCAGCCCTGGGGACCACCAACCCCAGGGGGGGTTGTAGATGGTAGGAGGGGGGCCGCGCAGCCCCCCTCCTGGAGCCTTGTGATGTCCCTGGGGACCGCCACCCCCCAGGGCCGGCTCCGGCAGTGTCCCGGGGTGCCCACCCCCAGGACACTGTAGTTTGCTATGGCAGGGCTCCCGCCCTGTCATAACAAACTGTGTTGCTATTTGGAAGAGAGAGCAGGAAACCTGCACTCTCTTCCAAATAGCAAAGCAAATTGCTTTTCCACAGGGGGAGCTGCATCTTAGGAGCTCCCCGTGTGGAAAAGCAATGCTGGCTGCCGAAGGACGCGGGGAGCCGGTGGGACCGTGGGGGGATTGGGGACCCCCCCACGGTCCCCAATGGAGAGGGCCAGCCCCGGGGGATGGGGTCCCCGGGGCTATTAGTGGCCCGGGAGGGGGGCATGTGGCCCACCTCCTCAAATATTAAAATGTTTTTTTTAAAAACCAAAAAAAAAACAAAGGCCTGCCCCGGGGGATGGGGTACCCAGGGCCATAAATGGCCTAAGGAGGGGGGCAAGGCAACCCCCCTCCAATATGAAAAATATTTTTAAAAAGGGCCATGCCCCGGGGGATGGGGTCCCCGGGGCCGATTATGGCCTCGGGAGGCGGGCCACATGGCCCCCTTCCCGAAATTTTCATTAGAAAAATAAATTAGGGGGCAGGCCCTGGGGGATGGGGTCTCTAGGGCCAAAAATTGAGAAAAAGAAGGGGGGCTACATAGCCCCCCTTCTTAAAAAAAGAAAAAAAAGAAAAGACCGGCATCGTGCCGTAGGCCACGCCCCCTTCTTGCAGCACTCTGCAAACGCGCCCCCTGGCAGTTTGCAGATGGGGAACAAATTCCCCTAGAATACTGGGGGTCCCTGGGGGCAAACTAGCCCACCAGGAACCTCCAGTATGCGCCAGGGGGCTGAGGTGCAGAGAGGTGTTCTGAGGCCACGCCCCTTTTTACACCTCTGCAACGCAGCTCTGTGGCGCTTAATGGAGGTAGCTGGTGGGCTAGTTGCACCCCAGGGACCCTCAGGGTTCAAGGGGAGTTAAACCCCCAGCTTAAAATGCGCCATGGGGCGCGTTTGCACAGTGGTGAAGGGAGGGGGCAGGGCCTGAGGTGATATGTGTGCAAACATGCCCTGTGGCGCGTTTCAAGTTCAGGAATTAATTTCTCTTCAATCCTGAGGGCCCCTGGGGGCCAACTAGCCCACCAGGTACCTCCAGTAAGCGCCACGGAGCTGCGTTGCAGAGTGTTGTAAAAAGGGGCGTGGCCTCTGAACACCTCTCTGCAATACAGCTGGTAGTTCTTTTTCACACAATTATTATTTTCTCTTTGATAACTCACCTGTAAACCGATCTGCAAATGCCACAATTGATTGCATCACACAAAAAAAGCAACAAGTGAACCCGTAGACCCAGTTTAGACTGGGGTAATCTATAAAATCTGCAACAGTATCTTTACAGGTATTAGTAGAAAAATATTTCCACACTTAATTAATAAGAACACCAAAGGAAGTACCAAATATATTTCTGAGTGTATATAAATGTCTCAAAGAACAAAGTAATGAAAAGCAGCATCAACATTACTCAACAATAGGTGCAGTGAATATAACAAAATGAACACTTAGTGTTTGTGAACCAGTGCCTGTGAATGGCGCATGTGAAACACATTAAAAAAACAAAGAAAAAAGCAACGCAAATATAAAGATTTCAAAGAAATCTTAGTACATGAGTACAATAATAAGGTAAAGAATTGATTTAATCATGTAGTAAGTCAAAATAAACAAATTTCCGCTGCCTTAAGTGTCGATGGCATTTCGACCCCAATTACTGAGGGTTATCATCAGGACAATAATGCATGTAGATATGCAGTGCTGATCAAGAAATCAAATGTATTAGGCTGTTGAAATGACAACTAAAACCAATCTTTGGGCAAGCTTCATCTCGGGTGGCTCCGAATTAAAGCATACAATTTCTAATTCTCTATATAGCACAAATTTAAGGTCTCAATCTAATAGGTAGCTTAATAGTGACTGGCAAGAAGGTCTGAGCTCGCAAATCATGGAGACATCAAAAAGCGGTTCCTGTAAATAAGTGACCGATAGCTCAGTTTACGTAGTAAATCCGATGGCCAAAGGCATCCAAAAGTAAACAATGTAATCAGTATAATGAGGTTACCAACTATGAAGCGGCACACAAATGAATTATGTTGACTTGCTGATTGTGTTTCAAGAAATAATTGATTGATTGCATGTCACTCCCTGACTATGGCCCCCTAACAGTCCGTGTGAAGAATACTCAGTGAGGACTACATCCCTTACTGCTGAATCACCCTGAAAAATTAGGACTTTGCAGATTTGGAACCCTTGGGAATTTAATGTAGGGTCTGTGAGGGATATAAGGATCATGTTTGAATCAATAAACGCTTCCTTCAGAGAAGAAAACTGATAAACAAGCCATCCTACAATAATAAACAAAAAGATCTGAAAAAATACAATTGGGGAAAAAGGGCTAAATGTCTAGATGCAGAAACAGAAAGCTTACGTTAATGATGTAGAAATAGGAGGCAAAGTCAACTTGGGTACAAAATTAATGTTCTGCATACCAAGAAAGCATAAAGAGCTTTATTTAGAATCAAGCAATGTAGGAAACTGGATTTTTAGTTGAGAGATGTGGAAGCTCCACTCATATAATGAACACAATCCTTGTTTGGGTGGACCACAAAAACCAGTAAATAAACCTATGCCTATCCCTCTCGTATCTTGGCACACCAACAGTCAGGCTTAACTTAGAGGCAATGTGTAAAGTATTTTTGCAGCACTCAAACAGAAATAAAGTGAAAAAAATGCACAACAAAAATTCCAAACTACCTTTGAAAAATACAGTAAAGTGTTTACATTTTTAGCTGGATTGGGGTAAAGTCACAGTACAGGCTGACTGTGATGGAGGCCGGTTCAGGTACAAGGACCAGGTTAGTCCTGCTGAAGAGTTACCTTCTCAAGTCTGAGTGAGGAAAGGCAACATAGTATTATATACCTGTTTTATGAATGTACCTCTTGATCACTGTTGTCATCTTGTTGCAATTGAATTTGAAAAGATTTCCTTAATGGATAAAAACTAGGCCTGGGTCTGATAGCATTGAATTTTCTTGAAAATGGCCAGTACCCACGAAGGATTATTAAATGGTTTTAGAACCGTTTGATGATAGAAATGAAGCTGTTTTTAAACTTTTTAATGCAATTTTATTATTTTAACTGGAAAACTGTTCATGATTAATACTTATGGGTCATGTATTGGTTTTTGTATTCGTGCTTTGAAGACTTAATTGTCGAATAAAGCTAATTTGACTGAGGAACTACTGTTCACATTTGGGGGGGACATGAGGAGGAAGTTGTTGGGGCAAGGATTAGGTGTCATGGAAGGTTGCTGCTGTAGTGCGAGAGCCAGTTGTCACTGCAGCTTTGGGGTGGTGGTCAAAGCCCACTGGTCTCACTGGATCCTTGCTTGGCAATCATTGTGGACAGTCACTGTCAGTGCAAAGAGCAGGCTTCACAGGTGCTTCAGGTTTGCGGTCGCTGATAGCGGTTGATTCTTGTCATGAAGAGGTAATTTCATGGTGTCAAGGACCCCAAACATCTGTATCTTCACCTTTTCTTCAGAAGGAGTGTACTCTAATGCCAGCCAAAGATCTAGTACCAGTACCTGGGGGTCACTTCTTGTGGATCAGGACTTACTCCAGCAGAGGCCAGCAGCAGGGCTCAGGCGGGTCCTTGCAGATCCAGTTGGTTCTGGTCAGCTGGGCAGTTGCAGGGCAGGACTCTGGAAGCTTGTTGTATCCCTGTAGCTCAAACAGGTCAGCCAAACTGACCCTTGGAGTCACTTATGGGAAGCCTGGGTTCAAGGCAAGCAGGTCCAATCTTCTTTCTTCAGATTGCAGGACAGTCCTTCTGAATCTTCCAAAGATCCAATGGTGTTATGATGTGAGGTTTTGAAGGTGTCACATTTATACCTGGAGCCAGCATTTGTGTGGGAGGAAATCCCTGTCTTACTCCCTAAACTGGTTCTGGTCAATTGTTCCCATTCCCGTTGGTTTTAACTCCAAACTGTCCAGAGTAAACAAAGGCATGAGCAAGCCTGGGGTTCAGGTTCCTTTGTGCGTGGCAATGGCTAGGCCCATATAATTGTAATTAGGGCAGGGCACAACTACTCACCGACTATCCTGTCACATCTAGGCTTTTTTTGTCTCAAAGTCTGGAAGCAATACACAATACACAGCAGGAGAATGATTCACAGTCATGTGACCCAGGACACTAGCAGAAAGGCACAGTTGGGTTGGGCAGAAACATGCCAACTTTCTAAAAGTGGCATTTTCAAAATTATAACTTAAAATCCGACCTTACCACCAAAGAGGTTTTAAATTACAATTTAGTTGAGTGTAAGCTGCATTTCCCATCTGGTCCCAAACTGAAGTTATCATTTATTAAGTGTAATAGGTAGGCTTTCCTGTTTTCAGTTTCTATTTTTGGTAAATTCTGGTGGGGTTTTTTCAGTGTTTTCCAGTGATTTCAATATGTTAAAAAAACAGTGGTTATCAGTGGTTACACATTGTGGCACCATTAAATTCAACAGAAAGAGTGTTTTTCCGATGTTTATGGAACATTTTGCTTTTATTATTGCTTGCTTTCTGCACTGATATTTCATGGTATATAGACAGTGTACGTACAGTGTATATGAGGTCCAAATGCATTTTTACAAATCAAACTTATTGTAGTACACCATACAATACTTCTTCAGTGAGTCTTAGGTCATACAAGCTCGCTCTTTCCTTCTCATGTAAACTTTTATCTGTGAAAACGCCCTCTCAACATTGGCACTTGAGACAGGCAATGCCAAAATAGCCAGTACACAATTTGCTAACTCTGGCCACTGGCATAGCTTTCCATGCCAATACTGGTGCACCTGAAGATTGTGATTCTCTGTGACAGGTTCTGCAACGTATGCGTTGAACTGGGCGCATATGCCCTCAGAGTTATTGAAGGGGTCAAAAATGAGGCAGCACTTTTGAAACTCCAGAGAAAATTTTCCTTTACGGAAGGGATCTATAACTTGTGCAGAGTACCACAGTGAGGCTTCATTGACTTCAAATGCCATGGTTGGTGAAGGGCTATTTCTCATACATTGTAAAATAAAAGTTCCTGAATTGCTCCTCAACATTTCTTTGCTTACCAAGTGGCAAGCACTCTAACATGGAACATGTTGCAGTGCCAAAGTCACTAAAAGTGTCACCCAGCTTACTCTCAAGGAGATGTTTCACATCTACACGAATTATGCTGAACACTTGGCAGACAAGGGTGTTTTCAGACTCCAGTTTTTTTTATTATGTCCACTACAGCAGTCATGCTTTCCTGTAAAATCTAAGAATGCAGTAGAGTGTACTTTTTTTCAAATCACCATCAATATGTGACCAAAGATCCTCACATTCTTACAGTTTGCATCATCACTCAGCAAAAGCTCTGTAAACGGTTGCCACATGGATAATATAGCATTCATGGCCTCTAGGACTGAGAACCACCAGCTAAGTGACACAGTTGGGATGACTCTTTCTTTGATGCCACACAAAGCACAAAATGAGAAATATTTGTGGTTTAGTTCCCACGCATAATAAAACAGTGCACCAGAATGGACGAAAAAGTCAATAGCATTCTTCATTAACTCTGAAGATTGTAAAGATACTTTCAGATTGCCATCTAACAAGTGGCAAGGATCTCTTACAGGGAAGCAGTTCAGCTCAGGTATTGATTTTGACAGGTCATCACACAACTTTTTCATATACATAGCCGAATCACTGCAAATACAAACAATATCACTCTAATCTGTGTTGAACTTGGTAAGAACTTTTTGCAGTAGCATTCCAAGTGACACTGCATTTCATGTTTTCCAAAAGTCTGGTGTCATGCTTTCACCAGTATCCCAGATGCTTTGTGACTGCACTCTTTGTTGCATAAACCTGTCACTATACCTTGCATTGAATGTTTAAATCCTGGGGTGTTTGGCAATTCACCTACTATCAATACTGACTCACTAGAAAACGTGGCGGATGTAACAAGGGTTTTTACCCATTCTCTGTGGGTAAATGTGTTGGTACATATTGGGAAAGATTCTTATGAAACCTACATTTTCCCTATCAGTGAAAGACTCAAACGTAGCCAAAAAATCAAATAAGATTTAGATATTTCCTGATTCTCTACAGTTTATAAAATAAATAAACAACACCTACAACATGCTTCTAACCCCTGTATCTTTAGACTAAAGACCACAAAACTGAAAAAAGGATGAAGAAACAATATTTTAGTGACATCCCTAAACAACAAAACTCAAGCAGAATAATGTTAGCCCAGTCTTTCTTACTGCTACCTTATATAACAAAGTTACATTGTATTGGTCCATTCAGGAAGAAATAAAAATGACTCTTTCACTCTCCTTTTCCTTGCTTTGAATGGCGTTTAGTTTGTGGTTGTGCAGGGTTTTTTTCAGTGTTTATATGTTTACACTGTTGAGGGCTATTTCCCTTCCGGTGGAGTTTTATCAGTTATTATAGGTTTAAACCTAAAACCGGACAGCATAGTAATAGGCTAACCCAGTGTTAGTCTAAGCGAAAGATAGCCTTTCAGCAGTGAAAAACTACTTTAGAAGTGTTCCAATGCCAGGACATGTAAACCTTAAACCCACATGTCCGTTCAGGGCCGGCTTTAGCGCTGGTGGCACCCAGTGTGACAATGGTTGTTGGCGCCCCCCCCCCCCGTGACATCCTCTGCCATGCATTCCCTCACTACCATCCTTTAACAGTGTCCCTGAAGTCTCCAAAACCACTCTTTCGCTCAGATGCATTAAATTAGTTGTATAGTGCCACTTATACCAGTGTAGGGTGTCAGACCACTTTACATCACACGCACAAAACACAGAGACAATCAATCATAGGTGTGCAAATCAGTGTATAGGAAATGTTACATAAGACAGAGGACTATAAGGTGTATGAGTCACATGTCATCCACACTGGTGGACAGGATAGTTTATAGTGCTTGGTCTGGAGAAGCATAAACTCAGAATTTAAAACATAACACCATAGTTGGGGGTTCTTTTTAATAATCAGAATTGATTTATATCCAAATTTATCCTTTTTCCAGCATTTGAATAATGAAAGACGGGGGAAAATCATAACACTCTCATTTATACCTTGCAGGTTGCATGCAGCTCTTTGATGACAGTTAAAGGCTCACTGTTCCATGCTAGGATGATAACTTATTAACTGCAAGTAATAAAAGCATCTCTCAGACAAAAGCAATGACCTACTGATCTAGTTAAATGATATGCACTTTGTGATCTGTTGTTACGGGTTCTTTGCAGTAGGCATATTAACCATCTGCACTACCCTCAAAGCTTCCACTAGACAAACCTCCGATCTTTCTGTAGGAAGAAAATGAATCACGGAATTATCTTGACATTTTTATTGACGGCTGAAAACTGCTGGAGGCCAGAACGCTGGCAGAAGGTGCTTTTAAAACTATTATTAACTTGCATACACGACGCCCTCACCTAAAGTCAGCGCCCGGTGCGGTAGCACTGGTCGCACCGCCCAAAGCCGGCCCTGTGTCCGTTTTCCTAAATATCATGCACCATGCAATAAGAGCCTTTACGGCATCAAAAAACAGTGATTCACGGAATGCTTTCATTAATCTCAGCCACTAGGCTCAGGCCTCATCCCAACCCACCATTTTTTGCCATCCATGCCACCTCAGTTTGGACTCAGCCATATACAAATCAGTCTCATAAGTATGACTGTACCTTTATAGTTTGGGATTAATATTTCTGTTGATTTAACCCTACCTGGTCACTAGGTTTAGACCCATTGGTGATAAAAATGATAAAAGAATTTAAAATTTAGAAACACCAAACGTGAGTTTTTGTTGAAGCATATGCTCCATTAAAATCACAGTTCCTCCCATTTTTCTTTATATTTATTCTAACATAGCAAGAACATTCTCAACTGCTACATTTGTTCAAATAGAGAGGCTATTAGCCATCTTTGGCTGAGGTAAATGCCGTAAATGAAAAATGCATCTTTAAGCGATAACAAATTGCTAGTAACTAATTTGGTTTTTGCTTCCCGCTATAGAAAGGTATCATAAAGTATTTATTTTATATCAAGTCCAAATTTGGTTATGTGTACCCTTATCCGAAACTTCACTTTGGGTACATATTTTAATGGGTTCTTTGACAGTTCACACTACTTAAGGGGAATCTGCTCTATGGGGGCTACAATGTTTCATTTATGATTTGAAAATATGTGCATGATCAAATGTGTAAACAGGTAACTTGTTAAAAACATAGATTTATATTAAAATATTTACACTTTTGCACCCCTATGCTATAATCCTTGACTAATAATGGAAGATAATATGTTAAATTTGCACATATGGAAACAAGCTGGAATTAAATATGTAAATAAAAAATAGTTAACATTCTAAGATACACCTATCAGACTAGGGAGGGGTTAATTATATGCCGGTAGAGCAATAGTAGAACAGTAAAATTCTAGGACAGATTGAAATACTAGATAGAATAAATGCTAGTGTTGCTCTAATTTTGAAAGCTTCTGTTGTGTACAAGAAGCTGACTAGTCATTCCAGGACATGTTTTGTAGAAATATAGATTTGATTGGATAGCACAATTGGTAGATGGCACACCTTCTAAGCTATGGGAGATGCACAGTTTATATATAGAACTTTGGCTCAGAACTAAGGGGCAGATTTACAAGCCCCTTGCGCCACGTTTGCGTCATTTTTCCCATGTTAAAAATGACGCAAAAGTAGTGCAAGGGGCTTGTAAATCTGCCCCTAAGTTTGATGTAGCAAAAGATTTTTTGAAGAATACCTTGGTTCCCAATTAAGATTAATAAACTGGGATTTTCACATTCTGGTATATCTTCGAGATGCAAGATAAGTAAGCTAATTCACTTTCTTAAGCACGTGCCGTACAGGAGTGTTAAATCATTTGGGATGACATTTTTTTAGTTTCTGATGAAGACTTTCAGTAGAGGCTGAATTGATAGTTAACACATTACCTCAGGTAACACATGTTGAATGGGGCAAGAAGCAATTGTTGATGAAAGCCTTAATTATTGCCATAATAATACTTTCACACTACTGGATTTGTTAACATACAATTGATAGATTGATTGTTGGATCAAGCATATGGTTTAGTGAGTTTCCAGGGAAAAATGCAAACATTCCTGCCAACGATCTATGAACAGTTAGATTTACAAATTTGCGATTAAGTCCCTAAGCATGAACCTAAGAAATATTCCACAGCTGGAGGACACTTCTTATGTTTAGAGACTTACACATTGCTTCACCTCAAGAGAAAAATACCTATGTCCTTTCTTACATTTTTTTAACCTTATGAGGTCCACCATTGGATTTCTACATTTTTGACAACGCATAGACTGTCTTTGAGAATCCCTACATTGCATCGGCTCTTGTTATTGTTGACAAACTTTCTGGTTCGCCTTTTTAGACCAGCGACCGTTTCATTTCCATTTTAGCCCTGAAAAAGTCACCGTCATGACGAAACACGTGTCGGCTGTACTTGCTGGACTGGCTGTTGCTTGTACCACCTGAAATATATAAACATAATATCAAAAACATTGGATTCAGTATTGTGGAATATTTCTTTGGTTTATGCTTAAGGACTTAATCACAAATTTGTAAATCTAACTGTTCATAGATCATTGGCAGGAGTGCGTTGGTCTCTAGTTTTTCTGAGGAACACGAGAGCCATTGCTTGAGTGGATATTGCATTAAGGGTAGTATGATGCAAATGTACCAAACAGCACCCTGAAAATGCATTAAATGAATCTACTACTTACATAATTGCACATTACGAAAGAGGAGCGATCAAATTCCCATTCACTACCCATTTCTAGAGGTTTTTAAAAAATGCAAACATGATGAAATTTGGAGATGGGATTCTTAGGAAAGTGTTCTTCTAACTTGATATTCATTGCTAGTGGTGTCACATATTGCCCCATTTGCCACAGTCCCCTCACAGTATGTTTTAATATTATGCTGTGCTAATGCTAGTTGCTACACTCACACATCTGTATACTACAAGGTTATATATATTACGGAAGTCATTAAGACATAAAACTAACTGGATAACAATGCACTGTCTCTTCTTTGCAACACTGAATTGTTGACCAACATTTTTGTACACATTGTTGGTCAGAGTTCTGATGAATGTGTTTCTTTCCTTTCTTCAGCTTGATGCCAGTTCACAGAAGAGCTTTAGGCAGCATTTTGAGGCCAGTCTGAAAGAACAGGCAGAGCAGCTTCTCGCTGAGCTGGTCAACAACCAACAGCAAAATCGAGAGTTACAAAACAAGCTAGTGGTTTCAGAAGCTACAGTCACTGCTCAAGCTGACCAACTCAAGCAATATCAAATCCTTCTCAGTATGTATCTGATACACTACTATAATGTACTATTTTGTTTCACCTATTTTCAATAATGCTATGGAGTTATACTTTTTTAAGTCAGCTATCAAAGAGTCAATAATGTTATATTCCGAGAGATTCTAAGTTTCTGTGTAAAATAGAAGCCTTAATTCTGATTGTTTAATCATGTGAATTCTGGTATGCAGCTGTCCCAAGAACCACATCTTAAGTGAAGATGTATTGGCCTGAATGTGGATGTTTTATGCTTGTAAAAACATGGCCAAGCCATTCCAAATGAGGATGGGATGTGGAATAATTTATTATGAATGTAACATTAAGAATTACATGCATACAGATGTGAAGGCTAAACAGGATAGGCTTCTCACAGGGCCAAAATGGAATATTCCAATCATTGTGAAAATCCAAGCATTTAGAACGAATGGATAAAACATTATAAGTTTAAAACATTTTATACTTGAATCCTTTTGAGTCTATTTGTGTATCTTCTGGTTACGTTTTAGGATTTAATTGCCCAAAAGCTACCAAATGTCCTAACATTAAATACTGATGAGAAAGCCATGGTTCCTCTTTGCTCCATCAACAGATATATATATCATAGGTGTAGTGGCAGCACACACTTCACCACACTGCACCATCAAATTGTCTTGACTGATATATGGAGCGTGAAGAAAGTACATCTGTTTCTCTAGGAATTAATTAATTGGTCTACTGATACTACCTATAACAGAATACATTAAATGGTCTACTGATACCACCCATAAAAGACAAGTGTGTCACCCCTACAGTGTATTAAGTGATGGGGATATCTTCTTATTGGGAAAGGGATCAATACCTGAAATAATCATATTCAGTCACAATTGAATTGAACTGTAGCTCAAGCAGTCGCCTAAAAACAAATTGCATTGCAGTTTGGGCAATATTTCTGACCAATTCAGTCCCCTGTACATGGTTATAACATTTATCTTGTCATCAAGCCAAACCAAAGTGTTTCTTCTAAGTAGAATACTATCTTATACTGTGATCCTGAGAGATACTTTATTATTTTGGATTGTATCTTTGAATAATTGTTAATTATGGATTTTATAGTGATAACCTATATTATATACTGTTTTTATAAACCCATCATGTTTATGCACTTTAGTCCTAATAAACATTAATCTGAAACAATGATTAGAGAAATATTAAACTTTACAGAATATGCAGCAAGTTAATGTTTCTCAAGACTGCTTGCTATGTATGAATTACACTTTGTTTTCAAGAGAGAATTCAGTTGAATCACATTGTGTCTGTAATCCACAGGTGAACCCTTGGTAGGGCATGACAGTAAGCAAGTACAAGTTGATATCCAAGACTTAGGATATGAGACATGTGGAAGAAGTGAAAATGAGGCTGATCGAGAGGAAACCACCAGTCCAGGTATGAAAAGGTTGCTCAGTTAGGAAGCATGTATTTTGTGATATGAAGTGGCAGGAATGCTCTCTTTGAGTGAAAGTCCCGGATGACACGAACATGAAATTACTAGGGACTACCATAATGTGGAAGGTCTCAGGATACATCAGTTATATAGTTCTCATTTTCTGTACACTGTAATTTCCAGGTGTGGGGTTACCTGCTAATGCCTTGGTTTAACCCTCTGAATGAAGGATAACCACAAAATCAGTGTTGTGTACCAGTTTCCTAGGGTTTTCCTCTCATTCAGGCTATTTTTCCCATACATGCTTCATCAGGTTCCTCCTGGAAATTGCCATGTGTGCGAGCTTTAAATTGCAACATTGGTTCAAAGTGAAACTGCCTTTTGCAACAACACCTCTTTGAGTAATTCTTCCAAAATTTGACTTTGAATTATGGTTTCAAGTGAAATGCTTTGCCTTTGCTGATCTTTATTTGTTGACTTTGTAGATTGTGATGAGCAAGAAGATCTAGTCAGGAAAGCCAGTATGGTGGAAGAATTGAACTCACATTTAACGTTGTGGGAAACAACAATGACCAGTACTCCTAAATCCAGTACAAAGAAATACAAACCACAAAGCGAGAAGGAGCTGATCGAGAGTGGGAAGCCAGAAGATGTCACAGTCCTTCTCCAGAATGTGAAAGATCTTAAGAAGCAGCTTGAAAGATCTGAGAGGGTGATCTGGAGCCTGAAGTGCAACAAACAGTCTTTTTTCACCAGCAGTGATTGTGTTGGTAGCATGGAGAGACTCTATGGAGTGACACAGGACATGATGCTTCAAGACTCCTCAGGTCATAGCATGACCGATGAAGATGAAGAATGGCAGTCTGATGATCTTAGAACAATTTACCACTCTAGTGTCCAATCGAACAAATATTTGCAGCAGCTTACTGAGAGGGTGTCCTTATTGGAGGACCAGCTTCAGACATCTAAGCAAGATATGGATCCACCACACCAGCTGAAATCATCAACATGGTCAGGGTATGAAATCTGTTTTATGAAAGTTCTTTTTTTTCCTATGACATAAACATCATTATAAGCCATGCAATTTGCTAGACAGTCAGCGGAATTCATTGTTCAATGTTATGTGTTTTTTTTTACTTTTTCTTTAATAGAAACTGAGGATTCCAAGCCTGAAGTGTTTGTTGAAATAATTGTAATTATCACATGAGAAAAGTGACTTTAATGATCTTGTCTCTCCTGTAATTTGCACATGATTTTGTGTTGTCTAAATCATAATGTTCACGTGGCCTCGCCTATTAGTGAATATAATTCATTATTCTTGTCTAAGAGTGATAGATTGGCAGCTGAGAAGACGAGTGCCAGTGGTCTAAACTTAAATAGGACCAAAACAGAGATTTCCAGGACTAGGGCCCACATCGCATGTTAAAACGAGCCTGCACAAACTTGGTATCTCTGTGCATTGCGGTTCACACACAATGAGAGGGATATATATTCAAATGGCAGACAGGGAACCATGGAGCACATAACTGCTCTATCATCCTTTACACATATGGCAGTAGAACATATAAAGTCTCTTCTCCACAGTGAAAAGTCAGGCTCCATCTAGTAGCCAGCACTATCACTGTTCCCCTGACTTCAATTATGAATAGGATCACCAGTACAGAATGTTTTACACATCCTTGGAAGGAGGCTGCATTTAGGCTATTGCTGGGAACCCCTAATCTAGACCACAACGATATAAAAAATATCGCCCATCTTCCTGCTCCTGATACCTTCAAACTCTTTAGAAAAGCATCTAAATGTTAAGGAGCAAACATGGCACTGAAACTGCATTGGTTTCAGCTGTGGACAGCATCAGATCACTGGTCAAAGCAGGGCAGGATGTTGCACTGATCTTACTGGATCTGTCCCCAGCCTTTGATACCATCTCTCTGACCCTTCTCACAGGTTTATTATATCAATTATTTATAAAAGACTCCGCACTGAAATTGTTAAAATCCTTTCTGACTGAGAGATCTCAGACTCTGACCTTCAGCCAAATGAAGTTGGACTCACCCTACAATGTGGGGTACCTCGGGGATCTTCCCTGAGCCCAACACTATTTAACCTATATGTATCCCCACTAGCTAAATTAATTAGGATATTAAGCTACAGGCACTTTCATATACCGATTACACTGAAATAATTGGGTCTATCGCTGAAGACAATGAGTCTATATCTGCCAATTTCAACAACTGCATGAAGGCAGTGGCTAATTGGATGATAATTAATTGTCTAAAACTAAATGGAGATAATAATTTTTGGCAACTGGTGGCCAGAGATGCTGAGATTGCTACCTATTCCCATTGACTCTGCAAATAATCTGGGAGTGATTGTGGACAAAAAACTTGCGTTTGACCCACAGGTTAATCCACAGTTTCCACATGCTTTTGTATTATTAGGATTATTTGTAAAGTTTTCCCCTACATCCCAGTACCTGTACACAAACAAGTGGTGCTGGCCCTACTACTCTCCCGACCTGATTACTGCAATACTCATTATTTGAAGATCAAAAAGGAGGCCCTGGTTAAGCTGCAAACTGTTAAAAATGCAGCATTGAGGGCACGGAGCACTCAGAACAATGTTCCATTGGTATCTACCTCAGTGGCGGCTGTCATGATTCGTGGGTGGCAGGCTGGTGTGCATGGGGGGGTGGGTGGGGGGTGCAAGTAGGGGTTGGGTGGGAAACGGTGAAAAAAAATAATAATAAAAGAAACACTTACCTTGTTGCGCCTGTCCCACATCTCTGCTTGTGCTCTCCTCATCAGAACAAGGCACATGAAGCACAAAAAAGGCTCCCAATCACAATGCTGCAATGCAGCATTGTGATTAGTAAGCACCCAGGCTCCCCTGATCAATCACAATGCTGCAGTGCAGTATTGTGATTGGTTTTGAGCGTCCTGGTTCGATGCTCAACCAGCAAATGGGGGCCTGGGCTTGTTCTCCACGCAAGTTGTAATGCAGCCTGCATGGATAATGGGGTAAGTGCGCATGACTGGTTTGGGCGGGCCGTGTGGGCAGACCAAACAGTGATTGTACACTTAGGAGTGGGCAAACCACTCCTCCCCTGCCCTGCTCCGAGAGCAGAGCAGCCCCGTCCCCACACTGCCCGCTAGAAAAGCAGCAGGAATCATAAAATGATAATAACTTGAAGTTATTATCATTTTATGTTTCCTTTACTTTGCAGGGCACTGCTTAAAACCAGTGGGGCGATGCCCCTCATCTACCTATTAGATTGCTTTGCTCAGCAACTCAAAATGTGTTAGTGGTCCCCAAATTTCGGAATGCAAGATGGGGAGGTCGAGTTTTCTCAGTGGCCAATGCCAAGTTATGGAACTCCCTTCCCTGTCATATTACCAGTCTGAAAAACCATACAACCTTTAGGAGAGCCCTTAAAACTTGGGTCGTTATGCTATAAATCAAGGCCCTGTGGAGCTCCAAAACAGAACTGTTATATTCTTTTCTTCATCTGAACTAGAAAGTCTTTAGCGCCTTGACGCCCTTGGATATTTGTGCGCAGCTATAAATCTATTTCATTTCATTATGCATGCAGACCTAAGTCTGTGCTGTGGTTCAAAATTATGCTAACTGGACAAAACAATTTGAATAAAACCAGTGAGGACAACTGACTGACTAATCTGCAGCTAGTACTGGTTCTGGTATTCAACCATTAGTATGGACTGAAAAAAGTTACAAAAAAGATTTTCACAATTCTTAAAAAGACTAAAATTTAATAAGTAACTGGGCATAATGAAAACCAAAATGTCTAGGTAGTTTGTTTTTATGTCAAGTATGACCAGAGCAGGTAGTACGGAGTGTTGGAGTCAAGAGGAGGAAACAGCGAGGAAGAGAAACCAGGTGAGAATGAATGGCCAAAGACTTGAAGGAGACAGACAGTAAAGTAATGGATTTGGGTGATGGGAGTAAAAAAACCAAAAAGATGGGCTCTGAATTCATAGACATCTTCCCGGAAAAACGTGTTGAGAGATGGGCAAAACAGTGATCCTTCACCCTATAGTCTGCCTCTTGCAACAAATGAACCCCAAGAAAACGAAAAGTGAATATAAAATAATACTTGCAGATTAAATGTATTTTCTTGAATATTTTTTCCTGCTGATAAGTAGTGAGGCTGAGTGAATCATTCAGGAAGGTTTACCCTGATTCTTTTTCCACAAGGTATGGAGTCCAGGCTTCACGTCCATCCTTTCAGACATTGGTAACAATGGAGGAAATGGACAATCATTAACATAAGGTCCCTTCATCTCAAGTGGCACGGGACCTGGGGCTGCAACATTCTATATGTACCTAAAAATGTGTATTCAATGTACTAGAAGTCTAAGATATGCAGTTTTTGCATGTTGTAGTATAGATGTTGTGTTATGCTGGTGTAGTTCTAGAACTTTCATACACCAGAGATTTCTTGGAGCTATGACTGAAAGGTTAGAATGCTTGCACCAATAGACAAGTCTTTAGAGAGCATACTTAGTGAGGAATTAAATTGGGCAAAGAAAGTCCCAGTAAGGTATTGCAAAGGTTTACAGCCAAGATCAGAACTCCTCAACCACCCAGCTCTGCATTTGGTGATTTAAGAATAGTATGAGTATTGGTTATGGAAAAACGAAGAGCTCTCAAGGGTTCATATTTCCGCATTTATTTACAGCTGAAGCAGAGAGCATGCCTATTCAGAGCCCTGTGGACAGTAAAAATAACTTTAAATGGGAACTGTTAACTTATGTAGTAAAGCTTTCTAAGGATAGGGAATGATCCAGAACAACATCCTTCTATCCATCAGGACCTCCCCAACGCTGCTCCAATTTAGGGAAGAATTGCAGACTCACCTCTTTTTTAAAAAAAAATCTTTATTGATATTATCATAATTATATCCAAATCCAATTAAACAGAAAAATAATTCCAAGTTATATCTTACGGCCTGCCCTTGCCACCCCCCACCCACAGCTAGATACATATAATCTAAATGTCAGATATTTACATTAGTGTATACAGAAAATATAAGAATAAGAAATAAAGAGCAGAATAAAAAAAAACAAGCCAAAAGTTCCTTGTTATTCATTCAAAAAAATCCAATTCATTAAGGGGGCCCAAATGGCTAAACCTTTAACTTTCAATTTGCGTCTTTTTCTGGCGTAAACAGCTTTTTCGAATCTATATATTAATCGAAACCTTTCTAACCACTGTTGGCCAGTTGGGGGAGTAGGATCAAGCCAATGAGTGGCTAAACACAACCTAAAGACTGTAGAGGCAATAAATAAGAAAGAGTGATTTAGATTTAAAGGGAGAGAGTCTCCTATCCCTAGTACAATCAATTGAGGACTAAGATCAATTTCCATGCCTAGCATGCTCGCTAAGAAACCTCTAACACTGCATTTCAAGGTATCCAGTATAGGGCATGTTGCAAACATATGGACAATGTCTGCTGCTGGATATTGGCAGCGTGGGCAAGTAGAGCATGCTACTCTACCCCATTTGGCAATCTTGGCAGGTGTTATATACAAATTAAACTACGTTTTAAAACATTGGAGTTGTAAATTAGTTGCCATAAAAGATGTATGAGCCATATGTAGTGAATCTTCGATATCTCCAGGATCAATATCTAACAGAATTTGCCACCGATCTATATGTTTAGTCAAATCATCAGGTGTTAAATCAATCAACATTTTATACAGCCCCCCCAAAGTACTTGAATCTTTAAATAATTCCTCCATTACCTGTACCCTGGAAAAACCACAAGCTCCCCCAAGCTTTTTACTTAAAAAGTCTCTTAATTGGAGGTATTTCAAAAATTGCAGATTATCTAACCCAAACTCATCCCTTATGGCATCATACAATAACAGATCAGGTCCAATTGTAAGATCTCCAATTATTCGTATTGCTTTATCATACCACTGTCTCATATACCCATCATTAAAAATATGGGGAACTCACCTCTTTAAAGAATACTACATCAAAATGCATAAACCACCCACAAACCAGCATCCTCTCTATTACTCCTTGACTTTACGCTTGTCTTTGATAATATACAGTAGTGTACCGCCTTTTGGCTAGGTTTGCACTATAGAAGCACCATGTGCGTGCATACCTGCATACATAACATATATAATGAAAGAATGTAGGGACACCTAGAAACCGGTTGGTGGCAATATTCTGAATGACCTACATTCTTTGATAAAGACAGTTTGGGTGACCTGCATATAAGGAATTGGTATAGTCAAGCCAAGGTCCATTGATGGCTCAACTGCCCCCTTCCCAGGGCAGACATCAATGAAGTAACCTGATTTGTCAGGGAAAGTTTGTTATCAATACTAATTCCTAGGCTCTTAACTGTTGTCGCAAGTATAGGGAGCCAGCCCAGCTCAGCAGGCAAAAAGGCTTCAAGCCATAGCTGGGAGCGACTATCAACAACATCACCTCTGTTTTTCTGCATTAAGTGTAAAATGATTACTGCCATTCTAATCACAAATACATTTCAGCATATTAAAATGAGGAGTAGAAAGTATTTCACCGATGGGATGAATCAGAAGCTGTGTGTCATCTGTGTAGTATACAGATAAACTCCCTCAGAGTGGAGGTGATTTGCTAAAGAGCTCGCAGAGATGCTGTAGAGATGAGCGATAAGGCCATGTCCTGTTGTACTTCATATTTTAAGAGTCCTTCAAGAACTTTAAAGGGGGTATGCATCAGCCTCCGTACACCTTTGCAGAAAGGGGGAAGACCAAATGTTGGTGGTGTTAGTTATACCTACTACATGACGCTGATTGATAAGGATATCATGGTCAACTGTCTCAAATGCCGTTGTTAATAGTGTCATACTGTTTATGTTGATGGCATCTGACTCTGTTCTAAATCCATCAGCTATGGCCAAGAGGACTAATTCTATGCTACAGGAAAAAACATTTGAAACCATTGCTGTCAACACCCATCTTTGAAAGAATTGTGACTGTTTCCACTTTAAATGAAGCAGCAACAATACCTTGTTCCAAGGGTTGTAGATTCTTGGTGTCTATCTGGTTGAACAAGAGGCCTGGAGAGGGATCTGAAGGGGCAGCCGATTAAAGATTAGTTAAAGCCACCTGGAAATCCTGTGTAGTTGGACATTGAAGGATCAGAGAAAAAAATAGCTTTTCATGAGTCTCTTCCGTCTGGAAGAATGCTATCAATTTTGATTTCCTGTGTAATCTGTTGAATTGTATCAATAAAATGATTTTCGAGTTCACTACACAGATCTTGCTAAGGGATAACATCTGGCATAGTTCCTGAGTCACCTGATAGCTCTCTGAATTTGGACAACCATTTCCAGAGGATTATAAGATATAATGATCTTTTCCGAATGAAGCTTTTGCTTGGTGGATCTTCTGATTCAAAACGGTTCGTCATATTTGTGTCTCAAACCAGCTCCATCATGGCCTGGAGTTTGAGTGGAAAATTGAAGTGACAGGCAAAGATAATAAATACCATATCTGAGGTGCTATGGTTCATTGTGCAGTTGAGATCAGTACTTGGTATTTCACCACAGTTACAGGTGTAGATGAATCACCTAGCTGCAGAATTCCGAACATTGTCAACCAGTTTCCAAAACAGTGGCACAAAAGGCGTTTGTTTAACCTACTCATACTTGAATGCCCTTGTTCCCCTTTTCATTTTAATCTTGTTCATATTTAAGGGAGATGGTCAAACCCTACATCTGAGCACATGCATTTTGTTCAATTGATCGCTATCTAATGGTCATTCTACAGCCTTAAGTTCAAAGAGAGTGGTAACTGGGGAATTTCACATGGCTTCACATAAACTACCACAGTGACAAATACCTGGTCAATACATACTCTGCTACTGAGACATCCTTTCACCCTGTCGCCACCACATTATTTTGGTCAGGCCTTGCACATATATTTGCCCCCTTGTCTTGGGCACAGAGTAGGAGCAATGTAAAAAAAGAAAAACACCATCTACAGTTGAGAATATGGTAAGCTTGTATGTTGGTATTGGTACAATGCAAGTCCAGCCTAGGTGAGGAAGCACTGCAAATGCCAGCATCAGGTTGTCAGCACCCTTAATGTCCAGATGTCTCTGCGACTGCAGATTGTTTCCACATGGATAAGCCAGAGGCTATCTGCAGCACCTCCAGGGTTGTGTCAGGTCGTACCTCGGTATGCACACTAACCTGCTCGGTGTCCAGCGTGGCCCACAGCAGGAAGAGCGGGGTTGTAGGTCTGACAGAAATGCAGCTCGTGACAAGCTGCCAGCAAACACTGAGTGCAGAACCCCCGCGTACTGCCAGCGATTCCCTGAGGCAGCGGTGCAGGGTCACACGGAAGTCAGGAAGCGGCTAGCTGCACTACAGCAACATGAAATGCTCATGGCGCGGTTGCAGCCACGGAAGGCACACCTCAAGAAAGCGAGCAGGAGGAAGGCATTCAGGTCGGGTGAAAACAAGAGGGTCAGTGAAACCTGTCAGCGAAACAGGGAACAGGTACGCCATCTCCAGCACAACAGATCCAGACTCTGATTGACAAGCACTGAAGTAGCATGCAGGAGGAGCTTATATCCTCCTACTCCTCTTCCGAGTGATACAGCATACATGCTATGCGTGCCCCAAAGGTTTCTGGGGCATGTAGTCCAGCATACACAATCGTTTGCCAGCCGTACAGCAGAAACGCAGAGGGTAGCTGGCTAACTTGTGCGTTCTTCGCACTTGCCTAACCTGGCCTCGGGACACCACCATGACAGGCTGGTGCTCGCCAGTCGATTCTGTAAATGATTTATTAATATTCACATAGTGCTGGACCTAACCAGAATTTAACAAAGTTCTGTATAGGGAGTACTAATGCACAGCAAGCATAAAATAATTACATGTAAGGAGGAGGCAAACTTGTGTACACTAGGCCAATTGATGTTGAGATGGAGGGAAGGAGAAGGAAGGTATTGAAGTTTGGGAAGCCTATTAGGAGTGCAGCTAAGGAGATCGGTTCTTGCTGAAGTTAGTTAACACAATTTCCAATGAGATGGGAATAGGCACAAAATGTAAATAAACTGGGATAGAAGGGTTTTGGGAACTGGATTGGACGTTCCTTGCAAAAAGAAGTTCCGTGGCTGCTCTGCCGCTAAGGTGAAGGAGCGTCGCCCACTGCTTTAAAGCAGTACAATGGAAAAAATAAAATAATGATGGAAGTAATTATCATTTTATTTTTTGTGTTCCAGTTGTGCCAGGTTAGGGCTGGGTGGGACTGGGGCCCGTGATGTTGGAGAGGAGGAGTAGCTGTTGCTGCATCTAAAGTGTACATGACTGTTTGGCCGGCCGTCTCAGGCCGGCCAAACAGTCATGCGCACTTTGCATGTTCTCCACCCTAGCTGCATTACAGCCTGGGTGGAGAACTTGCCCAGGCTCCCTTTCCCTCTCTGAGCACTGAACCACGGCACTCAGACCAATCACAACGCTGCTATCAACAGTGTCATGATTGGTCAGGGGAGTCTGGAATGTGTGCTTTTCGTTACTGCAAGGAGAGGCGGTGGCTGGCAACAACGACCAGCAGGTAAGTTTTCTTTTTATTTTATTGGATCGACCTCCACCTACCAAGACTCAGGCAATCCTGAACAATTTCTCTAACCAGCAGATTTTCTGGCCACATCCAAAAATTAAGCCACCTAATAACGGAAGAAGTGCAAGACGATCTGAAAGGTAGGGCAGCCAATTTCTTAATGTACCATAAAAATCGGGGTAGAGGCCAAGACCACCAACAGGCGCCTACAAAAACCATGCTGTACCACTTGAAGTTCCCTCAGATTAACGAATCCCCAGAAACCACTATCCATACGTGACTAGTGGGACAGACTTTGCCTGGTATATCTTAATCAAAACATTCAAAGGTTTATTACCATTTCTAGAGGAGAAAAGAGCAGCTAGAATTTTTGCAAAGGCTAGTCTTTTGTCTTTAACCCTTTTACCGTGGTGGAATTTGGCCGTTTAGCGGAGTGGGCGGGGCCATGTCGCCCAACGGACGTGCGCAGCACTACGGAGGTAGTGCTCGTGACCGCCGTTGGCCGTCGAACGCACGCCAAGGGTTAAGCAACGGGGCCCACTCATTCTGATTATCAAAGACCACCCCTAAATAAGTGTAAAGCTGAACCTTAGACAGACTGTTGCCCTGAACATGAAAAGATCTTTAGCTTAGTCTTTTGGGGTCCAAACACCATTGCCTGATATTTGCAACTGTTGGTGGAAAGATCTAATTGATTCATGTAGCTCACAAAACCATCTCACAAAGTTTGTAGACAAATGAGAAATCTAGATATAACTATGCAGAAATTTGGCAGGAGCCAATATGAGGGCAGTCCACCTGTTTATCAAGTAAACTGCGACCTAAGTCATTCACGTATAAGGTAAAAGAAATGGGGCCATTATGCACGCCTGTCTAACTCCTGACCTCAAAAAGAAAGGGGCTGTACAAGACCCGTCTGTGTTATACCGAACAACTGCTCTCATTTCCCTGTGCAACTCACTAAAAAAGTAAACAATCGCTGGATCAAGGCCCATATCAAGCAAGATCTGCCATAGTCTAGATCATGGGTACTCACAAACTTTCTCTCGGGTGCCAAATTTACAGTGTGGTTTGTGGCCGAGGGCCGCACCGGTGGGGGCGGGGTCAGAGGGGGAGGGGCGGGGCTAAAGCAAAAAAAAATTGTGACCATGAGGTTGAACACAGGTCCCTGCAGCAGACGCCTTCGTCCACTGAGCCACCAGACCCAGCATACACAGATCTCTCTCTTTCTCTCCCTCTCCCCCTCCCTCTCTCTCTCCCTCCCTCTCCCTCCCCCTCCCTCCCTCCCCCTGTCTCTCTCCCCCTGTCTCTCCCCCTGTCTTTCTCCCCCTGTCTCTCCCTCTGTCTCTCCCCCCTGTATCTCTCCCTCCGCCGCCCTCCCTCCGTCTCCCTCCCTTCGTCTCCCTCCCTGTCTCTCTCCCTCCCTGTCTCCCTCTGTCTCCCTCCCTCCATCGCCCTCCCTCTGTCTCCCTCCGTCTCCCTCCCTCCCTCCCTCCCTGTCTCCCTCCGTCTCCCTCCCTCTCCCTCTGTCTCCCTTTGTCTCCCTCCGTCTCCCTCCCTCCGTCTCCCTCCCTCCCTCTCTCACCCTCCCTCTCCCTCTCACCCTCCCTCTCCCTCTCTCCGTCCCCCTCCATCTCCCTCCCTCTGTCTCCCTGCCTCCCCCTCCCTCCCTCTGTCTCCCTCCCCCTCTCTCCGTCTCCCTCCCTCCATCTCCCTCCCTCCCTCTCCCTCCCTCCCTCTGTCTCCCTCCATCTCCCTCCCTCCATCTCCCTCCCTCCGTCTCCCTCTGTCTCCCTCCCTCTGTCTCCCTCCCTCTGTCTCTCTCCCTCTGTCTCCATCCCTCTCCCTCTGTCTCTCTCCCTCTGTCTCCCTCTCCCTCCCTCTCCCTCCATACGTCTCCCTGCCTCCGTCTCCCTGCCTCCGTCTCTCTCCCTCCGTCTCCCTCCCTCCCTGTCTCTCTCCCTCCCTCCATCTCCCTCTGTCTCCCTCCGTCTCCCTCCCTCCGTCTCCCTCCCTCCGTCTCCCTCCCTCCCTCCCTCCCTGTCTCCCTCTGTCTCCCTTTGTCTCCCTCCATCTCCCTCCCTTCCTGTCTCCCTCCGTCTCCCTCCCTCCCTCTCTCTCCCTCCCTCTCCCTCCCTCCCTCTCCCTCCTTCCGTCCCCCTCCATCTCCCTCCCTCCATCTCCCACCCTCCAACTCCCTCCCTCTGTCTCCCTCCCTCCGTCTCTCTCTCTCTCTGTCTCCCTCCCTCTATCTCTCCCTGTCTCTCTCCCTGTCTCTCTCCCTCCCTCTGTCTCCCTCCCTCTCCCTCTGTCTCCCTCTCCCTCTCTCCGTCACCCTCTCCCTCTCTCCGTCACCCTCTGTCATCTCACCCGTGTGTGTGTCAGCCCTCAGACTGGGCTGAGACAGCTTCCCAGCGCGCACACACAGCCCCCCTGAGACAGCTTCCCAGCACTCACACACAGCCGCACCGCACCCGAGTACTTCACAGGTCTTTAAAAGACCCTTTACATGTTAATAAAGCTTTGTTGTATTTCACCTCTTAGGCCCCTGCATCTCCACTTTGACAATCACTGGAATCCCCCGGCCCCCACAGGGCAGAGTCTCAGAGTCTGGGCTGCTGCAACCGGCAGTGTTTACACTATTTAATTTTTTTTTTAAACTCATGTAGGATGTCTGCAAGGTCCGCGGGCCGCCGAGGAAGGCTTGCCGGGCCCGCGGGCCATACTATGAGTAACCCTGGTCTAGATCTATAACCACAATCCAAGAGAGGGGGGAGTAGGAGCGGTTTGTAAAATATTGTAATAAGTCTTGTACCAATGCTCCTAAAGACAACGTCAAACACACTAAATGGTACCAGTTCCTCGAAAAGATAGCAAGGTGGCGCTCTGCAACCCTTGTCGGTTGCGAGTGGGTGTGATAGTCTCCTAAGGCAAGATTGAGTGTGCATAAGGGGATTGGTACTCCTGTGTGTTCTTGTGCCCTCACACACCCTTGCGAGTGTAAAGCATCATCGTCGGGTTATGCTCCTTGTGGGGGTGGCGCTGCAGTCCCTCACGGGCCCCACAAGAGGGCTCTTTGATGGAGATCTTTTATGAGTTGCCGCAGTTGTGCATGTGGGTGTGTGGGTCAGGTGATTAGGTGTGAGTGAAGATAAAATAAACTGTTGGTACCACGGCAAATTTATTGGGGTGTCCTCTAGGTTAAGCTAAAAAATATTCTTCACCTTCATTCACGTCCTGATGAAGCGCATAGGAATCCACTAGGGACCCCCTGGCTGTGCGAAACATGTCGACCACCCAACCTCACACACTGTTTTACGGGTTGAGAGCAGCGGGAATATATCTGTCCCCCCCTTTATTTGCTTAAGGAGTATCTCCATTCCCATTAAAAAATTATTTAGTTTAACCTAGAGGACACCCCCAATTAATTTGCCGGGGTACCAACAGGTTATTTTATCTTCACGAACACCTAATCACCTGGCCCACACACCCACATGCACACCTGTGGCAACTCCTAAAAAGATCTCCATCAAAGAGCCCTCTTGTGGGGCCCATGAGGGACTGCAGCGCCACCCCCACGTGGAGCATAGCCTGATGATGATGCTTTACACTTGCAAGGGTGTGTGAGGGCACAAGAACACACAGGAGTACCACTCCCCACCTATGCACACTCAATCTTACCTTAGGAGACTATCACACCCACTCGCAACCGACAAGGGTTGCAGAGCGCCACCTTGCTATCTTTCTGAGGAACTGATACCATTTAGTGTGTTTGACATAGTCTAGATCTACTCACCTTATCGAAAGATGAAGACAAATCCATGTATGCAACAAACAATGAGCCTGATTTTGCCACTGTGTACTTGTTGATCAGCATGTGAAAATGTAAACATTGATCAAAGGTCCCCAATCCTGACCGACAACCATACTGAAGATTAGATAGAACAGACCCATCCTCAACCCACAACATGGCCCTCTTAAGGATTACCCTGCCTATTACCTTGACGACCAAGTCAATCAAACCAATGGGCCTATAATAAGGAGGAAGATTCCTAGAGCTTTTTTTATACACGGGGATAATGATGGACTTGGATCATGAACGTGGTAAACCAACACGCACAACCAGATTAAATAACCATGTTAAAATCGGGACCCCCAGACTCGGTAACATTTTAAACAGATCAGCAGGGGGCCTTGTGGCTTCTCATACGTACTATTGCCAACCTCATCAACTTCAAATATTAAGTTGCCTTGTTGCAAGGCTTCTAAAGGGGGCACACAAGAGGAAAGCTGGTCCGCTGAGCCATAGATGCCTTCAAAACGCACAATCCATTTCTGGAGAGATATATGAGAAGAAATAGCTTGCCCATTATTTGTACTAAAAAAGGGGCGATTGTCAATCTGCCAAAACTGGGCACTGTCAGCCTTTGTAGATGGCTCCACCAGGTCAGACCAAGCCTCCTCTCTAAGCTCCGCTTTCCTCCTCTCTAATGATTTTTTAATATAAAGCACATCTAGAGGAAATTAAACCCCGATCTTTTGGTTGAGGTTCGAACGCAGACAATAATGATATATGAGCATTAGAACATTCCTTATCACACCATCCAGCTTTATTTTTGGACCTTAACAGGAAGAAAGGACAACATGACCTTAATATCTGCCTTGATCTGTTGACCACAAGATCCTTCATAAAAACCTCAGGGATGACCTTAGCCCACTTAATTATTCTACCCTGGTCACTAGTTTTGCCATCCAACTTTTGTTTGGTAACTAGAACGGAGGTTTGTATGAACAGACCACTGATAGAGACAGCAACACAATAATGAAGACTAAAACCAGAAACACTTATATCAAAAAGACCAAGCAAATTCTGCAAAAAGGCAGAAGCAAAAATAAAATCTAAGGTGGTGCTCGTGCAACGTCCAACAAAGGTGGGAGCGAAACTACCATCAGAGTTTTTATAGGCTTTGGTCATGGCATAGTCAAGATTAAACTCCACCAAAATGTCATTTAAGCATCCTCCTGCTGGGTGTGTTCTAAGTGAAAAACATCCTCCCCAGGAAATTGGTCGGGGGGGGTAAAGGATATCGACACGGTGAATATTAAAATCACCCACTAAAATGAAACCAACACTAGCAATATCTTGGGAAACAAATTCTAGAAGCTGAGCCCGCAGGACAGCCAATGAGTTACAATCATTAGGGCCCTGAGACGCATTATAAAAATTCAAAACGAAAAAGCTACCACATATGGAGGAAAAAAATAAGATAGCTTGAACATTAGGAGCTAGATTAGATTGTGATCAAATTTATCATCCTGCATTCCAATGAGAGAGAAATCAGAGTGAATATACCACCCTTAGGTCTGCCCATTGGGGATGGTGTGGCTGGGATGAAAAAATACATATAGCCATCTAAAAAGAAGGAACAGTCAGTCTACCAGGTCTCCTGAAAACAAATTATAGAAAAGGTTTTAAGATAAGATAGCCAATCCGGGTCCAATCTTTTATTGTTTACACCTGCCACATTCCAAGAAGTCAATCTAAGGCCACTAGTAGTAGTATTATGGGTCAATAATGTATGATTCCCTGCTGTGCCATAAAGGTTCAAATCATCCCTAACCCTCAAGACACCTAGCCATGGGGAACTTATGGGAGCAGCACTGTCTATATTATTACAACCTACAGTACTCAAAAGACTGCAATCCTTACTAATGAGTACACCTGTGGTGTTACCTCTAAATGCCCCCCTGTTCAAGAAGGATGGTTATAACTCGTCCGAGGTGGACATAGCATGCCTGACCGGTGCCCCTGCCCTCCTAGTAGACGCTTCTCCAGAAACAAACATATTAAAGCTGCGACCTCCAGCAACAGCTTCGATCGGAAGAGATGAGAGCCCCAACTCAATATCACCATATACCAGGGGCAAAGAAACCCCCAGAGGTGAATTCTCAAACACTCTGGGGGACAACCTATTAACGCCCTGTCACATCTCAGATATATTTTTAGACACATTTTCCACAATGGGGCATGTAAGTCAATCAAGTGCCTCTGCACCCAAGACCTTGAACTCATTAAATGTCTTTATAGCAAAAATATTTACCTCAGGATCTCTTTCTCGTCTGTAGCGGGGAAAATTAATATTCACACTGGGCCTCATAGGGGAATGCAACAACAGGTGGCCGATAAAAATAGCCCAGGGCAAGACCTGAATGGGAGAGGAGTGAGCCTTCAGGCTAGCAAGATTCAAGACAGACAGTGAGAGACACACCTGAATGGTCACAATTAATGACAATACAATGGTTGGACCACTTTAATCCTTAGGGAGTGATAATCTTCTTTAGTTCCGTGCTTTAATACAGGGACTCAAGTAAGTACCACTACTTAAGGTACCGAGGCAGGAGGAAGATTCAATGAAACATGCAGTGAGATTGAGTCCTCCTCTCTATTTTTAGTACCGACACTTTCCACTGGGTGCCCATGCCCAATCGAAAGACAAGCTCCTTTTTCCTTAATTGGAGGCTCAAGGGGCCCCATAAGGACCAGACATGGTTTATCAAATACCACTGAATCCTGCCTGGATATCAGGTTTGTTGAAGACATTACAGACCTACCTTGTGAGGGTGAAGTATGGCTGTTAAATCTAACTCAAGCTCCCTCATGGGCTTAAAGGTCACTTGCCCCACCCTCCCCTGTCCATCTGGGGCAGGGGTTGCATTGATGACATCAGGCAATGTCTGGGACAAGTCAGATTTACAAAGTTATATTAAGATATTGAGGTTAGCCTCAATTGAGGAAAGTTTATCCAGACATTTAGTCGAACATTTTCCTACCCCCGCCTCAATCATTGATTGCAACAACGGAACAATCTACCCATTATTTTTAAAGGGTTCGGAAGCTGGGCTGTGGGGTGTACATCTCTCAGGAATCTGACAATCACTTTCCCCATTTCCCCTAATCCCAAACTGACCAGACACAGTTTATGCCCATTTACTTTTTTTGCACTTTGGAGCTGAGGGAACCACAGTCCTCAGATAAATTACTGGACCCTGCCGCGGACGCTGGTTGGTGGGCTTCGGTGGTAACAATCATAGTGGTGGCTAACTGGGTCGAACTGGACCCTCCCATGGCACCAGTTTATATATCATTATGGGCCACAATGATAGAGTCATCAGAAATAACAACAGGGTTTCTAGCTGGGGCAGTCAAGACAATACTAATACCCAATCTATTTTCACAGGTATTTATTTCGTCATTGATTGCCACTACCATCTTAGATAAATAAGAAAGAGTTGACGTTTCGAAAGCTCGGCGTAGCAGAGTCTTTTCATGCAACCCCTGGATGCAAAGTCCTCCCTTAAATGGAGGTCTTTTTCCGTTTTCCCGTCACAATGTAATTAATTGTATTCCAATTTTTCAACAGGTGGAGGAGCCTTGGTTACCAAACTATAAAAACACTTAAGCAACAAAAGAACAGGCCAGAAAAAAAGAAAAGCTTTCATCCCCAAAGCATATTTTTAGTCAGAGTTTATTTTAATTTTATTGCTATTAGCATGTGCTCACATTTTGTATCTATCTGTGTGCTGACAGTGACGGTGGTCTCAGCCAGCTCTGCCACCCTGACAATGTGCTGTAAGTTGCAATCTTCTCTTGTAAGCCGATCACATTGGTGGTCAGAGGACAAAGCATTTTTGGTGAAATGCCGGCATCACTTTGTAGGTAATGTAGGTGTCACCAACACCTCCCACCCAAAAAATCAGTGAGTCCTCCACAAAGGAGCATTGATGCTGGGTAACTTGGAAAGGTTGTTATGGGAGTTGAATGGGGCACTAGAGATGGTAACATGTACCAATGCATGAGGATCCACAAGTTGCAGCACGTCATGCAGGTACGATCAAAGCAAATTTGTGGTGCAGTTCAGTAAATACAGCGCATCCATGGTGTCACAAGGAGGGTGTACTGAAAAGTGTTTTGCTGTTTTACTGCAGCAATGCCACACTTTTCATAAATGAGACCCTAAGGGCCTTATTTATGAGGCCCATACGCTGCTGTTGCATCACTTTTTGTGAGGCTGCAGCGGCGTAAAAATGCACCACACTGAGCCATATTTACAAAGTGACACATCTAGGCAGACACGTCACATTGTAAACCCCTGCGCTACATTATACCTGCAACAGTAATAATGTAAGCAGGGTGGGCATTCTGGCGCAGAAAAGGCTCGTAGAAGTGTTGCAGTGAAATCTATGAGATTTCATGGCGCCACTTCTACAGCCTCATTACATCAAATCCTTACGCCTGCTTGAAGCAGGCATAAGGGGTGACGCAGGCGTTTTCCCATGGGGCTTGCTTCATGTGAAATTACACATTGCTGGAATTGCATCTGTTTCCAGACACACTCCAGCAATGAGCCATTTTTGCATTGACAGATACGTCAGTATTCCTGACGTATCTGGTAATACATGCAACATGGAGTGCTGTATAGTAGAGATGGCGCATTCATGGTGTCAAAAGGAGGACGCACTGAAAAGTGTCACACTTTTCATAAATGAGGCCCTCATTGTTAGGCTGAACTCAGTGGGCGTCATTTAAGAGTTTTTGCCGTAGAGCAGCGCCTCAGGCCTTCCTGTTGTGCTGCCCCACAGCAAAAGGAAAGGACATTCCTGTCCTTTTCCTCTGCTCTGGGGCACAATGGGATGCCGTGCCCCAACACAGGCACCTTTGCACCATAGTTCAAGGGAGACTGCATTGCGGGGATGATTGTTTTTGTGCAGGAACAGACTTTTCTGCACAAAAACAATCACAAGAGGCTTTTTCCTCTTTCTATGGAAAAACAAAGAGAAATAAAGCTATTTCTCCTCGTTGTGCCTCCAGGAGTATGTTTTTAGCTCTGCCTCAGAGTTACTATTTCTCGTAAATCTAGGGCAGTGTCAAAAAGCTATGGATGTTGCTGGGAACGCCCCCAGCAACACCCATTGCACGCCCCTTTAATGCAGAAAACTGCGTTATAGTGAACAATATTTACAAGGCAGCCTTAAGTAAAATAAAGTGGCTAGGTGCTGCCTGGTAAATATTCATCAGGCTCCTGCGCCATTGGAGTGTCACAAAAAGTGGCGCACCGGCGGCACAAGGGACTTATAAATAAGCATCAATGTGTTGAACTTGGAACAGCAAATTTCAGATGTCCTAATTTACCGGTCAGAAATAAAAATAAAAAACGTCGTTAGGAATGGCCATAGAGAAACCAGTTTCATTGATTAATAACTTTTTGTCCTGCATCACCTTACCCAAATGACTGTGAATTGTTTTCTTTCCCAGGATGGATGCCCCAGTCTTGCGCTGGATGCACCCAAAATGACAACAGGATTGCGCACCCGCGGTTGGGACCTCATATCCATGCTACATCAAGGCTTGTCGCCCAATGGCTAGTGGGAACGTAGAGGCTGGGATGTCCCTGGGCACCCTCTGCATTGTTAGTTGGAATGTGCGTGGGGTTCTGGACAAAATTAAGCGAGGTGCAGTCCTGCGTCAGGGGAAAATGGTCGAAGCTGACATCCTCCTTTTGCAGGAAACTCATCTGATGGGCTCCAAGGCCCTTTGCCTGCAATGTTATGGTTTCCAGCAGGTCTTTCAGGCTGGGTTCATGCAGGGTTCTAGGGGAGTAGCGGTCTTGATACATCGTAGGGTCCCATACATACATGCGCAACAGTGGCTGGACCCGCAGGGGCGGTACCTGTTTCTTCAGGGAAAGATTGGGGAGGATTCTATTGTGCTAGGCTGTGTATATGCCCCTCCCCCCTTACAGTGGTCCTTGGTGGAGCGGTTGCTCTCCTTGTGGGTGGCCATGCCGGACGTGGCTGCAGTGGTGGGTGGAGATTGGAATGACGGTATGGATATGGGTAGGGACAGAGACAGGGCGGGGTGGGCCAGGGTGGCACTCAGCCCACGAAATTGCATTCTTTGGTTAGGAGCCTCAAATGGGTAGACACCTGGCGACACGTACATGGGGATAGGATGGAATTTACGTACCTCTCAGCGGTTCATAAGTCATTCTCTCGGTTAGACTATGTTTTCGTCCCCCGGACGATCGCAACGCGGGTAATGTCTGTGGGGATCCTTCCTAGGCGGCTGTTGGACAACTCACCGGTATTCGTGGCGCTGTGGTTAGGTAGGGGGCGGCAACCATTTTGCTAGCGACTAGCAGTGTGGAATTTGCAGAATGCTGACTACGAGAGGCTTATGAGGGAGGCGATCGCGGACTACTTTGTTGCTAATGCGGGGTCGGTCACCAGTGCAGTAATACTTTGGGAGGTGTTGAAGCCCACTCTACGAGGGGTGGACATCGCATGGTGCGTGGCGGCCCGTAGAAAGCGTTGAGATTAGTTGGTTAGGGCCAAGGCGGAGGTGGAAGGGCTTGAGCGTCGGAGCCGGGAGGCGGGTGGTGGACCGGAGGTGCGACAGCTACTGCTGGCGCGGCAGTCCTATGCCTCTCTCCTTATGGATGAGGCTCACCAAGTATGGCTTGCAACGCGCAGCAGAATTTATCAATGGGGCGACAAGTCGAGCAAGAGACTACATCTGCTCTGACAGGGTTTTTTTTCTCCCCAGGTCCTCCCGGGGGTGCTAGATGACCCTATGACCATAGCGGAGAGTTTCGCCGCCTACTACTCGGATTTATACGCCCCCTCGGGAGTGCCTACTGGAGGCAACGGTAGTCAAGTTCATTGAGGATCTCCCGCCCAGAGCAGTGTCCGACGAGACGCGCCAGCAGCTGGAGCTCCCCCTCTTGGAGGAGGAACTGAGTAAGGCCCTAGGTGAGCTCAATTAGGGGAAGGTACCGGGACCCAATGGGTTCCCCAGCGAGTTCTATCGTCGATACAACTTACAACTAGCATCTTATTATCGGGCGGCAGTGGAAGAGGCCAGGGAGGCCGGTCGGCTCCCACCGGACTGGCGACACGCAGAGGTGGTGGTGTTCCATAAGCCTGGTCGGCCTCTGGAACAACATGCTTCATACCGCCCTATTTCCCTCCTCAATGTTGAGGCCAAGGTTTTGGCCAAGGCCCTGGCTAATCGCCTCCTGCCTCACATTTCAGCTTTGGTCAACCCGGACCAGGCCGGGTTCATGCCACAGAGGGCGACGCGACACAACATAAGGCGGGCACACGTAGCACTGGCGGCGATCCGACAGACGGGGAGCCGGCGACGCTCCTACTGGTGGACATGGACAGGGCATTTGATTCTCTGAGCTGAGTTTATCTGTTCGCCCTCCTTCGCCGGATTAATCTCGGCCCTCGGTTCCTGTCGTATGTGATGCTCTTGTATACCGAATTGACAGCCTCGGTCCGTGTGGCGGGAGCGGTCTCGTCCAGCTTCCCCATTCGACGTGGTACTAGACAGGGGTGCCCCCTGTCGCCCTATCTCTTCGCCCTCGCCATGGAGCCGTTGGCGGCTTGGGTGCATATAGATGCACAGTTAAAGGGATTTGAGTGGGCCCCTGGCCTATCGGACAGGATAGCATTATATGCGGATGATGTCCTCTTCTTTTTAACGGCATTGGACAGGTCGGGCTGCGCATACTGAAGATAATGCAAATTTTCGGGGAAACGTCCGGGCTGTATATGAACCCCCGCAAGTCCACACTGTGGGTCTTGGGACCTCGGGTGAGAGTGGGCACGTGGGCGTCTGCGCTACAGGTAGCGGAAGGAGGACTTAAATACCTGGGAGTTTTCCTGTCGGAGGTGCCGGCGATATCGTGGGAGCAGAACTTGGCACCGGTGTGGGAGCGCGTCCGTGCAGACATCACGACTTGGTCCCGTATGCCGCTGACTATATTTGGTAGATCGGCGATCTTTAAGATAGTTGCGCTCCCCCACTTGCTCTATCAATTACAGAATCACCCGTACCCGATCGCGCCTCGCTGGTTCTGACGGTCTGGCAATGCTCGTCGCTGGATCGTTTCTGGAGGGGTGTCTTCTCTTGTCTGTCTGAGGTCCTGGGGTGGTTGCTCTCACGCATGCCACAGCTCGCCCTGCTGCATGTAATGGATGGTATCGGTGGCAATATCTATAAACGGCATCTTATGCAGCTGGGCCTTACGTTGTGTGGAAATGTGGATTTTCCTAATCAGTTATGTCCCCTATCTTGGACCCCAACGGTTCTATATGCATGTTACAAGTACATGTATGTTCCCTCCAGTTCCAGTTTCTAAGACGCAAACATACGTGTGTCTACCGTCGACATGTTCTCTGTCAGATTCGCCATCGATGGGCTGGATATTCGATTCCTAAGTATGAAAGGCCACCGACTTTATATGGCTAAATTACTACATTTTTACAGTTCAGGCAAGTAGGCCCGATTCTGTCCTCAAAGCCTTTCCCTGCTCTCTATCTCTGACAGCTTCAGCTTGAGCTCGCATCTGTATCCATGAACTTTGTCCTACTCCCTGTGCAGCTAACGGTGCCTGCCTCGGCCAGTCTTCGCCTGCCTGCCAAGAAGCTGTATTTCACCTTCAAATTATCTATTTTGCTCTCCAGCCGATGCATTCCTGTCTAGTGATTTAGGTAAACATTTCCTTTAGCTCACAAGCAAAGGACTCAGCCTTTCCGTCCTCCTGCAAGTGATTCATAGCCCTGTTGCCATGGAAAGTTTTCTGCCCCTCGCATCTCATATAGACACTTAGACGCTTGTACACGCGCACACAGTTAGTATAGAATAGATTCTGTCCGAGAGTCCTTCCTTGTGGATAACATAGTTCTCTAAACATAGGATGTTAGATATGATTTGGGATTAGGTTGACTTGACCCCCCAGACTTCTCGTCTCCACATGTAGAGCTAAAATGTCAAGTCCCCTTCACCCCCTAGTTACACGTCAATCACACGTCATACTGCTGCGCACGCATCTATGTTAAGTATTATCGTATAGATCCACCTATGTAAGATAACCAGAGCCAATCATGTTTCTTTTTGCTCCTTATTACGCCTAGTTTCAATTACGTATCACTATGTTAATTTATCTTATCAATCGTTACGCCTTTTTTGCATTTGTTTCATTGTAAGGGTATGACCTATAAAAGTTACTTCTTGTCAATAAAGTATTGTACTTCACTTCCTGAACCCTCGTGGTGACGGAACCTGAAGGCCGCGACTCGAGTCGGCCATTTTTGATGGAATAAAGCCCATTTAGAAAACCTCTTATACCACGGATTCTGCCTCTTGTTATTCTGAGCTATTTTTATTTTATTTTAAAGATTCCGTATGAAATTCAGTATTAGGTAAAAAAGAATATTTACCACATAATGGCGCCCGAATAGGGACACTTTCTCATCTCACGCGCCGGCGGTGCGTTGCAGGCCCGGTCTCCTGCCACAACTGGACGGACCATAAACGCGTACCAGCAGGATTTCCTGTAAGCTCCCTCCGGTCAAGCGGGGGCGACTGAGGCTGCGATCAACCCAGACGAGGCGGTGAGAAGTGCGAAGTATCCCGACCAGAGCCTAGCTGAGAGAGCAAGATCCGAGGTATACAGAGGCCCACCAGGTTTCTCGAAATCCCGATGTCCAGAGGGTCCGCTGTCCGCAGTCATCGAGTCCTGTCCTTTCTCTGAGGCCTTCCGTTTCAAGGAGCTACTCGGTGAGTACCATCGCCGGGGAGGCGTGTTGACGCGCACATAGGTTGTGCCGGTCAAGACGGATTTGGGTACACAAATCCGGTCTGCACTGTTTAGCAGTGTATATGTACTGTTTAGCAGTATATCAAGTATTCCGAAGTATTCAGTTACTGTCAAGAATTCAGCGTGGTGATTAGTTAGGCAGACTGTCATCATTGTTGGTCGTTGTTAAAATGTTTAATGTTTAATGTTTAAAGTGTTCAAATATTGTGGTATGAATGATTGTTCATTGTTCACTGTTCATTATTGTGTTTTTTCGTATTAAGTGAATTCAAGAGTAAGTATCAGATCAGTATGCCGCTTTTCTCGAAGTTAAGACAGATTACCACCAGAAAAGGGGTGCTTGAAGAAGCAGTTCCTATTCCTCCTAGGGACACTCCAGGGCATTTTATGTACCATAAGCATGGCTTAGATGCCATATTGTTTCTTGATCTATGGGTAGATTATACCAAGGGATTGCCGGAAAGTCAAAGGTGGCCCGCAGCGGGAACCTGGGATGCAGAGTGCATCATGAAAGTGGAGGAAGAGTTATGGAAAAGAAAGGTCAGACAGTCACAGAAAGACGCTGTTGAGTTATGGCGTAAAGAATCTCATAGACGTACAGAAAAAGCACGTAGACAAGAAGAGAGGAGTAAAGAAAGTTCAAATAAAGTTCAAGAAAATCTATTAATTGAGGAAGGTATCCGAGTGAAATCAGAACAAGTAAATAGACAAAGGAATGCTCTTATGAATGGTATGTATCCCCTTCTAGCCGAAGGACTGCCTAAGGCTGTTACAGAGATGCCAAAAGACTTGCCACCCCCATTATTTCCAATTAAGGTACATCAAAAAGGGCATCCCAGAACCGCAGAAGATGTTTTTCTTTCCTCATATCTAGACGATGCAGCTCCCGAGTATGCTAGCGCCACACCACATAGACCGTCTGGCGGAGGGGTTCAACGTCAGGATCAGGTATCTGTACCCGTGCAACAGCAAGTCCCGACGCAAGCTTCGGCAAGCACATCTGTTTCCGCATCTGTCTCCGCAGTCGATTCTACAGGGGCGTCGACGCCCATAGTTGCTGTGTCACGTTCGACGAACCCATTCACACCCGACGCCCCAGATGGGGCCACGGGAGGTGCTAGCAGTACCTTTACACCACCCAGAATAAATAAACTTGTTTTTCAAGAGTCAGCGCATTCACGTACACCTAAATTCGTAAGTGAACGTACGCTTAAAGAACTCCTTGTAAATTGTAGATATGACCCGGTGGTTGGTAAAGAGGATGAAATGGTCCTGGCATCATTACGTATCAGGCGAGCCGCAGAGTATTTAGCGAGGTTACCAGGGATGATTACGCATCTAGATAACATATATCATTTTGTTCAAACAGGACGAGATCCAGGATGTATTAACAGAGCTATGGAATTCCAGAAAGTAGAGATACAGGGGGAACTGTTACGTTTCCTCATAAACTGTGTGATCAGAAATCAAGACCGTCCGGGGGTAGACCCGAATGCAATGCTTATTCTTACAAGATGGAGTCAGAATATATCAGAAGGGAGACACGATAAGCAAAATTGTATAATAGCCATGTGCCGAAAAATCCGTAAAGAAATAGAGCGTATTCATGAAGAGAGATTGGGAACAGACGAGTTCGAGCAAGATGAAGTGTCCGAATCAGGGAATTCCGCAAGACAGTCAGAGACCATAGCCTATGTAGGCAGAGGAAGATCCTGTGAAAATACTAGATGTTTTTCTGATCCCATACACTCTGTATGTCCAAATAATAGCAGAACGTATCCGACGCCTGTAATAAATCTGAAGTCTCCTGAACATTCGTTTCAAGCCGCAGATAAAATACTACGAGAACGAAGGGGTTACCACCTCCTCGATTCCATGGATGAGCAAGAATTAGCCAGATCAGCTGTTCACTGGATTGACAGTCCTGAAAAATACGGTGATGAGACCGTAGCACACACGTTTTTTAATCTCAGTACAGATGAACAACGTTTAGCTGGAATCTATATGATTCAGCAACTCCTCATATTATATAAGAGCCAACATGCTGACCCTGGTCCTTTACCTGATATATTAACGGAATTACTCACAAACAGATGGAGAGGTTCTAGTAACAAGCTAATTAAAGAGATATTAGTGTCACGTAAGCAGTATGTCCTTTTTGTAAGTCCGGATTCTCTCTCGCTGCCCCGCAGAGAAAGAGCGCCGTACTATATGGATAGACAAAATCCCTTACGAGAAGTGCACCCAATAAAAGGCGAAGACAATGAGTTTCACCGTGTATTTGTTTACACACCCATATCAAAAATGGAATTATTAGAAATGAAGAAAGTAGTACCTAGTCATGATAAAGACCCAGCGGGTTTCCACCGAGAAATTAAAGACATGTTACTAATGGGAGAGTACACCTTTCCTGATATTATGACGATATTAAAGGTGCTTTTGCCTGCTGGCATTTATGAAAAACTGAAAGAAAAAGAGTGGGAAGTGGGAGACCAAAAGATAGACTGGACAGCATTAGCAGAGGAAGAAAGGGCCCGAACTGCAGGTTCAGGGCTCGGGGATAAAGTTAAACTGTTACCAGGTTTACTAGTACAGGTACTGCCACGTTTATTAACTACAAAAAAGGAAGATTGGGGTGCAATCACAGCCTGCAAACAAAAGCAAGATGAAGACACAAGCGATTATTATGCTCGATTTGAAAAATGTTTTGGTATAAATAGTGGTATAAAAGCAAGTAGTGACTCATATCCACATCTATTTGTGACAAAATTAGTGGAAAATGCATTGCCCCCAGTGAAGAATAGAATATTGAAATTCGAGAGTACCTGGCAAAGTAACACTCCGTCGCAAATGCTACAAATGTTACAGTATCATCACAATAGAATTAGGGATGAACAAGAACACGAGCATAGACGCATGAAGGATACAAAAATGAAAATGCTAGTTTCTCAGACAGTACCAGCAGATGGTCACAAAAAGGGTGTGACACATTCTGGTGATTCTGCAGTTCCTGTAAAAGGAACCTGCAATTACTGTAAACAACTAGGCCATTATGTACACGATTGTCCAGTCCTGAAACGTAATATAGCTACAGGTATTGCAAAAGAGAGACCACGATTAGTTAGACCAGATCAGAATGAACAAGGAGCTATGCAGCATGGACAGTCCATGCCAGTTCAGCAACAGTCCATGCCAGCCTCACAGCAACCCATACAGTTTGTGCCAGCTGCACCACCGTTGCCTGCTACTGCCACACAAACCACAACACGACAAATGTATCAGACTGCACAGTATGAATATCCTGAGTATCAGCGTTACGCATGAACAAGCCTAGAGAGGGAAGTTGACTTACCGCTTATCGAGATTCCTGTAGATCAAGAAGGACCTTATGTACATAGTGAATTATTAGGTCAAGATAGAAAATTCTTACTCGATACAGGGGCAAGTCGAACAACTATAAAACGTAGTGAAGTTCCAGGGGCACCCCTCTCAGGCTCTCAAAATGTTTCCCTTGGTTTTTCAGGAAAACCTATTGTTAATGAAGTATCACAGCCTCTACCACTTACGATAGGACCTTTGACACGAACTACAGATTTACTGCTTACTAAATCATGCCCAGAAAATCTGTTAGGAATTAAGACTCTGAAAGCACTAGGAGCCATAATATGTTGTTCTCCGGAAGGAGTAAGGTTGTTTTTACGTGATTTTAAAGGTCACTATGTGTCTAGGGACATGGATCCCCGACTACAGACCTTACCAGTACATCTATGGGCACAAGGCCCTACGGATGTTGGCTGCATGAACATTACACCCTATCGAGTCACACTGAAAGCAGGAGTGGTACTACCACGAATGCGACAATACAAGTTACCGCATGATGCTGTAGTGGCTTTGCTGAAAATCATTGATGAGCTGATTGCCCAGGGAGTAGTTGTAGAAACAGACTCCAATGTATGTAATTCACCGATAATTCCGATTCTTAAACGAACTGATCCTACTGCCCCACCAGTATACCGATTGGTTATTGATTTGCGTGAACTAAACAAGTGTATTGTACCACAATTCCCTGTGGTCCCTGATATATCATCATTGTTGACAGCAATTGATTCCGAAGCAACATTCTTTACTGTAATTGATCTCAAGAATGCCTTCTTCAGCGTCCCAATAGATCCGGAAAGCCAATATTTGTTCGGATTCAGTTTAAATGGGCGCAGTTTTAAATTCTCACGCGCTCCCCAAGGATTCACAGAAAGCCCCAGCATTTACAGCCAAGCACTGAAACGAGAACTTGACAGTATCCACATGCCAGTCAATACTGCACTGCTTCAATATGTCGATGATCTGCTGATCACCGCGAGAAGCGGACCTGAATGTGAAAAGGCTTCTCTGACAGTTTTACATTTTCTAGCCGACAAGGGGCACAAGGTGTCTCCTTCTAAGCTGCAATTCTGTGTCAAGCGAGTTATTTATCTTGGTCACTCGCTGTCCAAGGAGGGAAGGCAGCTTACACCAGATCGCATCCAGTTAATTGCTAACATGTCAATACCCCAGACACAAAAAGAGGTGCGGGCTTTCATAGGCCTCACTTCATATTGTAGGCAGTGGATCCCTCAGTACGCATTTCTAGCAAAACCACTCATTCAGTTAACCACACAGGAGGCAGCCACATCGACTGTTCTCCCTTGGACTCAGGAACATACACAAGCTTTTGAAAGCCTAAAGGAAGCTTTATGTCAAGCACCTGTTTTAGCAACACCATGTTATAGCAAACATTTTACACTCTTTGTCACAGAACGCGAAGGTACTGCCTTGTCAGTACTCACTCAGGATCAAGCAGGATCACGCAAGCCATGTGCTTATTTTTCCAGTACATTAGATCCCGTAGCTCAGGCTTTGCCTGCATGCCTGAAATCAGTGGCAGCGACAGCTTTAGCAATCAGACAAAGCGATGCCATAGTGTTAGGACATCCATTGACAGTACAAGTACCACATGCAGTAGAGGTTCTTGTGAACCGAACACAAACACAACACTTGACCATAGCAAGACTTACCGGTTATGAACTGACATTGTTTCAACCACACATAGAGATCCGACGGTGTAATACATTGAATCCTGCTACACTATTACCTGTAATTGGAACAGACCCACTAGCTCATGATTGTGTTGAAATCATTGAAATAAAGACGAAACCTAGACAAGACTTGACAGACGTTCCATTGTTAGATCCAGACCTGACGTTGTATGTAGACGGATCGTGCATGAGAACAAGTACAGGAGATTTAGTGGCCGCGTATGCAGTCACAACAGACACTGAAGTTATTGAGACAAATTGTATAGATACTTTGTCAGCCCAAGCAGCAGAACTTATTGCTCTAACGCAAGCCTGTATTCAAGCCACAAATAAGAAAGTTAATGTATACACTGACTCACGTTATGCATTCGGAGTTGTACACGACTTCGGCGTGCTGTGGCGAGAGAGAGGTTATTTAACCTCCCATGGTGCCCACATTCAGCACGGACCCCTCATTCATGCCTTGTTAGACGCAATACATCTACCCACTGCTATATCGATTATGAAATGTAAAGCACACACGAAGGTTACTGATATCATTTCTCAAGGCAATGATTTAGCTGACAGAACAGCTAAACAGACTGCTCAGAATCGCACATTAGACATGACAAAGCCAATAGTTCAGGCACCAACACAATGTATGACAATTAAGGATTCCGCACTTGACGTAATTGACATACAGACACATGCCACAGCAGAAGAAATAAAGAAGTGGACTGAACTAGGAGGGATCCAGACAGATCAAGGATGGATGACGAAGGAGAAATCTGTATGGTTTCTCCCTGATTCCATGGTTCAAGCCATTATAGCTACAGTTCACAGTCCAGCACATTTAGGAGAGAAGGCTATGCTAGACAGCATTCAGCACATTTGGTTCAACAAACATTTACGAGCAGCAGCTAAACAAAAAGTTCGTACCTGTATGATATGTTGTCAGTTCAATCCAGGAAAGGGTGTTCCCGTAGAGCAGGGTGGATTTCAGCCTCCTGACCATCCTTTTGAAGTCCTCCAGATGGATTGTATTCAGATGGAACGTTGTCGAGGATTCAAATATGTTCTCGTAGTTGTCTGCGCTCTCTCCCGTTGGACAGAGGCGTACCCCGTATCAGATTACACGGCCCCGACTACTGCCAAACAGTTAGTTCGAGAATTCTTCCCACGGTACGGGCTACCACGTGTTGTATATTCAGATAACGGCCAGCCTTTCTCATCCGAATTAATGAAACATGTCTCACTTTTGTTGGGATATCAGTGGAAATTCCACTGTGTCCGACACCCCGAGGCAGCAGGTCTCGTGGAACGACATAATCAAACTTTGAAAATCAGATTGTCTAAAATATGTAAGGAGAAAGGTGTTGACTGGATAGTAGCCTTACCAGTTGCACTATTTTACATGAGAATGGTAGCACACTCTCGAGCAGGGCTATCCCCTTATGAAGTGATCTTTGGTAGACCACCGAATATGTGGGGGACGCCTATACCCCGTAAAATAACTGACGTTGACTGTAATATGCTGACAGATTACCTGGCTTCCTTGATGTCTGCACTACAATCTTGTCGTTCACAGGTAGTCGCAGCTTTTCCCGACAACACCGAGGTGAAACCTCATGATGTAATTCCCGGCGATTATGTTCTCGTCAGGAATTTCGATCGGAAAACCCAACTGGAGCCAAGGTGGAGGCTTCCTAAGTTGGTCCTGCTGACGACCAGAACAGCTGTGAAGATCGAAGGAAGAAAAGGCTGGGTGCATTCCAGCCATATCAAGAAATTTCATGGACTTCCTCCTGACACAAACAGTACTCCCCGTGTGTCTTCCCCCATTGACTCAAAGCTACCCTTGGCTGAGGCCAGTAGCACCGAAATCTATAAGCAGAAACTCAGGTCCAGATCCAAACTGTCGGACGATTTGATTGTTTAAGTCCTCTCCAAGGTGAAGCGGTTGAATCTGTCCCGACATGTATCCCTTAGGTCTGAATGATGTAGAGTCCAGAATCATAATGAAACGACATGCTTATTGTAAATTACTGCGTAGCCACTGTATTGTGACTTTATTAATTTTGTTTTCCTTGAGTTTTTTAATAGTTACTGCAAGCATATTGTTGCATATGTATTATCCTGTTTCTAAACGTGCTTTCAATATAACTGATGAGCATTCTTTTAGTGATCTACCCCCACATGAGTTGTCCTATAGACTTGCGCTGCGCAATAACACATTCATTAGTATGTTACATCATTCCCATCAGACTAGTAATGCCACCAATTGTTGGGTGTGTGGCCGACTCCCTCCCTATCAGAATAACAAAGGAGTTCTGCCTTTCTTTCCACATCCGTTCACACACAATGGCTCCTGTGGAGCATGGTTTAGTTTATTAAATTCCATAGACCCAGACACAGCAGTTTATCAACAACATTGGATATGGGGAAATCTGAATCTAGTTTTATTCAAAGTCTGTCACCCCAATAAGGAGGGTCACCCCAGTAGAACAGGAACTGATTTAGAAAATGAAGTGTATAAATTAGGTAATTTTACGCCTAATCTTATGATTTTGAATGTCAAATCCGAAGTTGAACTAATTCTGCCCACTATGTCTGTATTTCCAGTTAAGGGTGAATTATGTGTGAGAAAAGTTGGTTCCATACATATGGGCCATAGCCAATGCGTTACTACAGTAGAATATAGTGATCAAGGTAAATCTTCATTTAGAGCTTCTCGCCATTCTTACTTTATATGTGGTCAGACGGCATATATGCGTCTGCCTCTAGATTGGGATGGTACCTGTTACATAGCATTCCTTCTGCCACCTGTTTTCCTAGCTCCCCCTGATTATTATCGAAATGTTCATTTAGTACACAAAAGAGAGCGTAGAGATCTCCCAGTTGTCGATTATACTGAGACGGCATGGGACAAGTATGTAGATTTCAATAAAGGTATCTTTCCCTATATAGGTACCGTATCAAATAGTAAGCTGATACGCAGACTCACCAAGACTCTTGAAGCTGTAGTAAACGAGACTATAGCCGCCCTAGGCAATCTGACAGAGGAACAATCAGTGATGAGAATTGTTGTTCTCCAGAATCGTCTTGTCCTTGACGTCATCCTGGCCGATAGGGGCGGAGCTTGCAGGGTCATCGGATCCAGCTGCTGCATATTCATACCAGAAAATTCGCCATCTGTATATAAAGCTATAACACGCCTTCATAAGATTGTAAGCCAGATACACGAAAATCCAGGCACTTGGACGTGGTCCGGGTGGTTTTGGAGTGTGGTATCAGCCTGGGGATGGAGAGTTCTATCCTTCCTAGGTATTGGCCTTCTTATGCTCTTCAGTTGTTGTTTATGCCTGCAATGTGGACCAGCGATTTGTGGTCTGTGTGCCACATCATGCATTCCATATCACAGTTCTCGTTCAAAATGCCGGAAGAAGAAGGAAGAAGAAATGATGCTCCATGAGCAAATCGATGGAATGATGAAGATTGATATCTCTTGAAGGGCAAGTAGGGGACAAGGAGGGAATGTGGAAATGTGGATTTTCCTAATCAGTTATGTCCCCTATCTTGGACCCCAACGGTTCTATATGCATGTTACAAGTACATGTATGTTCCCTCCAGTTCCAGTTTCTAAGACGCAAACATACGTGTGTCTACCGTCGACATGTTCTCTGTCAGATTCGCCATCGATGGGCTGGATATTCGATTCCTAAGTATGAAAGGCCACCGACTTTATATGGCTAAATTACTACATTTTTACAGTTCAGGCAAGTAGGCCCGATTCTGTCCTCAAAGCCTTTCCCTGCTCTCTATCTCTGACAGCTTCAGCTTGAGCTCGCATCTGTATCCATGAACTTTGTCCTACTCCCTGTGCAGCTAACGGTGCCTGCCTCGGCCAGTCTTCGCCTGCCTGCCAAGAAGCTGTATTTCACCTTCAAATTATCTATTTTGCTCTCCAGCCGATGCATTCCTGTCTAGTGATTTAGGTAAACATTTCCTTTAGCTCACAAGCAAAGGACTCAGCCTTTCCGTCCTCCTGCAAGTGATTCATAGCCCTGTTGCCATGGAAAGTTTTCTGCCCCTCGCATCTCATATAGACACTTAGACGCTTGTACACGCGCACACAGTTAGTATAGAATAGATTCTGTCCGAGAGTCCTTCCTTGTGGATAACATAGTTCTCTAAACATAGGATGTTAGATATGATTTGGGATTAGGTTGACTTGACCCCCCAGACTTCTCGTCTCCACATGTAGAGCTAAAATGTCAAGTCCCCTTCACCCCCTAGTTACACGTCAATCACACGTCATACTGCTGCGCACGCATCTATGTTAAGTATTATCGTATAGATCCACCTATGTAAGATAACCAGAGCCAATCATGTTTCTTTTTGCTCCTTATTACGCCTAGTTTCAATTACGTATCACTATGTTAATTTATCTTATCAATCGTTACGCCTTTTTTGCATTTGTTTCATTGTAAGGGTATGACCTATAAAAGTTACTTCTTGTCAATAAAGTATTGTACTTCACTTCCTGAACCCTCGTGGTGACGGAACCTGAAGGCCGCGACTCGAGTCGGCCATTTTTGATGGAATAAAGCCCATTTAGAAAACCTCTTATACCACGGATTCTGCCTCTTGTTATTCTGAGCTATTTTTATTTTATTTTAAAGATTCCGTATGAAATTCAGTATTAGGTAAAAAAGAATATTTACCACAGTTGGCGAAACGCGATGTTGCCAAGATGTGGAAGGACACGCGGGTTCCCTCGGTGGCCGCTTGGAAGAATGGCCTGGACTTCTGCATGGGGCTGGAACAGCCCATCTTTGGCCCGGGGCTGTCCGCGTAAGCATTATAAAATATGGAAGCGGTGGGCGGACTATAGAGGCCTGTGGCTGGAGCCTCCGACTGCAACAGAGGATCTCCTAGTGGGATGAGGGTAGAGATAGGGTGGCTGGGTCTGATATCTGGGGGATGGGGTGTTGCTTGGGGTGTGTGTGTGCTCAGAGTGGGATGGTCTTTCATCAGTTCGGGTAGTTTGTCTGCTTCTTTCCTTTTTTGGTCCTCGGTTATTGGCGTGTGGGCGGTCATCAGTGGGAATTGTGCAATTCGGGGGGGTGGAGTTGGGGTGAGTGGGGTAGATATCCGGGACGACATTCAAGGTCAAAGATTGTGTTTGTATTGTTTATAAAAAAGTAAATTGCGGTCATACCAATGTATAACTTGATGCTGCAGTGGCCTCTGGGGTACAGAGCCCTGCGTATATTGTGCAACTGACAATAAAAATCTGTTTTAAAAAATAAAAATGACAACAGGATTTATTTCAATCTGCTTACACTGAGTTGAACTCGGTTTATGGAATTACATTCACAGATCAACAGCTAATGTTTATTCAAAATGAGTTCTCCCAGGAAAGTATCAGAATAAAAAAAGTGATGCAGAAAACGAGCTTTAAAAGTTAGTATTTTACAAAGCGCTAAAAGTGCAGCTGAACGTTTGACCCAATAGGGCTGCTTTCGAATATCTATTTTAAACCATCAGCATCCCAACCAATAAATGCCAGCCATTCAGTGGGAGTTCTGCGGTTTCTGCCTTCATAGAAGGCACAGTATGTAGTGGTTTTGTTGTATCTCTCACTTTCTCTGTCTGTTCATGTGGTTTACCAACATTTTTGCATAGTAAAATCCCCTTAAAATTGATTAACTGTATACTAAATATAGTTCAGCCCTGAAATGCATTCAAAATTTGTATTGGGCACTGAAACTATTGTAAATGTAATATTGAATCAAGGATAATATGATTAAACTACACATCCATTAAACTCACCTCCAATTTGGAGGCTAACTTTCTCAATACGACATCCACGGGACAGTCTCTCTTGCCCTTTTCACCTTCACCAGAAAATAGCATATTTTTAAGGAGTTTTAAATCTCCAAACACCAATAATTTTATCTTTGCCAATCTATTTTTGAAATATTCACAACTATCTCATTTATATGATACCACCACCCTCAGAATGGCAGGTGTGGATTTCTTGAGATCTCATAATCTCAGAACACTCCATAACTTTTTGAATGAAAGATCATTAATTACACATAGATGTAAGAGACCTCACCTCAATTAATAATTAGAGCCTTTGTCAGGGTGAAACACAAAATACACTAAATAAACATGTGCTTAAACCCCTCTTAGCTTGGCACAAAGAAGTCAAGCTTAACTTAGAGGCAATGTGGAAAGTATTAGTGCAGTACTCACACAACAATGAAGGGAAAAAAGAACACAAGAACTATTTCAACCTAATTTAGAAAAACAGAGTAAATTCTAATTGATAAAATGACACAATAATGACAAAAAAATCCAGGCAGTACAACTGGAGTTATGCGTTTTTTAAGTTTGAGGTCAAAATAGACCCAAAAACTGCACAGCTCCGACTGTGGGTATGTGGTATTGCTGGACTGATACAAAGGCATAAGTTCAGACGTACTGCCGGATTCAAGACCGTGTTCTTCCCGCTGGCAGATTTACCTTCTGACTTTGATTCAAATACTGCTGGGTGCGACTCTGTAGGGCTCTGCGTCTTGCGGCATCAGATCCAGTTAAACCTTCAGTTAGGCAGAGAGAAATGCCGTTTGACTCCTTAGGTAAAACACTCCCACTGAAGCCAACAGAGGGGATCAGGTCAGATCCATTTGGGTCTGGTCGGCTGGACAGTTACAGGGAAAGGGCTTTGGAAGCTTGTTGTGTCCCTGTATTTCAAACAGGAGGTTAGCCAACAGACCCATGAAATAACTTCTGGGGTTCTGGGTTCATTGCAAACTGGTCCAGTCTTCCTTCAAGATTCAGACAGCAAGGACATCCTTCTTCTGATATTCACATGTTCTGGGGTGTTCTGGGAAAGGTACTGGGTATACAACATGTATGCCCCAGTGCCAGCCTATGGGTGGGTTAAACTCCTGCCCATCTACTAACCAATGGAGGAAAGTTCCCAGAAGTGATCCTGCCAACTTTGCAGCACTTCCGGTATGTTTTACTGTACGCAATCTCATAATGCTCCCTCTTTATATTAAACCAATACGGCGTAACCTTTCTTCCCTTGGGCAGAGCACTGGGCACACCCCTGAGGTGTGTCCTCTTGGAGTGGGGAACTTCCTCTTCAAACCAGTTCTGGACCAGGTTTTTCTCCCACTGGGACTGATGCCACTCTGGCAGCTTGGACTATGGCAGGGGCAGACTTAGGCATGAGTTACATCTGCCTGTGACAGTGGATGCTCCTTTGAAGCTTTCACACTTGTTTGGCACACCCCAGGCCATCCTGTCAGTAGGAGGTCACCTCCTCAGTCAAGGCCCTTTTGTCCCCTTTCCTGCAAGCCGTTCACACCTCTCATCAGGCTGCTAGACGAGACTGGGGATTTACTCTGAAAAAGCTGCTAGAGGCTTTAGGGAGGAAAATGCCAACTTTCTAGAGTTGTGTTTTCAAAATAGTAATTCAAGTCCAACTTTCCCATTAGATTGGATTTAAAATTATTATTATCTTGAGTCCTTGAATCATTGTTGTAGCTATTACCAAACTGAAGTTATGCATTGTAAGGTGATATTAGGGGAGAGAATGTGGCCTAATGGCTAGGGTGGTCGACCTCAAATCTGGGGAACTGGGTTCGAGTCTCAAAATCCTGTGATTCTGGACAAATCACTTAGTCTCCCATGCCCAACAAAAAATTAATGTGTCCTTATGTATACGCAACTGGTACTCATGTAAAGCGCCCTGATACCTGATACTTTTGGATCAAGTTTGCTCTATGAAAAACTCAGAGAAAAAATTAAATATATAATATAATCCAGTGATTTTCTAGGAAAGAGCTATCAGAACAGTTAAAACTTTAGATATACATGTTCTATTTTTTAAATACCATGCATCCTGCCTATGGACATTGAGCGTCTACTGTAGGGGTGATTTATGGATATTAAAAAGGGAGGTTTGGGCCTGGCAAAAGATTTATTTTGCCAGGTCATAATGCCAGTGTAAAAACTGCACCACAGGCTGCAGTGGCAGATCTGAGACAGATTTTACAGTGCCATTTCAGTGGCTGGCATGAATGCTGCAGTCCTTATTAGCAGCTCATTTACAGGCCCTGGGTACTTGTCCTACTCAGTGGTCGAAGTGCATTAAAAAAACTGAAGGAAACGGTGATGCTATGCGCAATGGGAGTGGGGTGAGTGAACATGGGGGCAGGGTCAAAGGCATGGCTAAAAATATTCTTTAACTTTTTGGTCTTTCACCTTCTGGTAGCTACATACAAAATAACACACAGCTCAAATGAAAAATAAATGCAATTTAAGTTAATCAGTGGAAAATGCAATATTGTACATTATGAAACCTCTATTAGTTAATGCACTGCAGAGGTCTGTGTGTGCAACCAGAGTGCCAGAGAACTGGATCCTTGCTGGTGCTCTGGAGAATAGTGACTTCTGTATGCTTAGTGCCACATGGTCCCAATCTGTGACAAAAGCCTTGTGAACATAAAAGTCATTATTATAAACTTGCATCACACCCAGTAGTAGATAGGCTGCTATTAAATGCGCAAAAAGGTTTAAGATAAAAAAAGTGCTTCCAAAAAATAGATTTTAGTAATCCCCATGCTTTTTCGTAGTGCAATTACTTTTATGACTGTCCTTTAAAAGCACACACTTCACAGTTTAGCTGGTAACTCCCTTGCAATACCACTCATAAACAATAAATTTGTGTCATCAGGAAGCTTCAAATGATTCCATTAATTAAAGTCAATATTATCTTCCAAACTCCCTTTACATAGGCAAGTTAACCAGTTGCGCAGATTTACATTTCTTTCAAGCAGCAGACACTCTGGCAAGAGGGCTTGTTTAGCTGTCTGCCCTTCCCTCAGTTTCTCTGCACAGGAGACTTCCTGCTTTTAGAGTCAGATTGGGACCAAAGTTTCGCCAGGGCACCCAAAAAATAAAGTGGCCCACATTTGTGCATTACAAAATGTTGTGAAGTATTGCATGTTTAGTATCATAGGGCTAACTTTTGAGTAACTTTATGGTAGCTTAAGTTTTCATAGCTTCTAGAGCTAGTAATATCGGTCAGGGCTGAAAACGTCATTATTCCACTGCATCTCATCCACTGGTCTCCTGGCACTCATCTTCAGGTCCATAAATCTCTCTTCACTAATGTGTCCCTGATCCACCCCCTCAGATCCATGACTCCTTCCTGGCCATTATGTACTAAAGCTCCTACTTTTTAGTATGAATCCTCACTTTCCACTGGCCAACAGGTCACCAGAGGGTTATGCTCTTCCTTAGCTCTGGCTTCTATTTGCTCCCAAGGGCATGATGCCCTACTCAGTCAAAGACAGTGGGGCTCTTGTTCATCATCATTTGGTCTAAAGACTACCAATTCCCCTTCAGGAACCTTAAGCTCATTTCAACCCTCTGGTCCCCTGCTGCTCCAGCTCAGCCTCACATCCCTCAGACTCCTCCTCACACTGAGATGGCAAGAGTCTTCTGCACACTTTCATATGCCTTTGCAATCCTGCTCAATTCTCATGTCCGCTCATATCCCCCTTCGCCCTTAGGCACTCTACTTCTTGCTCACTCTTGCCAGAACCGCCTACTGACTTCCATGTCAGTGACTATGATCACCCTGAAATTCTCTGAGGCGTCTGTTTTCTCTCAGCTCAATTGATGCTCTGCGAGACGATGGCCATAAAGTTCCCACTTACCACTAAATCTATAAAACTTCTGCACAATCCTGAGCCCTGAAGGCACCTACTCCCTCTTAGGTTCCCAGCAAATGCCCTATTCAATTTAGCTCCTTGATGCTCCAGCTTACACTCAGATAGCTAAGTGTCCAGACTGAATCTTATTTTGAAGAGGGTCCTGCTAACTGCAGTTTCAAGAGACTCCTGCTCACCCTTATTAACCTCACCTCCCCTAAGACCTCTCACTCTTAGGTGTCTGAGGTTCTAGTTCACCATGTGGATCACTGCACAATCATGACAGACGAGGGAATAGGTGTTATGTATTTATTTAATTATACCTATTCCATCGTCTGTTGACTTCAAACCCCTCCCACCTCACCCCCCCCCCCAAAGCTTCTACCTGTGCCGGCCGCCACTGCAAGATATACACTGTTGGCAGCCAGCTCCAGAATTGCCTCTGGTCATCATAGTGCAACCCACAGTTATCACTCACGGGCATGCCACCTAGCCACATTAAACATTTTTTACAGAAAAAAAGTGTATCTCTTCATACTTTCATATTAAAATAACCAGTTTAGTGTTGCGCATTGCAAATGAGTAAAGACACCCCCTAAAAGGTTTGAAAATACTTTCCTGCTCTCCAGTAGGGCCCCTAAAGTTGATAGGCTGCCAAGCATGGACGCAAGAGACCATCCCGGCTGGACTCCCCATTGAAAAGGAACAAGTGAGGACCTGGCTGATTCCATCTGCACACACTGACACCAGCACCTAAGAGGAAAACCGTCCCAGAGCTCGTGCTCGGAGAGGATGGAAACACTCGTTTGTGTATTGTGCTGTCTCCAGACCCCTCAGACACCAAAAATGTTTCCTGGCACTGACAACAAGCTATGGCCACAGGGGTGGTTGAGATTCCTAGAGAAGAGACCGTTTTAGTACTGGGACTTCTTATTAGTGCAATTGTTGCTCTAAACTGTATAGTCTTATCAGGAGTTCTGTAAGAATGATTGCTCGAGATGTGACAGCACATTACAGTTTTATTTAAAGATCCCCTCATAACATGGAGTAACAACTTGCAGATATCCTCCAACAATTACAGTAAACTTTCTAACATTTCTTCCAAACATAAAATAGCTATTTGTTGCTTGTCTTGAGCACATTTAGATGCCTAAACCCCCATGAAATGTGGGGTATCCTTTTCTTTATTCCCTTGGTTTCACTTTCTCCTCCCTGCCGTTGAAGTAGTTTAGTTTAAACACAAGGCAAACTTTGGTAAATTATCCAAAGTTCTATGTTTTGTTTGTGTGCACAAGGAGCACCCCTTTCTGTCACTTTTGCTACACCTGATGAAGATCTACTGGCACTAAACCACATAGGTTCAATTTTCCACAAGGGTAAGTGGATTTGTGTTCGTAAAAACTCGTGATTCCGATTTTACAAATGCAAATCTAACATTTTTGTGATGCATAGGTTGGAAAAACGTTTAGTGGATAAAACTCAATTTTTTTTTTACTTTTGCAAAAAAATTTAAACTCCTGGTTTCTTTTTTCTTCTGTTATTTTTTATACTTAGCCTAGAATTAGTAAACCATGTTATTTGTATATCAGATGCCTAAATTCAATATTGTGGTACAACAGTGAATGTTCTGGTGGTCAACCTAATCTAAGTTTTTTTTTCTTTCGTCAATGTCTTTAGGAAATATGACTCTCTGATCCAGGCACAAGCCCGTGAACTGTCTTTATTGCGTCTTAAAATAAGAGAAGGGAAAGGCGTGTGCAAAATCCTCAGCCATCATCTTGGTGACATTGTCAAGTCCTTTGAGGAGCTGCTTCGAATGAATGACATTGATTATTATATGGGGCAGAGCTTCCGAGACCAGCTGTCTCAGGGGAACCAGCTTGCAGAGAAGCTGAACAGCAGATTGAGCAGCAGTAAGTAGGACACCGATGGCATCTTCTGTCTCTCCGTACCTCACCTAATCAATTGTTTTGTATTGCAACACTTATAAAGCGCTTCATATCGTATTTTGGGATGGGTAGCACGCTACACTGTGGGAGAGTGTATTGTTGGCAGAGTGTGTTTTTATCGTGATCCAATGTGGGAAACGTTTTAGTGTTGTGAAAGAGTGATTGGAGAGGTGGTTATGTCTTGTGGCACAGTGCAAATTAGAGGAGGAAGCTTAAGAGTTAGGTGTGCAAAACATATGTTTAATTAGCTGGGTATTATAATTTGCTTTGAGCGTCCTTTGTTATGTTTCATAGTTAATATTATGCTAGAGGCAGAGGACAGGAAAAGTGGCAGGAATTACCTGGCTGGTCTTTGTTATAGGTAGGACTAACGGCGGGTGAGGGAGGTTGGGAGGCTAGAACAAATAGAGTCGCTACACAGCACTTTTTAAAGGCAGGGGGCTGCATCTCATGAGCGAATAAAGAAGTGGAAGAGTAATCAAACTTGGTAACCTGAGTAGGCACTACACTATCTTTAATCTCTTGGGCAGTAGGACATGAACGCCACGCCCATTGTGCTTTCAACCGAGCACTGTGGACGTGAAGGCTACTTCCAAGTGCCAAGAGCAGGGACTCTGGATGATCCCAGACAGGAATTAACCCACTGGCAATGGGCTGGTGCTCCCCATTCCTGCTGGGCCCAAAAGACTTTCTGGAACCTTCAGGGTCAGATAGCACGTCTTTACCTCCAATCCTGACCGGGGGGGATGGGGGTGGAGACAGATAGCCCACTAGACTCTAGGGATTTAATTTTTTGCAAAATAAGAAAGGCTATGGTCTGCCCTCCCTGTCCTTGGTCTAATCCTAAAACCCAAAGTAGAAATGCATTCTTTCTGCCACATGGTAGGCATTTCAAGAATTTTTCTCCCAATCTGCCCCATGGGTTATTTTTTTACAGAAAGAGAAACAAGTGGTACTAGCACATCCTGCCAAAGGGCCACACCCAACTCAAAGGGGCAATTCTGTCTTCCTGCTCCCCGAGAAGGCTGTTTGCGGGGCTTGAGCCCAATCTGTCGTCCTGCGGGTAGAACGCCCTCTAGACACCAGGCAAAGTATTTTTTTAAATACATTGGTACACAGGGCTTTTCCCCCAATCCTGGAGTGGACACTAAATTGTTTCTGCTCCCCGGGATGGCAGATTAGGGGGTTTCCCCCAGTTTGCACCCACAACAGGCAGCAGAAAGACCAGTAGACCCCAAAGAGGTTGTTTTTTACACAAAGGAAGAGGTGTGGCCATGCTCCCAGCCCTAAAGGGCAATTCAGATATCTGCTCAACTGCAGAGGCAGATTAAAGGGTTTGCCATCAATCTGCACCCCGAAATGGGCACAAAAAGCCCACTAGACAACAGTGATTTAGCCTATGGGGCAATAGAAAAGGGTGTGCACATCACACGCTGGCACTGAGCCATACACACACCAGAAAAAGGGAAAACTTGTCTTCTGCCCCCTGGATAGCTATGAGGGGATTTGCCTCAATTTGGCCCATGGAGGAGCAGAAAGCCCACTGGATGCCGGGAATATTTCTTAATAAAAAAATGGGGTGGCATCTGGCTCATCCTAACATCAGGCCCCACCTTCACCCCTAAAGCCTCCACAGTCTTTCTGCTCCCCTTGAGACTACAGCATTCAAATCCCATTGGCAAGGGATGGGAAATTCGATTCTTTTGGGTATTGTTTTTACACTGGGTCAGCAGAGTGGGAATAAATCCCAATATCATCCCACTTGCCATGCTGAATGGCTGCACTTTCTGGGCTTGGGTCAGCTGCCACATTGGGAAACCCACCAAATCCAAATATTTCTGAAACTAAACATTTAGAGGAGTCCAAGGAGGTATGCCTTGTGTAAATCCCACAATGTTTCTTATCCACAATGCCCTTCAAACCTCAAGCTTTCCCTAACATCACACATTGTCCATCCATTTCTGACTTAAACTTCCGGAATCCACAATAATCTAGAAAATTCCTGCAACCCAGTGTTGGACCTGGCCCTTTTTGCAGGGTCATCCCTAAACTTTTTGCCTTCCTCCTATATTTTTTCTGACCTGTTGTTGGCTGTTTTATGACTCTGGGCACCTTACCACTGCTAATCAGTGCTAAGGTGCATATGCTCTCCCTTATGAAAAGTGTATACATTGATTGGTGTCCATGTTTGGCTTATTTGGTTTACTATCAGCCCCTATTAAAGTGCACCAGGAGTGCCAGGGCTTGTAAATACAAATGCTGCTGGTGGGCTTGCAGCAATGGTTGTGCCACCCACAGAAGCGGCCTAGTAAAATGTGTCTAGGGTCTGCCACTGCAGAACCTGCGCGCGGTCTGGTACTGTCGCGCTGATTGCGCAAGTGCACCTACTTGCCAGTCCCCAAACCTTCACTTAACTACATATTAGCCACCCCTCTGGTAGGCCCAAGGGCAGGGTGCATTGTAGGTATAAGGTAGGACATGCCCTGATGTGTGTGGCATGTCCTAATAGTGAATTACAGCCATTTTCGTTTTTCACTATTGAAGGCTACCTGCTCTCCATAGGCCAGAATGGGCTGCTGGAATTATTACACTCTATAATCCCAGCGGACTCAGAGAGCATGGTAGAACGTCAAGTTTAGTATGCCTGAACTCAGAATAATAAAATACTTCTTTTAGTAAAGTTTTATTTTAATATCCTGTGTTTGTAAATACTACTTTTAGAAAGTTAGTATTTACTGACCTGGCCATTTCAGTCTGCCTTTGCTGTGTGTGTTCTGCCTAGTAACAGTAAAGGAGCAGGGCTGGGGAATTCCAGGAGACAGGCTGGCTGCCAGGTGGTGGGTAGAGAGATTACACCAGGATGGGTGGGAGGAGTACACCTTTGACTCTGAATAGACCTGTGCTCTGCCACCACAATGCCGGATCCGCCCCCTGTGGAGCGGCTGATGTCTCTGCCCTGCTGCTAAAAGGAAAGAGCAGAGTCACCACAACAAAGTGCTCCAAAACTGGACTGAGCCAGGCCCAGGCCCCCTGGCGACAAAGAACAAAATAATTGTGCTATAAAAGAAGGAGCCCTGCTCCTAAGAAATCAGATCCTGTTTGCGCCAAGAAGAAACTCTGCCTGAAGAGAAGGACCTGGGAAAGCTGCATGGAGGACTACTGTCTCTGACCTGTGAGACTGGCCTGTGGTGGGTGCCTTGCTGCAAGAAGGAGAGGAGGAAAAGACTTGAGAAGGTAAAAGACTTTTATTCAACTTGTGCTTTCAAACAATCTCCAAGGGCTTGCTTGTGAACTTGCCCCCTGAACTGCGCCCCAGGAACAGTGGGTGCTACCATTCCCCCCAGAAGAGGAGAAGCTGCTGGAAGCGATCCTGTGACGCTGACCCGTGAGGACCTTGTGCCCCTCATCTGAGCACCACAACATCTGCCACCGGGACAACGCGACGTGGGACGCTCCTGCAGGGACCCCCTGGCCGTAGAAGCTCCTGTGTAGACCTGCGACGCACTGTGTGTCTCCTACGTGAAGCTGACAGCACGATGCGCTGAAGAGATTGCCCCCGAGCTGCCCCTCCTGCTTCTGCCCGTGATCGAGTGGCCGAGACCGTCCTGAAGCACCGCCGCCCACTACTACAGAGAGACGACAACGCGACGTGGGACGCTCCTGCAGGGACCCCTGAAGCTGCTGCGATCGTCCTGGTACAAGAATTAAGGTACTGTGTGAGAGCGCGCTGGACTGGGACCCGTCCGTGGCTTTGTTCGCACCGTACTGACTTTGGAGACCCGCTACGCTGTTCACGCGTGAGGCGGGAGCTTTGGCAACCATCGTACCAGCTGTCCGAAGCGCTCCGGAGAAGTACGAGCCGTATTGCATTGAAAGTATAACACTTTGCTCACGCGAGAAGCGTGAGGTTTGGCAAGAGGCGTAACGGATGTGTACGACGCGTACCAACAAAGGTACGGTCCGTACGGTTCACGTCCCGAGTACGCGTGCTCACGCGAGAAGCGTGAGAAACGGCAAGTGACGTCCAAAACCTTGTACGAAGCGTACGCAAGGCGCTACGAAGCGCACAGAACCTCTAAAGAAGCTATTTTAAGTAGAATTTTGCCCTTTTAACATCTGTGGACTGCCTGAAAGCATTTAAAAGTAACTGGAACATTATTTAAGCAAGAGAACTGTATTTTGACAACCTGCCTGAAGAAATCTTCTACATGAAGAATTTATTTTGGATATAAGTACAGCCTTGTGTCTTGGTGTGGTGGGGTGGTGATTATTGTGTGGGATACCCTGAATGCTTAACCTAATGCCCTCTGGAATCTAGCCTGACTGCTCGTGCCACGTTACCTAGAGGGTGAGCAGGGTTTTTTTTTAAAGAGGTAATCCTACGCCCTGACTTAGAGGAAAGGGTCCCTGCTTGTCGCAAGTGCATACCTGCGCCAACCAGAGACCCCGGATTCTAACACCCAGCATTCCCCCACCTATCTCAATAAAAACACTACCCCACTTGTGTGGCACGGCCTAGCACACGCAACCCATTAGTCCTAAAACACAATGTGGAGATATTGGCAATACGGGTAGGTACGGTAATCGGTCCCGGGCTCATTTACCACCTAGGACATCATTAAAAGCCCAGACATCTCTGAAAACCAGACATCCAGCGAAGTCCTACATAGTGTGCTTTGCACGGATACCGCAGTTTTCTTACCCACAATTCTCTGACAACCTCAAACTTTGCCTGAATTCACGTTTTCCTGCACTTCTGGGACATAATCATCTAGAATCCACAGAGAGCCACAAACTTCCTACCACCCAGCAATCCCCCACTAAATAAAAAGACTACCACACTTGTGTGGGTGGGACTAGTGTACATGACAGAAAATGGCCAAAATGCAATGTGGAGACACCAACATTTCCTGTAAAAAGTGACCTGATTTGTCAATGAGTAATAGTTATTTTATGTTGATTTGTAGTCCGTGCTAAGCACCTGTGAGGGTATCCATGCGGGTGGGATTTGCGAGTGAGAGTGAGGCTGAGCAGAGACATCTGGTTGGCTGGTGGAAGGGTATTCGACAGTTCAAAGACACCTTTTTTTTTGTAAATATTTTTTTTTAATGGCATTATAGTAATATACATCTTCAAAGAATATACAATTACACCACCCCATTTATCCATAGTTATCTTCTACAGGATGACCAAAAGTACTTTGGCAGAAACATTGCCTCCATAATATATAATACTGAATGCCCTAAGAACTTTTTAAAATACTATGTAGTAAAACTCCATGGATCAAATTATATAAATAATTCCCCACCCTGTGCACTCGCTCAATACAGATTCACATTTTGAAGGACAGCAGACACTACAAAATAAACTTGCGCTCACGGCGCCTCAGCTCCCCTATTGTTGTGGTCATCAGGACCCAGAGCGAATTCATGACGTCATTACCCCATCATACATCAGGTATGCTACACCTGGTCAGGCCCCTCGTCTGTCACAATTTCCGTTACCGGAGAGGCAGCAGAGCCAGCATTATCAAGGTCATGAATCATGGCACCCCATGCCAGCTTATCGTCTTCTAGTTTATCATCTCGTCATACTTTTTTCATGTGTGCTTATTCCACCCCAGCCCAATCCGTCATGTCTCGCAGCCAGTATACGTTACTGGGGGATTCAGGCTCAGCCATGGGATAGCAATGCGGTACATGGATATGATCAATCCAAGCTGTACAAATTTCCGACTGAGCTTTCTGTTCTTCCTGAAAGGTACCAACCCTAACAAGCATTGCTTGAGATCCCTAGTGATCTCCCACCCTGTAGCACTATGTAAATGTCTCAGTATATCGTTCCAGTAACAAACGATCCATGGGCAGCTCCATACAACGTGAAAGAAGTCCATCATTGTGAAGCCCGCACTCCTGGAGAGGTATATAGTGTATAGATTTTTGGGTGAGAGGTATGTGATATGCACAATAATATATTGAGTGAGTTTAAACCTTGGGTTGACAAAGACCTCACTCATTCCTCGATGAGTCCTAACTCATTATTCAATTGTGATTAGGAACTCACTAACCCCCTGCCATGTTGCCTCCACTCTAAGGGGAGGTCTGGCCCTGTCTGCCCGCAGGGCACGGTATAGATGGGTAATAAGTCTCTAACCACCCATCAACGCAAGCAATGTTACAAGCCTCTGTGTAGGTTAGGGGCATCTGAGAATCTTGGCCATAGGGCGCCCTGTGAAGCACTGTCTGCACCACCCTCTCCTAGAGTCTGCATACCACCCTCAACACATGAGGCATTGTCCCAGGCATTGTCACCCTGCAGTAGCAGGGACCCCAGGCACCCCAACAGAGCCTGCTAGTAGGGGTTTTTCCCAATTGGGTTCATTGTCAAACGAGTGCACAGTGTGCTGTAGATGCAATAGAAGATAGTACCGAGTTCGAGGTCATGGACCTCCATACCACCTCTATCCCAGCCTAGGCACAGCTTGAAGAGCCCCCCTCTGAAGTGCTACCCAGCACACTGGAGGTCCACCGGAAGCTTGTCAAGCTCCCAAAAGCCCTCTGGGGTATACTGTACATGGTTCCCTGCAGCACATAAAGGCACCAGGGAAGTACCACCAACAAAATGGTTGCCTCATATTCTGAACTAACCACTCTAAAGTTCTTTTAATGTGTTAATGAAGTAAATGGTGGATGGGGGCGTGGCCGAACGTCGAAGATGGCGGACGCTCTCTGATTGCGCTCTGCATACTAGCCCCTCTTTATCCTGGCCATCCTTACCTCCTGCTGGCTTTGCTGGTAGCTGCACGCATGCATGGTGTGCGCGAGTGTCTACTGTCCCTGTTGAAGCCCTCGTTTGCCTTGGTGTGGCAGACGGAGGAGGAGCCCCGGAGACTGCACTTGGACACTTCCACTGGGACTGTCGGCTCACGCGGTAGGCGCTGGGCTGGCCTGTTGCCCTTCTGACGACGGAGCTGTGCAGCCTCTGCGCATCTCCATGGCCCTTGGAGCCTGAGGGGCCGTGATCTAGCTGTTGCGGACTTCATCCGGCCCCTCGCCCATCCACAGCCGGGGCGGAGCGTCCACCTGGCAGGGGGTGCAAGCCTGCACTCGTGGCAGCCACCGTGGAAGTCTCTGGGCCAGCAATATGGGCGTAATTGAAATGGAACAGTTGCTGCGGGGCCCGGACCCGCTGAGAGGACTGGGCCGAGTGAACATCCATGTGAATGGACGCCGTGATTTCTAGACTGACAGACAGTGCAGTGGGCCCGCGCTGTCTACTGATGTGCCATCAGATGGTCTGCGGTAAGGCGGGGGGGGGTGAAGGCAGGCCCTCATACAGCGCATGGGACACTGGTTCTTTGGGGGGGCATGGAGGTCGGTCGGGCCTAGGCTACCCGTGGAGACCCTCTGTGGGAGTGATGGTGGCGCCCATAATCCACACGGTGCCTGGACTGGCAGTACAAGGGTCGGATCGGGCCTGGGCTGCCTACCCCCCACTGGATTGTGGTGGTCTCTGGGAGCTGGTCTGGTTCCCTGGGGGGACCGGCTGTGGCCCTCTTCCTCCGTGACTGTTGTCTCTAGGTGCGGGTTCCGAATTGGTCCCTTGTCTCCTGCCACTAGAGGGATATAGTCGCCTTACTGCTAACATGCCCCCGGGCCCCAATTGAACATTAACTGTCTGCCACTGACACTGCTGGGCCATGTCGTGTTGTCCCAGCCTCCCCAGTTGGCCCAGATCTGTGCCAAGATCCCTCCCCGATTCTGCTGCTGGGGTTTGACATCCACCTGACGGGGGGAGAGCGGGCCTGCTCCTGTTGCGTCATCCAGGGGGGCCTTCCTGCTAACATACTGTGAGTGCTTGAAGCAGAACAACAACCGGTGGAGCGGGCAGGTTGGGAACGCACGTAGAACCACTTGGAGGTGTGGACCGGCAACTGCAGGGAGTGGTGCAGGGACCCCCGACCTGGGTGGCAGTGTCACGGGCCTCCACTGGCTGCAGCGTAACACATTGATGGCGCCTGTCCTGGAGAGGGGGGCACGAGGGTCGATTGGGCCTAGGCTCCCCAGGAGGGTGTGTCATAGGGGTAGCTACAGGGCCTACAGAACTAACAACACCCTCACAGGCAGCACAAGGGTCGAGTCGGGCCTAGGCTGCCCAACCCCCTAACCTGCCGTTGCCTTGGAGTTCCCTGAGCTGAAGGGCCTGGGAACCGTTCAGATCTGGGTCTTTTGGTGACAACTGGCAGTAAGGGTCGCTAATGCTGTGAGAACAGAGGATATGTGCTACTGGCCACGCGGATCCAGCTCTTTCGCAGAAAGATACACATATGTGGGAAGCTGACCATTCATTTGATACCTGGCACACTCAGTCTTGCTGGCCCTTCTGGGGTTGCGGCACTTCCAGGCCTGAAGCTCAACACTCAGGGTCAGATCCAGGAAGCCCACTTCTACAGCTACTGCTTTCATCTGGCCCCAACCCTAAACAAGCGACATACAACGTGATCAGTAAAACCGATTTTCAAAGCTCTCCCCTCGGGCCCCGGATGACAAATCCACTTCACCAACAGCTCTCTATTCCCAGTTCGCAGCAGCTAGCTATGGGTCGCCTTCGCTCAGCCTCCATTCAAGATGGCCCTCATCAGGGTATGCGTCTGGAGGAGTGGGGAAACCCTCCGAACCTAACCGGGCAGAACTATCAGCAAAGCTGGACTCAGTGCTGGCTGCTGTGGACCGGATAGGCGCAGCATTGGATCATACCCAGACCTCTCATGAAGGCAGAATAAACAAGGTCACCTCTGACTTCATGCTTCTGCGAGCAGACTACCAAAAACTGTCTGACCGAGTGCAGGGGGCAGAGGTCACATTAGCAGAGCTACAACCTAAAGCCCGCGATCACACTGCAACTCTGCAGGACCTGCTCGGCCGGGGCTGCACCCTTGAGGAGAAACTAGACAACGTAGAGGGTCGCTCGCGTCGGAACAATGTGTGAGTGATTGGCCTGCAAGAGGAAACAGAGGGTCGGGATGCAGTAGGATATACAGAGACCTGGCTAAAAGAGTTGCTTTCCATCAGTGCACTGCACCCGGAACTGATACTATCGGAACGCCAGGACACAATCCATATTGCATCGACCCTCCACTCCGCCAGTCAGTTATCTGAGTCCGCCTCTCCGTCGCCTTCCAGTTCCAAAGGGGAAGCAAATTCTTTGCAGGCCTGGTCCGCTGATCTGGACTCTCCTCGCCCTCCAGACATCACACCTTAAACGTCAGACAATATTGTATAGTACAACAGATTGTATCAGCTTACGGCATATATATTGACTGCAGCTTGGTAGAGTTACACTGCTGTTTCTCAAGTCCTCACTTTGACACTCTACACCGTACACTCATGCGAAGCTATACATAATTTGGATATGCCCTAGGAGGCCAGTTATTAGCAATATGTAATCGGGGATGGGGCAGTAGGAGCTATACATCTCTCGTGCACCCCCCTACACGGTCAACATTTGACTAAGTATTATTCGCTATGGTTCGGCGCATCTGTTTGGGTCAACCCCCGGTTGGGGTTCGCTCTTCAGTATTTCTTCAATACAGGTTGAGCATTTTCATTCCCCCCCATCGCTTACGTTACCCTACACAGTGACCTGAGGCCTCTCCTGTATTTTCCACACACGGTAGCTGCCCCCTTTCCCCACTCCTTTTCTCCCTGGTGGTGGAGCCCCTGGCAGTGTTCATTCATGGCCGGGTAGACATGGGTATTCCCTTGGGCGACAGCACACATATGATCTCCTTATATGCTGACGACCTCTTATTGTACCCAAGAGGGTTCCTCGCTGTACCCCACTCGCTAGACTTTGCGCAATCACAATTCGCCATAGTATCAGGGCTGACGGTCAATGCAGCGAAATCCACCCTCTTCCCGTTCTCGCTGTCTACTCCAGATCCCAGGAGCTCACGGGGGGTGGGGGGTCCCAGTGTCATGGTGCACCGGCACATTCTGATACTTAGGTGTTCACATACATCGTGACAAAACTGATCTGTATGATGGGAACAATACTAGAGTCACCTCCTCCCTTTACCCACAGATGGCATTCTGGAGGACTCTCCCTCTGTCTATCTCGGGGAGGGTAGGCCTTGCGAAAATGGTGATCCTCCCACGTCTTCTTTATTATTTTGTGACCCAGCCTCTTTACATTCCCCCTCCTACTTTAGTAAACTTGAAGCAAAGGTCAGGGAGTTTCTATGATGGACGTCTAGACACAGGGTCTCCATTAAGAAGCTATATCTACCTGCAGGACAGGGTGGGCTAGCGATGCCCAATTTTGAGCACTATTACTTAGCGGCTCAGCTGCAATGGGCAGCTAGATGGCTAGCCTCCAGACACCTGTCAGACACTGCCACACTGCAACCACCGATGATGCTCCACACTTTGTTCAGCATGTTTCACCCTTGCGCTTAGCCAGAAGAGCGGACTCCCTACTGCTCTCCATAGGGTATAAAAGCTACCGCAGAAGCCTGTATATCACTCGTGGCACAGCCCCATATGCCCCGGCTATTCCTTTACTGGGGTCACCAAGGGGCGTGTCGTACATCACGGCAGCGGATCTCCACAGTTGGGAAACTGCAGGCACAGGGGACCTTTTTAGAGACGGCGCCATAATCCCATATACAGACCTAATCTCAGAAGATGGCCTACCCCGGTGGTAATTCTTAACACACCATGCGCTCATTGCTTCATTCTCAATCAGATGGGGTAAACTAGCAACAGAACCCCGAACACATCACCTGTTGCAGTACTTGCATATAATGGGCACAGGGGGACACTTGATACGTTGGTTTGCCTCGTCCCTTCGTCAACACACTGCAATCCCACTGACCCCCTGAAACAACGCTGGGAGGAGGATCTGGGCCGTGCCCTATTGGAGAGGGAATTGGTGGCAACACTGGAAAGCCCGACACGAGTCCCTCGCAATCAACGCTTCCGGCAGATCCAATATTTTATCCTCCATGGCGCATACCTCTCCCCCTCCCAGATAAACAAGTATTTTCGTCGCGCTGACTCTGAATGTCCCAGGTGCCACCTAACAGGTGCAGATCTGCTACACATGCTATGGTATTGCCCGTCCCTAGCTGAGTACTGGACTGACATAACGGCCATTTTAGCCCACTACACTAAACGCGTAACTCCCTTTCACTGGGAGGTGTACGTTTTGCACCTCTTCAAAAGAAGCAGGAAACATAAGGTCACCTCATGATTCCTAGACCTGGGCCTAGTCACGGCGAAACGTCTGATCACCAAAAGATGGAAAGCACCTGTGGCGCCCCATGCAGTTGCCTGGCCCTGCTTGTTTCTTAACTGGGCCAGGGCAGAGAGGGTAGCTCTACGGAGGGAGGACCTTCTGGGGCTACTCAAGTTTCCCTTAACTATAGACTGGGGGGCTATAGTGGAGGAATTACAGAAGATGGCTGCATCCACAGTAGACACTCAGGAGGAAACAGGTGCCTCATCGGTGCTAGGGCAACATGGCACTATCGCTTCTGCGTCGCCCCACAGGAGGTGTCCCCTCTCAATCCCTGCTCAACCTGGCACATCATAAGTCCCTACTGCACGCTACAAGCTACAAGCACCTGATACAACACTTTACGGCCTCAGGTCACGGGCGGTTACCCCTTTCCCTCAGTTTAATTATTTTGTCCTCATTTTGTTGTACCCTCTGCCCACTGTTCAGAGATCACATTACAGATAGACTGGCGCTGTGGTGCACAGCAGGACGGCAGAACTTACGCTAGCGTTCCCTTCCTGATGGCCTCGTGTAACTTATACCCCCATTTCTTCATACTGGAGACATTACCCACTTGCTATTGCTGTTATATCCTTCAGCACTGGGTTTGCTATTGTATTATACCCCAGTACATGGTGTCGTTGATCTTTTATTGTATTGAATTGTTAAAATTGCAAATTACAATAAACAAAAAATGAAGTAAATGGAGGATTGCTGAAATACAATATTTGCCTAATGCCACACTGTTTGGTTATGGAGGAAGACCGAATTAATCTCAGCTTTGTTGGTCTCACTTTCATCTAAATCAGCCACTAAATGGGTATCTATTCTATCCATCTCTCCCTTTTTCCTCAAATGTTAATGCTTTATTTTTAACTCTTTGTGCATCATTTTGACATTGCTTATCGAGCACTTGAGAGACAGGCGTGCTGTGCAGGTTTATAAACCCATTTAATGAATGTTAATAAGGAAACATGTGAGCACATACCTGTTAGGCCTAAACCTGAACCCCATGTACCCATCACATGCTTAGTTGGTTTCTTGGTGCACATAGTCTTGGCTGCAGTGCAGAGACACCATACACAGCCTCACCCAGAGGAAAAAATTAAAGGGAACATTGGTTGGGGTCTGTGAGGAGCACAACAGAAGGTACAGAAGGTGAAAGAAAGAGCACACGTGCTGTAAGAAAACACAAAAAAGAGAACTAAGAGGAGTTGGAGGCACAAAAAATTATGATAGAGCCCTAACGAGGGCATGAGAATACACAAACAGGTGACATAGCGCTAAAGGAAGAGTGAGAGGAAATAAGATTGAAAGAGTAATAAAAGGAGTGCAAAGGGAGTTAGAGAGCACAATAAATGAATGAAATGAGTACAATAATGAGTACAAGAACAGGAGGCAAAAGGAGCTGGACAGAAAAGGACGCCAGCGGAGAGGGGACAGAATGAGTGAGGAGGGAGCCTCAAGGCAAGTGAGTCTAGTCCAAAAGTGCCTAAAGTGGTCGGAGGACCAGTCCCAGATAAGTTCGGGGGGGGGGGCTGGATCTAGGTACCTAGGGTATTTGTGGTACTTGAGCCTGGGCTTAGCCAACTCGAAAACCTACCAAACCCAGATATTTCTGAAAACTAGGCACCCCAGGGCAAGACAGGTTTGGGTACCACAAGTGAATCCCACAGCATTTTCTTACCCATAATGCCCTGCAAATCTCTAACTTTGCCCAAAAGCATGCATTTTCCTTACATTTCAGTGATATAAACATCCACACAGCTACACAAAATTCCTAGTATGCAGCGTTTCCCCACTTGTCCCGATAACTCTAACCCACTAGTGTGGCTGGACCTAGCGCTGGAACTCCCATTGACCTTAGTTTTATTAATTCCTGTCGCATAATTATGCCAAGCCACACAAAGGTAACATTTTTATCGGGACTGGTTTTCCAGGTGATGGGAACTGCACCAGAGAAAGACTGTGCGATAGCATTGCAGGAACTGAATTATTTGGACTCCAGCCAAAATTTGTTGATACTCCTCAAGTTCTGGATGCCACCAGGGATTTTAGGAGAGGATTTTAGGTAGTCTGAGTATCGATTGTAAATGGCCTTGTAAGTGAAGCATGCTAACTTAAATTGAACTTTGGCTTCTGGGGCACGCCATTGATGGCGCTCCAGTGCAAGATATATGTGCAGAAACATTTCAGTTTCAGATGACGTCTTAAACACAGAATGTAGAACTGATGAGCTTCGCACATCTGCCAGAATGGAGTTGCCATAGTCAAGACTATGTGCATGTGTCTTATTTCCATGTTATACTCTGGTACACCAAACGTTCACCAAGTGACCCTTACCGTGCCAGAAATAATTGCCATTGCCAATCAACTGCCACAATTAAGCACTTCATACAACACAAGTGATCATGCTCATTAAACTCAATGTCCAGTTAGAACTGAATCTATCAAAATAAATAGGATTTTGTTTATATGCTGAGCCATTCTGATGCTTGGACCAGGTGCCCAAGACCAATTTGATACATTTGGTAGTTTCCCCATCAAGGGAACATTCCTTAGCAATCGCTACCTCGACGTGGTAATTTAGGATAATTTGATTATGCAATTATACCACATTTGTTTATGGTGCCCCGTCTATATTCAGTCTAAACCTGAAGATCAAGTGCTGGTCAATTGTATGGAATCTGAATGTGACTGAGAAATTGAAAAAAAATAAAGTTTTCCCAGCAACACCAATTTTACATTGATTTTTTTGATAACAGAACAAAATTCCCTATACTTAGCCTTACTTGCGAATGTAGGAGGTTACTCCAGTTCTGGACAGCTGGCCGTGTAATAACTCCTGAGATTAGAGGGTCCTTGGTTTGCACTCTAGCAGGTTCATCACAGAGCCTTGACTGACCCGAAATGCCTAACTCGTTTCCACCTGCTGACTCTGTCTGTTTTCTGGTGGCTTTCTTGTCCTTTTATGTTAATTGTTTTCAAAAGTACTTATTTATTTGATTATTTTCATATGCAAATATGAACGGCCTACCCCTTTTGTTTTTTTCCCCGTTACTAATTGGTTATTTTATGATGTTTTGTATCCAGAACACGCATCTTGCTCTCTTGTAAAGCACTCTAATGCCCTTGGGGCGGATGTATGTCGTTACAACGCACACTTTTACAACGCATGCACTTACAACGCATTTTTTACAATGCACAATCCATTACAACGCATGACATTACAACGCAGGACACTACAACACATTTTTAAAAACTACCTTTACAACGCATTTCCATTACAACGCATACTAACTTTACAACGCATACCATTACAACGCATAATATTAAATTGCATTTAAGGTAAGTATTAGATAGTATAGGGGTAAAAACTTACTATTCTAACTCCAGGGGGTGCAACAGTAGGGTAAGTGTTGGATAGTATAGGGTTAAAAATTACTATTCTAACTCCAGGGGGTGCAACAGTAGGGTAAATGTTGGATAGTATAGGGGTAAAAATTACTATTCTAACTCCAGGGGGTGCAACAGTAGGGAAAGTGTTGGATAGTATAGGGGTAAAAATTACTATTCTAACTCCAGGGGGTGCAACAGTAGGGTAAGTGTTGGATAGTATAGGGGTAAAAATTACTATTCTAACTCCAGGGGGTGCAACAGTAGGGTAAGTGTTGGATAGTATAGGGGTAAAAATTACTATTCTAACTCCAGGGGGTGCAACAGTAGGGTAAGTGTTGGATAGTATAGGGGTAAAAATTACTATTTTAACTCCAGGGGGTGCAACAGTAGGGTAAGTGTTGGATAGTATAGGGGTAAAAATTACTATTCTAACTCCAGGGGGTGCAACAGTAGAGTAAGTGTTGGATAGTATAGGGGTAAAAATTACTATTCTAACTCCAGGGGGTGCAACTGTAGGGTAAGTGTTGGATAGTATAGGGGTAAAAATTACTATTCTAACTCCACGGGGTGCAACAGTAGAGTAAGTGTTGGATAGTATAGGGGTAAAAATTACTATTCTAACTCCAGGGGGTGCAACAGTAGGGTAAGTGTTGGATAGTATAGGGGTAAAAATTACTATTCTAACTCCAGGGGGTGCAACAGTAGAGTAAGTGTTGGATAGTATAGGGGTAAAAATTACTATTCTAACTCCAGGGGGTGCAACAGTAGGGTAAGTGTTGGATAGTATAGGGGTAAAAATTACTATTCTAACTCCAGGGGGTGCAACAGTAGAGTAAGTGTTGGATAGTATAGGGGTAAAAATTACTATTCTAACTCCAGGGGGTGCAACAGTAGGGTAAGTGTTGGATAGTATAGGGGTAAAAATTACTATTCTAACTCCAGGGGGTGCAACAGTAGGGTAAGTGTTGGATAGTATAGGGGTAAAAATTACTATTTTAACTCCAGGGGGTGCAACAGTAGAGTAAGTGTTGGATAGTATAGGGGTAAAAATTACTATTCTAACTCCAGGGGGTGCAACAGTAGGGTAAGTGTTGGATAGTATAGGGGTAAAAATTACTATTCTAACTCCAGGGGGTGCAACAGTAGAGTAAGTGTTGGATAGTATAGGGGTAAAAATTACTATTCTAACTCCAGGGGGTGCAACAGTAGGGTAAGTGTTGGATAGTATAGGGGTAAAAATTACTATATTATGCGTTGTAATGGTATGTGTTGTAATGGTAGTATGCGTTGTAATGGAATGCGTTGTAAAGGTAGTTTTTAAAAATGCGTTGTAGTGTCCTGCGTTGTAATGTCATGCGTTGTAATGGATTGTGCGTTGTAAAAAATGCGTTGTAAATGTAGTGCGTTGTAAAAGTTGCGTTGTAAAGGTTGTTCCCCCCTTGGGGCAAGTTCTCGCTGTAGAAACCCGCAAAAATAAAACACATGAAATAAATAAAACACTTTCTCGACCAGGAGCTTGTGAGATAGATGCTATATGACGACTCAATCAGGTGTCATGACATCCCTTCTGAATGCTTTGTGCGTATTTGCCATTTGCTGTACACGTTATGGTCTCTTGAATGTGTTTTCTATTTGACTCTCTTTATTCTATGATTCATTTGTATTATTGTATTGATAACTCAATAAAACGATCAGATAAAAAAATATGTTGAATGAGCAGAGTTTCCAAATGCATTAACTCATGTTAATGTAGAATATTCGATTCTTTTTTTCAGAGGACCGCTGTGACGTGGATGATAACTCTGGGTATGAACTTCTGTCTCGAACGTAAATGGGCATTACATTCACAACCTATTTCCCCATTGTTTGACCCCTTGCTTCTTTTATATGTTACTTCCTGCTACTATTTGAGTACCTTCTTCTGTTTGCCTTCCTGCTTGGGGCTGATCTCCTGCTCATGTTTGACTGCCTGCCTGCGCTCGCCCCTGACTTTGCTTATAATTAACATCTGCCTTCTGTCTGTCCTCGAACAAATGTTTGACTGCCTGCTTGAATGAAATGCATTGTTACGTTTCCCCAGTTCTCTTTGGTCAACCTAAACAGTATGAATCATTCTATTACAACTCTTGAAATTTTTTTATCTGGTGCAGAACACGCTAACTTTGCATGTAATGCAGCAAACACTAAAATATGTTTGTTTGTCGACTGGAAACAATCTGTTAATGGTAATAAAGGTAAGAGCCACGGCCCTACTTTGCCATAACTTGGACTAAATTACTTTTTTCATTGTCCGTTTCACAACGGTATTCGGACTTTGGCACGCGTCCAGTATACCTAGGGAAAGGGCCGGTCTTTAAGCGTGGGCTATCTGGGCCCAGGCCTAGGGCGCCAATTTTCTGAGTGGCTTTGATTTGATTTGAGTGGCGCAAGGAGCTGTGTGCATTAAGGTTATGCCAGCAACAGCGCCCTTCTCATCTTGCTCCAGCCTTGTGCTTGTCCCTGCCTGTTCGTTTCTGTCTGATTTGCCAGTTTAAAGTGGCTTTAGTCCTTCATTATTATTCAGTGGGCTATGTTTTTAACACCCCTTTGGCCCCCTTCCTTGCCCTCCCTTCCACCTCTGACACCTGCTGGAACGCATCAATAAAACCATCTTCTGGAGAAGTGTGGCTCAATGGTTAGAGCGGCAGACCCTGATGCAGAGGTCTGGCCCGGGACCAGGGTTCAATTCCCGCCTCGTGGGTCTTGGGCTCAATTTCCTCGGACCTGTTAATTCTCGCCTCGGTGCCTATTATAATCATGGGTCCCACTCTGCAACTCTGGGCAATAGCTTGCTTAATCTCCACAACGGCCCCAACAGCGCTGGGATGCCTGGCTTCACCTTGGGGGTGCCCAGGAGTGGACATTTCACAGGGAAAGTCAGGAAGGGTTCCACAGCGGTATGAGTAAAAAGCCCCAGGACACCCTAGGCTAACAGTGCGCTATACAAGTACAACACATTTACATTCTGCGTGAGGCAGCTAAGCTTTTGGTGATTTAGGTGAGCTGGGGGTGGCCCGGGGATGTTTATATTCAGGGACTCACTCGTCCCTGCTCATCCATGATCTGACCAGTGAACACAAATGGGACAACGTGCTACCTTATTTAATTCACTACAATCAGCAAGGGTACCACATTTCTCTCCGCCTTGCCCAAGGAGCTATCTTAGCTAGGCTGTCTCCGCCTATGGACATTATGCCGTCTGCACTGCAGCACTTAAGTAAACCGTGCTGAAGTAGTAGGTGGCGAAAATGCCTATGGGCACGGCAGCAAGGGAGGACCCCCCCCCCAAAAAAGAAAATAAAGACAACAATCACAGAGGGCAAATATGGCTCTCAGGGGGTGTTGTATTTTTCCCCAGGTGAAAGTCCAAATCTTTCACAACATACCCCTGTTGTGTCATGTTTTATTCAAGTGGCATAATGGCAAGAGCTACCAACATTTTCAACTGGGTACGAGGTTAGAATCCCGGCGTCGGCTCAACATTCTGTGATTTTGAGTAAATCACATAATCTCCCTTTGCCTAGAACAAAAAATCTGACCTTGTGTTATGTAATCTGGTGCGCATGTACAATCCTCTAATGCCCCAGGGCCAGATTCACTCTACATAACAAGCACTGGCAAAGCTAATAGGTTTCGCCTTTAATATGCAGGTGCAGTGCTAGCTGCTGGCTTTGCTAATGGTTGTTTGCTTGCATTACGTTATGTGAAAAAGCTTTTGAAGAATGCTGACCAATGTAGTACAGACTTTAGTGTGTAATTGTATTAAGTTGTTACTGGACATTGAGAAAGGAAATACATTATTATGGACACATAACATACAAAATTAAAAACTGCAATTCTACATTAGCATTATATAAAGAGTAGACAAAATATTGTTTAATATAATACCTTGATTTCATAGTGTTAGAGATCTATCTTTTTCTGGAAAATATTGTGATCAGCATATACATCTGTAGTTTGAATTCATATTCAAGTTTTATACATTTCTGAACATATGGGAGGAGATGTGGCTTAATGGCAGGGTTGTTGAGTTTGGAACATGGGTAACCCGGTTCTAAACCCTAAGCTCAACATCCTGTGATTCCGTGCAAATCACAATTACTTGGCATAACATGGTCAGGTTTGCACTATTAAAAAACTGAACGAAAAGTGTATTTTACAGTGCTCAAGCGAATATTAGTTAAATATTACCTGCTAGGTATTAGCACACATTCATGTGGTTAGAACCCAAGTAACAACTACATTGCTATCTGATAAAGTTTGTAAAAACAACATGTTAGATTCCTTAGAAAGCAAGTGATGACTTCTAAAACAAAATGTCCCTCCGATCTAGTGAAGTTTCTCAAAAAATTAGAGTACTTTACTGCCTGAATGGTCTGGATTTCAGACTAATGGCAGCCACTCGTAGCTCTTACAACATTTGCATTTCACAACTCTCAGTGCTGAAGCTTCAGACACAAAGGTGCCTGCCAATAAAACAAGCACTGCTACCATTTGAGAACAGTTGTACTTCCCTGAAACTTCAGCTTACACACAGTTCTGGCTTTGTTTGTGTAATAGCAATGGTATACTAGTACCATTAGCGAATGATTTGAGGACAACCTCTGTGGGTGCCTGGAATTACACTGAGGAGCGCCGTAAAACATTTTATTAAGCTCACTTTGAAAGCAAAATTGTTTGTTGTTAGGTAGCAGTGTTTTCTAAATGTAAATCAATACAAAATAAAAACGCCTCTAATACAGAAAATTGTTTAACTGAATTCTGTTTTGTGACCCTGGCGGCTTCCTTTGTTACAGAGAGGCGTTTTTTCTCCATCTATTATGAGCAAATGCTGCAAGAGCAACGTCAGAGACTGGCTAGAATAACATTAACAAGAATAAATAAATCAGATGATGAATAAAAGTGATTTGCCCAGGACCATAAGTTCTTATCTAACGGGAAAGCCATTAAAAGAACTGTGACACCCCTACTCCATGGGGAGCACAATCTGCATTCCTGTTTCGTATAAATGCTCTCACTTTGAAGTTTGCAGAAAGCAAAGTAAACACCAGGTTCCTTCGAAGACACAGCTTGACATTTACCCTCTGTCTTTGAGTGCACAGGAAAAGTGATGAGATAATAACAAATTTATAGGCCTGTTTATGGAAAAGGAGCTCTCAGAAGAACACTGGCAAATAAGGTTTTGCCATCGAGAGGACAAACCGAACCTGGAGAGCCTAAGCTAGCAAATGGAAAGTAAGAAAATGTGAATTACAAACCACAATGCCAATGGCAAGCAACGGGCAGAATGCATTCCCAGGTCAACTTTCTGAAACTCCCCAAGATGTCTTTCGTATACTAGGCAGCTGCTCTGTCTGGTAGGCTGTGACCTAAAAACTGCACACAAAAAACATTTGGTCAGGGTTGGATGACAATGACATTTTGGCAGGTTGCTCCTGCTCCATAATTACCTTTTTGTAAGCTTTGGTATCGTCGGCAAACATTGAAAACCTGTTCCACAACTAATTGCTGTAAAATTAAATATTTCCCCAAACTTTAAAAAATGTAGAAATAAAGGAAGGAATACAACCGATCCATTTTCAGCTGCAGCAGGCACATAAAAATAAAAAAGAAATCAAATCAGCACACCACACTACATTAAAAGTTTATGTACCAGTTTCATTAAAAACATACATCTGCAAATTTTTGGGTTACTAAAATAGGACATTTTAATATGATATATAATATAATGTAATCATTTCAATATGATATATATTATTTAGGTTTTCAATTATCTTTATTTTGATTGCAAAAACACAGACGAAATTGATTTCAAGTAATCCATCGCGTAATCGTAAACATACAAAACACTAGTATTAATAGCACAAAATGCAGTCAAAAATAATCTGGAGAAGTTTGCATTTTTTAGCGGTATACATATATCTCCAGTTCGTTTATGATCCTATGTTCGAAGGTCAAAGAGGTATATTACAACAACAATATCTAATCAGCCGTAACAAGCATTGGCGAAAGCCAATTGGTTTCACTTTGCCAATGCTTTGTAGTCACCACTGTTGACTTTGCCAAGGCTAGATGCTTTATAATAGCCCCACACTGGCAAAGCCAACTGCAACAACCATCCATCATGAAAGTGTATTTCTTATACTTTCAAGATGATGTGTCACACAATGTGGCATGATGCAATGCGGTGGCCATCTTCAAAGTGTTGATAAAAATACATTCATACTTCCAAGATTGCTGCAACATTGCATGAAAATCATGTTTTCTTACTTTAAAGATGGCCTCTAGTTTATCTTAAATCTCGTAAGGAGCGCACTCTCATAGAGGCTATTTACTCCTCTAATGACTCCTTTTTATATAAAGACCAAGAAATATTAAATGAGTTTAAGCTCTTCTATCAAAATCTTTATACTCCAGAATCCCCTCCATCCTCCTCTGCCATTCAACAATACCTTGACAAAATTCCTCCTCCCCCTCATCTCATCTTAATCTTCTCGATCTTGAATCAGACTTTTCCCTCACAGAGCTGTCCCATGCCTTAAATTCTCTTACTAAGGAGAAGACTCTGGTCCAGATGGTTTCTCGGTTGTATTCTGTTTACATTTTTCTGATTTGCTTCTTCCTAAACTTTTGTCACTCTTTCAATCATTTGCTTTAATTGGTAAAACAGAAGGCACCTTTCAGGAAGCAACAGTTTGTTTAATTCATAAAGAAGGATGAGATCCTAAATATTGTAAGAACTATCGTCCAATATCCTTGGTTAATGTTGATTATAAATTATTAGCTAAAATTCTTGCCTTACGTTTAGATCCTCTTATGCCTCATCTCATTGGGAAGGAACAATGTGGATTTGTCAAAGGAAGGCATACCTCTGATAATTCTCTGCTTTTTCTCAATGTTTTGAACAAAATCTCTTCCATCTCCACTTCTTTAGCAGCCATTTCTGTCGACGCAGAAAAGGCATTTGATAGAGTTGACTGGTCTTTCTTATTTGCCTCGCTACAATGGCATGGTTTCGGCCCCAAATTGATTTCACTCATCTCTCTTCTATATTCTGCTCCCAAAGCCTCAGTGTTAGTTAATGGTTGTACATCATCTTATTTCCCCCTCCAGCGTGGAGTTCGTCAAGGCTGCCCTTTATCCCCTCTTCTTTTTATTCTTGCGTTGGAACCCTTTCTTTCCTCGATCCGTAATAATGACTCTATATCTGGTTTTCCTTTTGGAGACCAGCAGTTATAACTCTCCGCTTATGCGGACGATATCCTTTTATTCATTTCCAATCCTGACATTTCTATCTCTCCCTTACTTCATGAGTTTGACTCCTTCTCCCAGGTCTCTGGTTACAAGATCAATTCGGACAAAACGGAAATTCTTCCGCTTACTAAATTTTGTCTTCCCCATTCTTTTTCCTCCACTGGTTTTGCCTGGAATTCTTCAAAACTTAAATACTTAGGCATCTGGTTCTCAACCTCAATTCAATCTTCAGTTATTCTGAATATGTCCGCTGCTCTATCTCGTATTGATAACCTGCTTTCTTCCTGGAATCCCCTTTTCCTTTCTTGGTGGGGTTGTTTAGACTCAATTAAAATGATGATTGCTCCCATCTTAACTTATGTGCTTTCTATGCTTCCCGTTCATATTCCCGCATTATACATGAAGCGTATTGATTCCTCTCTCACTAAATTCCTTTGGAAGAATAAGAAACCTAGAATTGCCCTCTCTTCTCTTCGTAAATCAAAATTTAATGGTGGAGTCAACTTTCCTGACTTTCGCCTTTATCATAAATCTTTCTCTCTTCGCCAAGCCTCGAAATGGCTCTTATCTATACACTCTCCTTTTACCCCCCTTTGGCTATCTATTGAACAAGCCTTATTGTTGCCATTCTCCCTCAAGGAAGTAACGGCTTTTTCAGTCAAAACCCCTCACTTATCCTCCCCTCTATTTAGGCATACTTGTTCTCTCCTGAATCCTTTAGTCTTGCCTAACCCTCTCTCTCACGATGTTTTCCTAGACTCTCCTATCTGGTATAATTCTCTTATTCTTTTGAACAACCGCCCTATTTTTTGGTATCATTTGGGTTAAACACCTCTTTGATGGCCTCTCGCCATGCTCTTTTCCCCAATTCCAAGCCTTATTCCACTGTCCCCGTTCCTTTCTACAGAAATTCCCTTCTCTCGTGGTTATTATTCTTGACGTCTACTATTCTCTTCCTCCTCCTCCCCTTTTTGAGCCCCAAACCCCTCTTCTTAAACTTCTCCTCTCCTTACCCAAAGCCTCTCCTATATATAAATATTACTCAGCCCCCTGTCCATATCGGGCTAAATCTAAGCTAGAACTCTGCTGGGAGTCTGATCTGGGATGCGTCTGGCCTATCTCATTGTGGGACAAACTTTGGTCTAGATCCTTAAAAATCCCTCGCTCTGCCTCCCTTACTCAATCTATGTTCTTTCTCTATCATAGACTTTATCTCACTCCTGTTTCTATTGCTCGTTTCTCTTCTAATTCTGATTCTAAATGTTGGACTTGTGGTTTTCCCGATGCTAACTTTATGCATCTCCTTTTCCTTTGTCCCCCGGTCTCCAATTTTTGGAGATCCGTTTGGTCCTATATATCTCGTATTTTTCATCTCTCTATTTCTTATTCTGCTCCCCTACTGTTTGTTGGTCGTCTCTACGAATCTTTGCCTCTTCCCTCAAGTGTTCATGGTCTCTTTGATCTCATGCTAGCTCTAGCCTTTCAACACATTACCCTCAATTGGAAAGATCTTTCTAAATTCTCTACACAACATTGGTGGAATAGTCTATGCCATTTTCATAGGCTTGATGTTGCATTCGCCTCTTCTTGTTCAACAACTTTTAATAGAGACCTTTTTTGGTTGCCTCTTAGTTCATATTTAGACCAGATTGTTGTCCATCGCAATTCCTTCCTCAACTCTGAAAACTTTAAAACCCTTGAATACTTTATCTCTGCTCTCTTTCTTTATCATTTCCGATGTTCTGTTTTACAGTATGAATTGGTCAATGCCTTGTTTACATTCCGTTACAATGTGCAATGTAATATGCAATTTTCTGTTGTGTTAATATTATATTATTATTATTCCCTCCCCCCTTCTCTTCCCTCCCTTCTTTCCCTTTTTCACTCCATATAAAACTTTAAATAGCTTTATTTCCTTTTTATTATACTAGCTACTTTCTTTTTTCTGTGATAATTTCGCCATAATATTTGATTTTCATTGCTGGTACTTTTATTGTCTATTTCTTTGCTTATTCAATAAAGCTTTTCAAACATAAAAAAAAAAGATGGCCTCCAGTGTTGCTTCACGTCACGTTGCATCACGCTGTTGACTTTTCCAATGTATTTTAAAGTCTGACAGAATTGGTAAAGGCATTTTCGGTGGTCAGTATGGAGTGTGAGAGGGGTGGAGGCAAAGGAGTAAGAGAGGGAACAAGCATTGGCAAACCAATAGGTTTCACCTCAGTGAAATCTATTGGTTTTGCCAATGTTTTTTAGACATTTTACACAGATGCGCGAGCTGCTGTGCAGCATGCCTTAATGTTAAAAAACGTGTGTTGAGTGCATCATAGTGCTTTTTAACTTTAAGATAAGCTGCACAGCAGCTCACGTTGCTGTGTAAATGTCTAAATAACATTGATAAAACCATTAGTTTTCGCAGTGGAGGTGAAAACTATTGGCTTTGTTGATACTTCTTAAAGAGAAGTAAACTATCTAAATAAATTGTATTGTGGCGGAACAGTATATTTTCTGGTACTTCCCCGTGTTCTAGTTGTTTCTGTGTGTAACAGTCAGGTAGGTACCTGGACCCCTAGCCTGCAACTTGCCTGTGGCCACCAGTTCCTGCTTGTTCTAGCCTCATCCAGTGACACTGCTGCGGCCTGGGTTTTCCCACCTGAGTTTTCCCCACTCACCATTTTCCCCACTAACAGAAGCCTCGCCCACTCCAGGACCTACTTAATGCAGACCGCAGTGTGACTGCGTACTGGATGTGCTGCTGGCGTACCATTGGTGCGCCAAAAGCAAGCTGGTCTACACCTGTCTGGGCCTGGACTGCACCCGGTCCCACAACCTCGGGCCCTCCCGCCCCCGAAGATACACCATTGCCGAGCTCTACACTCTCAACCCTGGATATTGCGACAAACACTGCCACCTCGCCAAACCACGCTCCACAGTAGGAATTTTCACCCGCACCCACAGTCACTTCACCTGCTAGCACATATAACAGCCCACCGACCAGCCCTACCCTGAACACACCACAGACACCACCTGATGAAATACACCCACATGCATGCACCCCTCTCAACAGACGTTCACTATGCAAACCCACTTCAGCGCCTGAAATGGCCACTGCAATAACCAAAGGATACAAGGTCACCCACTGCGGCCGCATCAACAAACCTGGCAGAGGAATTGCCATCATACACAAGGAATCTATCCAATCCACCACCACAAATGATGCCATCACCCAAGCCATGGGCTTGGGTGATGTCCGACTCCAAACAGATAGCAAAACCACCATCAGAGGCACCCTTGCCTACTGTCCTCCAGGACAACGTCCAGCCTCTGCAACTTCACTGCCAACTTCATCACTCTCCTCTCCATAGACTCCAACAAATACATTTTCCTTGGCGACCTCAACTTCCATCTCAATGACCACAAGGATATCAGCACTACCAACCTCCTCAACAGTTTGAACAACATCAGACTCATCTAACTCGTCCATGACTCTAGACACACTGCAGGCCACACGCTATACCCCATCTTCACCTTCCGCAACCACATGAGGTACAGCCACACCACAGAACTCACCCTCACCTTGACTGACCGCTCTATCGTCCACTTCACCATCACCAGCTTACAGACCTTCACCCCCAGTCTGCCCAATGGCCCCCACCGCAGCTGGAGCAAAAGTCTCAAAGGACACCTGGAACAATGTCCTCAACGCCACCCACCCCATCTCTTCCAACACCCTAGACCAGAATGTCAGAAACTTCAGCAATTGGATCACTAACTGCACTGACAGCATTGCTCCCATCATCAACAACACCCACAGACGGTCCACAAAGCAGGCTAGCTGGTACACTGAAGACCTCAGAACTGCTAAACAGCACTGGAAATAACTGGAAAGAAGGAGCACCAGCAAGGACACGACCAACAAGACCGCATTCAAGATGATTGAGAAAATTGAAGAAAAAGGCCATAGCCTCATGCAACGAATCAAGCTCCAATAACAGCAAAGAACTCTTCAACATTGTCACAGAATTCTCCAACCCCTCAGCTGCAACAAACATTAACCCCTCAGAGGAACTCTGTGACACGATTGCTAACATCTGCAGAAACTTCAAACCCCAGCCCAAGCCAATCGACTTCTTCAAGCAACACAATGACCCTGCCACAACCACAGACACCCGACTAACCGAATGGAGCCAGCTCATCCCACAGGATACTGCCTCCATCATGAACTTGGTCCATTCAGGGGCCCCAACCAACCCATGCCCTCACCATTTCTTCAATCTACCATCAACCAACAACTCTCCTCACATCTGGAACTGAACCTCCTAACCGACTCCTCCCAATTGGATTTGTCAACGACCACAGCACCAAGCCAGCCCCGGCTACCGAAGACATCCGACCCCTACTTGACTAAGGAGAGACTGTGGCTCTGGACCTCCTAGACCACTTGGCAGCCTTCGATACAGTCTCTCACCACACACTTATCACAAGGCTGCACAACATTGGCATCGAAAAGAGCCACTTTGAGATGGATTGCCTCCTGATTCACTGGAAGAACGCAAAAAGTCTGCCTTTCCCCTTTCACCTACGAACCCAAGGAAATCATCTGTGGAGTACCTCAAGGATCCTTGCTCAGCCTCACCTTCTTCAACACTTATATGACAGCTCTGGCCAGCATCGCCAAGACCTATGGACTCAATATCATATCTGGCGCCACAAAACCCATACTCTCCCTCTCCGAAGACACCACCAAGACCATCTTTCACAACCATGACAGACATTGCCGAATGGATAAAGGACAACTGCCTGAAGCTCAACACCGACAAGACAAAGGTACTGATTTTTGGAAACAAATACTCCCTATGGAATTCATCCTGGTGGCCCTCAGAACTCGGATATTCGCCTACCCCAACAGACCATGGTAGGAACCTAGGCATCATTTTGGACAATAAGCTAACCACGACAACTCAGTTCAACTCCACTTTCCTCTCCTACTTCTTCATCCTCCGCATGCTTCGTAAGATATTCAAATGGCTACCCCTAAGCTTAAGACACTCCATCACCCAGGCAGGCCCTCATCTCGAGCTGACTGGACTACGACAATGTTCTCTGCAGGGATTGCAGCTCACCTCTGATTACTACTACAGACCATACAGAACACCGCCACCAGGCTTGTCCTGGATCTCCATAGAAGAACCCACATCACCCCCTAACCCAGGGAACTCCATTAGTTTCCTGTACAGAAATGGTGCTAGTTCAAGCTCCTGAACCATGCGTACAAGGCCCTACACAACTGCCGATCCATCTACTTGAACCACTGCCTGATCTTCTATCAGCCCACCAGACACCTCCACTCTGCATTCCTTTCTCTAGCCCTCACCCCGCATTCGAAACAGCAGATACAGAGGTCGCTCCTTCTCCTACCTAGAAACGTAGACATGGAACAAGCTATCCTTTCATCTACAGACCTCCCTATCTCTTCCAGAGTTCCAAAAGTCATTGTAGACCTGGATATTTGGCTAATCAACTAAACCCTTCCCTAAACCCTTCCAGCGCCTGGATACCCTCATGGGTTACAAGTAGTGCTTTACAAATCTACTGATTCATTGATTGATTGATTGATTATAACCCATTTATGGAGAGCAAATCTCTAGATTCCTCATGGAAAATCCTTTTACTTTGCCATGAAGTGATTTCTGTGACTGTTGCTGGCTGCGCTGAGGGGTCCGGGCTGCTGGCCGAGGACTGACGAGCATGCGAAAATGTGGGAACAGCTTCAGAAGGAAAGGGACAGAAGAATATGTGCACCGAAACCTAAAAATTACCTGGGAAAGAGTGAAACAAGAAGCACAGGAAAGTGTTTCGAGACAATATCAAGTTTATCACTAAGTTTGCCAACGTGAGCAGGTGTGCAGCATAGTAGTCAACCACACCTTTGGCCTTATCTACGGGGAGACCCATGTAATACGTATTCAAGGTCTTTCTTGAGCCATGGGGAGAAGAAAGAGAGGAGGAGGGAAAAGAGAGACTGCTATACTTGGAAGAAAGATGGGAGGGGTAAGACAGGATATGAAAGGTTGGGGAAGCTTGGAAACGAAAGTCAGCACAATCTGTATGCAAAATAGTCAGGGGAAAGTGTGCGACATGCACTCGGATGAAATGCTAAATGAGAAATTATACCCAAATTTTTTTTTGATGTGTCAGCAATGGAAATGAGCAATTTAGCCAAAAAGTGAGGGTAAAAAAGTGCTCCAGGATTGGAAAAAAGAGAAGAACAGGAGAAAAGCCATAAAAAAAAGATCAGGGATCTAAGATAGACAAGAAATCCAACCAGTCATGAGCAAGAGACTGACTGAAAGTCCACTCTGTGTAGTATTGGATGCAATGCTGTCTGCAACAGACACCTGAAGCTGTCTGTAGCAAGATTGCAAAAATCCCGAATTATTCTTTCTTCTTCAAAAGCCTAACTAAGCCTCAAAAGAACTCAGCAAATAATTGCGTAATTAAAACAAACATTCAATTACTATTGACTTAGTTATTATGTTCATCTGATCATGTACTCACTTTGCTCTGTAGAAGAACCCGATCAGTCAAGAAGGTTAAACTCTATATGCTTTTTTTAAAGATCTTAGATTGTGAGAGTGTATTCCTTAACACATCAGTTATTCCACTCACACAATGAAACTAACAATATGCCCTTTTTAACAGATTAAGCAACGAGCTCAGTCAGAAGGATAAGATTATAGAAGTTCTGCAGTCCAACCTCCAAGGGCAGTCATTGACCCCCTCAAGCAGCTGTGCAGTTTCAGAGTCAGACCCATCTGACAGAACATCCTTTGTGTCGGATGACCAAGTCTCCACCAATGATGACTTCGAGGCCTGCTCCGATACTGATGCTGCCAGTGAATACCACCAATACCAAGAGTCCGGACCGAAGACCCAGGCCTGTGGCACTTCAGGTAATCCAGTTGGGCCCCAATGATGAAGCATGCCACCTACTAGGTAGGTGGGTGAGGGTTTTTTTTTACAACAGTTGTTTATTCTCCTTCTCACTTTCGCATAAGGTAACAGCAAAAAAAGTGTGCCTAAAGATACCTTGCCAAAAGAATTTGTCCATTTTGTTTCTTAAATAATCGCTGGGGAAGAGGACAAGTTACTCTTTTTCCTCGCTCTCTTCTTGATTATATATATGCACTTCAGGTAAGAACATAGATAATGTCAGAGAGGGACTATATTTCCAAAGAACACATCATTTCAAATGCTATTGGTAGCCATTTGTGGAATAGACGTAATTAATCTAGGCAACTGTACTGGGGTGCTTCGTTCCTTTTCCACCAGGTTTCACAGGAGCAATCATATTTATAAAGGTTTTACAGTTATTTTACATCTCACCGCTCACTCCGGGCTTTAGTTACCTACTTATTAAAGTGCTTACTGCTTAAGAGTATTTCTTATAGTTGAGATCTCACCACAAAGGCGTCAGATAAGTTCCTAGAAAATTAGAAATTAGTCAAATTAAGTAACAGTCAGAGGAAGGTATCTTTGACTGGTAACACCAGTGGGGGGGGGGGGGGGAGGGGGGGAGATTTCTGCTGGGATTGATTGGTATTTAAATACTGTTTTTAGGAACACATAAAATAACTGCAGGTTGGAGGATAGGCGTACTGATAATGGGGAACCAGGCCACGTGAATCCACAAATGTTTGTCTTTTCAAGTGTGTGTCCTACTTCCTGTAACTCTATATTCAGGACATTTTAGTATAGTTTTGTGTTTCTAATATGCGTCTATAAAGTATTGGTTAAAGCCTTGCTTTGATGTGCTTATTCTTTCAAATAGTGAATATGGGTTGCCATACGCATGTATTATGGTTTTATATTATTACATATTATAAAACCATATATTATTATCAAAATGTTCTTATCCCATTACTGTACATACCTCTTTGAGCGAGGTGGAGGAAAGAACGGGAACTGGATATGTACATACATTTCAATCTTATATGAATGTAAAAATGCAAACCTAGGGTGTCCACAGTTGGGAGGTGAGGGGAAGAGGTGATGGTGCTCGAACGTCAGGCCCCAAAAGGGCAACATGACGCTCTTTGGGTCAGATGAAATATCTGCCAAGATCCTGTACATGGAAGTGACCGATTACCCTGGACACGTTCGAATGGACACATCGTGTTCATACTTTCTTAAAGTTTCTCTTTACGATCGGGAGTGAGGAATTTTTATTGTATAAATGTAATTTGTAAATACAGGGAGGAACGTATTTATTTACAATGCTTTAGAGTTTAATATGGGGTGCTATTTTAAGTAGATGGTTGTCCTTGTACACAAAATGATCCCGTGATGTGTGCTTGTGACTGGCATATATCGGTTAACGGGAGACGATGCGAATGTCAGAGCGGCCGATTTTTGTGTGGGGAACCAGGATCGAGTCCTGGTGTCAGCTCAACATCCTGTGGATCTGGGCAAATAACTTACTCTCCCTGTCCTTATAGAACATGAATATGTCCTTGTATCGTGCAACTGGTGCTCATGTAAAGTGCACCAGTATCTTCAGTCGAGTTTGGCCTTCATAAAAGCTACAAAAAAATACAGTGTGTGAATGGATTGTAAACTGACTTACTAAAAACGCATTTACTTTCCATTTTTACCACATCCAGATATTCCTTCACAACTAATTTGGGGGTCATACAACACAATCTGAAAGCACTTAATGAATTAGCTTTGCAGAGTTCCCTTCTCTATTTGGAGCAAATAACGTTGCATTTGGTTTCTCCACGATGTACCTTTGAGTAATAGTAAAATTAATTTACATATCTCTGTTGAAGCTTTTACCTATGCTGCCTGAAGTGCAGAGCATGCATGATAGTTTTTTATTTGCACTTGTCATGACTAGTCAGCAAGATGCTGGTACCTGGCTATTTGAACCTTCACCTAATTAAAAATTGTATCTTAAAATAATTTCATTTTAACTGAGCTTTTTCTGCTTCTGCTTATCACAACATTGTTGTGCTCAATTTCTTGCTAATTTTCTTTATGTATTGCTGCAACACAAAAATATGCCAAATTAATGACTTCCATTAATCTGGGAACCATTGAAGTCAAAAACAGCTATTGTTTTTTGCTCTTTTTATTTTAAACAATTGTTCTTGAAAATACATCATTTAAGTTTTAAAACTAGGTTTGCGCAGGGAATCGCGACTGGCCTCGCAACAAATTCCAGTGCTACCCTGATGTTATGGTAACTCATATGTTTCCAACCCCAGCTCACCAATCTCAAACTTCAGCAGCTGCCACTGGTTGTTGGGGGACCTTATGTATGGTCCTGATTCAGCACAGTTGTCTATGGTTTTGGGCTCTGGTGTAGTCGTCAAACAGATTGCGCCACTGGTTGTATAAACCTGTAGATGTCAGCTGAAAGTGTATTCTGGGAGCTAATATCGATAGAACAAGTCACATTACAGTGAAACATATTTGGCTCTGCAAAATTGAAAGAGAGGATGGTTTCCAAACCATGAAGGTTTATTAGCAAATTAGTCATAGTTACAAGCTTTATTCATATATAAATCATTTATCAAATTAAGCAAAAATAAATCATAATTTATTTTTCAATTTTTTTTAACTTCCTTTGTTTAAGACGGGGTGGGGGGGTGTTGGGGCATAGCGTGAGACCAGGTGTTAGTGGGGCGTTCCATGAAGGCCCAGTCATGGGGCGAGGGAAGAGGAATCAGGTGGCAGTTGGCTGGAAGATTAGGCGACTGTGTTGGCATGGAGAGGGAGGATGGAGAGGGAAAAACAAAAGGGGGGAGGTTTACCTGTGTAAAAGGCAATAACATGGCAAGGCCTTGTGCAGTTGCAGAGAATGGGGCATAGCGTGTGCAGGGTGGACAAGGTGAGGGCAACTGGTCACCCAGAGTCTGAGTTTGAAGGTTGCAGGAGGGGTACCATCAGGGTTCCCCAGTGCCTATTGTAATGTCGAGAAGGGGACGAGCGAGGTTTGGGATGAGTTTGGGATCATTGTTTCCTGCTTCCAAAATTGCAACAGAAGGACGCCCCACTCCATTAACATATTATATTGATGGATCCCTAGCCTCCCCCCTGCAAAGAGCAGCATTCTCGGCCTCAAGCCTAGGCCAAGCATCTCAATGTCACCGCGCTCAGAGGTTAAGCAGCCCGCCAGTGGCGTGCTACAGTGCATCATGCTATGAGTATGGTGAGGTCCTGAAAGTGTGCAATAACTCGTCATCTTGCAGGGTGTGGGAAGCTGCCCAAGGCACAGTCCTCTCAGGTGTTAAGAGTTAGTTGCATGAGGTGAGAACAGATTGTAGACCAGTTTTGGACGAGCAATGCGCATGCCCAAAACATGAGCAAAAAATTCCATAAAGTGAATCAATTCAGCAGAATAAGATCAAGAAGATAGCAGCATAAATCGTTTAAAGAGTATAAGAGGCAAAACAGAGAATCTATCAGTTCCATAAAGGAACTTTCCTAAACTAAATAGAGCATCTAAGAATGACAAGGGGAAATCCTGAGCAGCAGGTTACAGTCTTAAGTGAATCAAGTAAAGGATCAGGGTAAAGAAAAGGCATACGAGTTGATGAGTCTAACTCAAGAACTGGGAATATGGAATCTCAGCAGACTTATGGAAAGGTCATCCATCAGAAAAGTCAGGACAGGATCTCCTAGAAACTACTCTAAGACACAATTAAATGCATAACATTATTCCAAAATGTCTTCCCGGTAGCTCCTCTGATATGGGATCATTCAGGTTGTGCCATCTCCTTGGAGCAGGTAAACTCCCCTTGTTCCTGTCAATGAACAACACCTACGGGACCTCCACTGGCTCGCTGTCGAAAAGAGAGTGACTTTCAAGCTGCTCACACATGCTTACAAAGCCCTCTAGAACACTGGACCTCAATACCTCAAACCAAGAATCTCCTTCTATGCCCCCAAGAGGAACCTTCGCTCTGCCAACCTTGACCTGGAAGAAATTTCACGCATCCGCAGATCCTGAATGGGAGTAAGATCCTTCTCCTACATCGCAGCCAAGTCCTGGAACGAACTCCCCCTCAGAATCAGACAAACCCCCACACCGCAAGCATTCAGGAAGAGCCTCAAGACCTGGCTCTTCGGATGAGCCGGAGCTGCCTGAAAATCCCCCCAGCGCATTGAGACCCTCACAGGTGAGTAATGCGCTTCACAAATCCCTGATTGATTGATCGAAAGAAAGAAAAGTAAAAACCAATCCCCTTGTTAAAAGAATAATCAGCAATTTGTCAGAAGACATAGCCTGACATTTGACCTTTGTCTTTGAAGCACAGCAAATGTGACAAGATAAATACAAACCGTAAAGGCATTTTTATTTGCTGCTCTCTCTCGACCCAACAGAAATTGGCTGGCGACCCACCAATGGGTCTTGACCCACAGTTTGGGAAAGGCTGATCTAGAATGCCAGCGAGATAAATAATTCTTGGAATGCCAGGCAGGTGCTAGCATATTTGGAGACTTTTTTTTTTTAACAAAGCAACAATGTCTGAACAGCTGATCATTAAGTAAGACAAGAATAATGTAAAACAAATAAATGTCTCACACAGAGAAATAAGGGAGACGACAATAGTTTAAAAAGGACCATAGAGGTTAGTATGTTTTTAAGTAAAGGTAGTTATACATTACATAAATTGCGATAGTAACACAAAAGTATAATGTGCACATACGTGCTCGTGGAAAAGTGGAAAAGTGAACGGCGCAAGATACACATAAAAAGCTGAAGCAACAGCGAAAACGGCGCAAGAAACAATTTAAGTGATGGTTGCAAAACAGTTAGTAAGAACTTTATACAAAGTTTCTACTGTTTTCAGAAACAACAATAACGCCTAGAGATGCACTGAATAGTCGACGGCATTTCGACCTGTTCAATTTCAGGTCATTATCAGGACCGGGTTACTGAGATTCGGCAGGTGCTGTATAGGGGAATGAAGGGAGAAAGGGAGGGTTTAAGAATTGGGAAGTACAGACATAGGAAGAAAATAGTGGATGTAGGGGAATAATGCCTACCTGAGGTAGTGGTAGCAGGTGATCCTTGTAGTAAGGGCGAGTCAACCAAGGAAGGCCAATAATGTATCCGTGAGAGGTCTGTGAAGGAAAGGAGAATATTGCCCATTCAATTGAAGGCCAACAGAACAACAAGTGTGGAAAATAACCGAGAGTGGTTGTAAGAGAACAGTGGTCATGGTGGAACTCGATAGTAAAAGCTTACCAAGTCAGCTTCATACCCATCATTTCAACAAAGCTAACATGGTAAGCTTTTACTAATGAGTTCCACAATTTAAAAAAAGATATTTTTATTTAGATTTTTATATTTCGGAATACATTTAGCTTCTTATATTGTCTTCCACACATTGACAACATGGCAAGCATTTAAAATAACATAGCAAGTTACAGCTATCATAGTACTATGTTAGGTTATTCAGAAACAGCTGATTACTAAAATGTGTGGACTGAGCGTCTGAGCACAGGCAAAGCATATGGTTGTCTAAGCCACAAAAAAATGAAAAGTATTTTAACTACAAGTTCCATAACGAGCCTGCACACATCACCTTGCCAGGTATGACAACTTGACATCCAAGCATGGGTAAGTATATTTTCGGAGCCGCGAGCTTGAGCCATAATGCTCCTTGTATGTCGCACCTAGCCGTGTGAGCCTATATTGAGCAGCGACTCAACGAAGAAAGTGAGCTGGCGGGTTGTTGATCTGTGTAGACATGCCATGAGACTGTCTCAGCTGTCGGAGATGAGGTATTAACGCAAGCCTCTTGTGTCTTCCCTGCATAAGACCGTGCTTTCAGCTTGTGCCCACGCCTCCATGGAGAGCGCCCAGGCAGACTGAGTAGGGGGGCTGAGTGACTTCCATCTATGGGTGATCAGACATTTTGCAAGAATGAGGGCCATGTCTGTGATTCGTGCCACTGCTTCATTTTTCTTGGTTCGGTGTATCAGTCCTAGCAAGCATACCTTCCAGGTGTGTAATGCAGAGAGGCCCATGCATCGCTCCAAGTGACCCGTAATACCTAGCCAGTATTGAGAAAGTTATGGGCACGTCCAAAATATATATTCAGGAAATCTGCATCAGGCGTGTGACAGTGGGAGCAGCCAGCATCTGTGCAGTGGAAATATCAATTGATTTTGGAGGGCATGAGGTAGGCCCTGTGTCAATCAAGCAATCAATCAGGGGCTACTCACCCATGAGGGTCTCAAGGCGCTGAGGGTAGGAGGGGGGGGTCCGCAGGTTTGTTCAGCCGAAGAGCCAGGTCTTGAGGGTCTTCCTGAAGGTGTTCAGGGAGGGGGCGATTCTGATGTCTGCCGGTAGCTCGTTCCAGGTCTTGGCTGCGATGTGAGAACGGGATCTTCCGCCTGCTCTGGCTCTGTGGATATGCGAGGTTTCAGCCCGTGCGAGGTTAGCAGATCAGAGGTTTTTTGGGGTACTTGGAAGTTAATTCTGTCGTTGAGGTATTTGAGTCCGTTGTTGTGTAGGCATTTGTAGGTGTGAGTGAGGATTTTGAAGGTGACTCTTTTCTTCATGGGGAGCCAGTGGAGTCTTCGTAGGTGTTGGCTGATGTGTTTGTGCTGGGGGATGCCGAGGACGAGTCTGGCGGCGGTGTTCTGTATCATCTGGAGTTTGCGGAGTAGGGACTTGATGATGCCGGCGTAGAGTGCGTTTCCATAGTCCAGTCTGCTGGTGATGAGTGCATGGGTGACTGTCTTCCTTGACTGAGGGGGGATCCATTTGAAGGTTTTGCAAAGGATGCGGAGGGTGTTGGAGCAGCTGGAGGTGACGGCATTGACCTGTCGGTTTATGGTGAGTGAAGAGTCGAGAACGATGTCCAGGTTTTTGGCGTGGTCTGAGGGGGTAGGTGAGCTGAGGGCGGACGGCCACCAGGTGTTGTCCCATGCTGAGGGGGAGGTTCCAAGGACGAGGACTTCTGTCTTCTCGGCATTGATTTTCAGGCAGCTGTTAATCATCCAGACTGTGATGTCTTGCATTCCTGTCTGGAAGTTGAGTTTGGCGGTGGTGGGGTCTTCAGTGAGGGAGAGGATGAGCTGGGTGTCGTCTGCATAGGATACTATGTTGAGACTGTGTTGTCTGAGGATGGCTGTGAGGGGGGCCTTGTAGATGTTGAAGAGGGTCGGGCTCAGTGATGAACCTTGTGGAACTCCGCAGGTGATTTTCGTGGGATTGGAGAGGAAGGGTGGTAGTCTGATCCTTTGGCTTATTCCGGTGAGGAACGATCAGATCCAGTCCAGGGCTTTTCCTTGTATGCCGCTGTCATGTAGTCTGGTGACTAGTGTGTGGTGGGAGACGGTGTTGAAGGCCGCTGATGGGTCAAGTAGGATGAGGGCTGTGGAGTGGCCTTGGTCCAGGGGGGTGCGGATGTCATCTGTGGCTGCGAGTAGGGCGGTCTGGGTGCTGTGGTTGCTTCGGAACCCGGATTGGGACGGGTCTAGGAATGGCGTTCTCTTCGATGAATCGTATCAGTTCTCTGTTGACTGTTCTCTCTGCTACTTTGGCTGCGAAGGGGAGCAGCGAGATAGGCCAGTAGTTCTTGAGGTCGGTGGGGTCAGCTGAGGGCTTCTTGAGCAGGGGCCTGACTTCTGCTTGCTTCCAGTCATCTGGGAAGGTGCCTGTTTTGAAGTTGGTGTTGATGGTGCGTTGTAGTTCGGCTACGATGGTGGCTGCGGCTCTGTGGTAGAGGTGAGGAGGGCAGGGATTGGTGGGGGCCCCCGAGTGGATGCCTTTCATGGTTGAGGCGGTGTCTTCGGTCATGATCGGTGTCCAGTTGGGAGATGGTGAGCTGACTGGTGTCTCTGGGGGCCGGCAGTGGCATCTGGTGGGTGGTCGATGAAGTTGTCGTAGAGGTGTGTATTATGTATAATTGTATTAATTTGAAGCGGGCATTATAGGACACCAAAGCTGGCCTACTTATCACAGCCTCAGGGATAGAAAAGGCTACAACCATCTTGAACCTGCACCTGGACACAGACTGAGTGAACCCAATAAAAAACTTAGAACATAGAATTTCTTTGCCAGAAAGTGTTCTAAGAATGAAAAAGGAACTGGAACCTACCTGCTCCCTGATCTGCCCTAGGTGCATCATGGTTTGTCCTGACTTTTCAGCAGCCACTGCTACGTTCTTCTCAGTAGCAAATCCTGTTCAGCGGCTCATCGCAGAAGGTCATTTGGCCTCATGGAGCCCCCGTCGCCTACAGCCTGCAGCTTCGATCCCACTGGAAATTTTGGACTTTCTAAAAAGAGACTAAGTCGGAATGTAGAAATCTTCACTTCGACTTCATCCAGCAGCTCCCTGACGATGACACCTTCTCCTTAGACACCGCTGGCTGCCTTTCCCCTCTGAACTCTACTTACTCAAACATTTTTCCGGAAAATTCTTTTAAGTCTGAAGGTAAACGTAGACCGTGCCCAATCCACATCCTGTATCTGAACTGCGCTCCGTCGCCGTTGGTCATAACGTTCGACAATGCCCCGGTCTCATGATGTTTCAGTGCTATTTTTCATTTTAAACTTTAAAAATTGATAACTCTTGTTTACTGATTGGATTTTTGTTGCTTTGATGTCAAACATTTACACATTGTTTTATAAATTGGTGTGGGATTTTTCTTTTGTTTTGTTCTCACTTTATTACTGTTTAAGTGCTGAATATATACTTTACACATTCCCTCTAAGTTAAGTCTGTCTACTTTTGTGGCAAGCTATCGGAGGGTTAAGCATGGGTTATTTTAGCGACTTTTTGTGGTTCACCCTGACATGGATTGTGGCTGTTTTTAGAACAGGGTTTTACTCACACAACCAACAACCTAATTTTTCATAAAAAGCATCTATTAAATTCAATAGACTTTCATAGATATGATATAAAATGTTGCAATCCAGGGTGTTTAGTTGCATTATGAACCACAATTCTAAAAGTTGAATGCTCATGCAAATGTAAATGTCACCAGAACCATGACTTGGCAATACTGGACCATATTACCCATTATCTATTTTTTATATTGTATATGATTTTGTGGTAGCTAGCTTGCAAAAGCTGTCTTAATAGTGCAGATAACAATGGGCACTGAATGAAGTTAGAATGTTTAGGTTTTGTTTACCTTTCTTGAATAAATTGTTGATAAAACTGTGGGCATAGATGATGGGCAGTGAATTTAGGTGACTGCAGCATTTACCACATACTTATGGATTTACTGCACTTGCCACATAATTTGACACCTAATTTGCAGTTTTCACTGAACATGTGTTTCTAGCTCAAATAGATGAAAAAGTGCTGCCAGAGAATGTGCCAAATAGTTTGCACTTTCCTCAGCGTAATTTAGATACATTTGTCTCCTTATTTGGTCCTGCAAACATTATAATTCTAATCCCTATAATGTTAAAGCTCTGCAGAGTGGTGTCATTATTATGATGAAATAGGTATTTCATTGGCAACCGTAAGATATTCCATACAAGGCCGCCTGTATGAAAAGTTTGATTTTTGAACAGCTTCACAAATATCCTACATTACAAAACTGGAAAATATGTTGTTTGTCTATGGAATGGGAAATGTATGTAGCCCTTGCAGCCAAAGAGCTATCTGCAAAGGATAATAAAGTCAAAGTATGCCTTCTCCATTTTCCCAACTCCCTTTATAGAGTTGCTTGTCAGTTTATTTGTATTCAATTGCACCACAGCTACATCCATAGAAATATGAAGGACTTTGTGGCATCCCACATGAATCTAGAGAACTATAATGGTGGTTCAGTGGGAGGTCAGCCACATAAAAAAAGAATGGAGCAATGGTCATTGCATGAGCTCTGAGTATCTTACCTTCCCATGTACCACATTCAATACATTCAGTGTAGTCCACTATAATTATTATTGATTGACTGTGTGTCATCTCTGTATGGATATGTTTCTATATGTGAAGTTGTTGTTGTAGAATAAACTCTACTGATAAATTCATTTTCTTAGTTTTGGCAAGAAAGGACTGTGAAAGCTTTATTATAAAAGCCTTTAATGTATCCCTGGTGGTGTGGGGGAAGCTGAGCCATGGTTACTGGAAATACATTGAGAAACCTCAGATTTCCAAAATAGTATAAAGTGGCAGTGGTTACATATATAATGTGGGAAAGCCCAAATTAAAATATTTCGGGCAAGATCCACATTTTGTCTCCTCCAGGTCAGAAACCAATCTGGACCCATGCCCCTTCATTTGGTAGAAAATGTGTGGTACTTCAAACTTCTTTGATGGAGTCTACACACACACACACCATTTTAGAAGGCACTATGGGGTCACTTTTTCAGCCAGTAATTCTTAGAACACAAATTTAGAATCTTCAAGTGCACGTATACCTGAATTGATCGTGTGTGTTTGATGTCCATCCTCATATCTACCTTGTACTTACGTATGAACACAAAAATGCTTCTTTCTGCCACCTCCTTCTTCAACCTACTCAAGGTACCAGGAGTTTCTTTGGACACTCCAAGTTCTCTTTTACAAATGATGACACCCATCACATCCAACATAACATTCTCACCACCTTTTACCCCATACCTGCTAAGACTGAGAGGACAAGGAGGTTTTGGTGCTGATTTATTGGTACAGAAGCAGCACGTCTTCCCAGGTCATAATTCAGGCAGGAACTGAATCTCTGCTTAAACACTCTGGAACATATCACTACATCTCCAGGGTTACTCATATCACAATGAGCTTGTTATACATACACCACACTTCTCTGCCCTTACACAACCGAATGAGCAATATTAGCAAGCATAAAATATAAATGATTAAATAAGGAAGGTAAACAATTTTACAATATACTTTATATAAACAAAATGCATGTATAAGACTCACTTGACTATTGTGAGAAATAAACATTAAGTAAATAATAATAACTGTTAATCCACTATGAAATCCTTTTGTTTCTTATGGAGGGTGGTAACCCTTCCTGACTTAGAGACATTCCCAGGCTGTTGGTAAACATTGGTAGTTCGTTTCATGGAAGTTGTGTTCACATCATTTACTAAAATTCACTAGAAACATCAAATCTCAACTGTACTCCTATCTTCATATAATCACTTCGAACACAATCTTCTTTAGCCACTTCTTCCCAAAACCATGCTTTAGGACATACATTTGGTGGAATTACTCTTCTTTTCCTGTTACCACAGCAATATTTTATTGCATCTGGCCAACTTGCTGAAATGCAACATTTAACCATTTCTTAGTGATCCAAATTTCTGTCACTTGAAAAGATTTAGTGACCTTACTATGCCCTTTCTTTGTCATGACAACCATATGGACATATACCCAGTCACTCTGCACAAGAGCAACTTTATTGACCCCATGCTTGCAGCCATAATTCTCCTTGTAGATATCTTGAGCTCTTATAATGATTTGCTTTGACCACAGAAGTGGAAGTGGAAGGCTCTCTCCCTTTTAATACTCTGAAAACTACTGTACCCCTTCAATGTTGGAGTTATTCTACATGCCCAAATTAACCTATTAAAATTCCTTCTCTAAACTTCTCTTTCCACTAATTAGTGCTTGAACGCTATGGATTATAACCTTGTAAAGGTTTTCCACTGTACTGTTCTCCACAGTATGATACAAGGAGGTGTGTTTAGTCTTAATGCTATTCCTAGTTAAAACATCTTTCAATTTTTCAGAGATAAATTGTGGTCCATTATCACTCAAAAGTGACATGGGTATACATTCCCTCAAGAAAGCTCTATCTAGGAAAGAAATGACTTCAACCTTGGACAGAACTTCTACTTTGGGCCACTTAGATTTAAGGTCCAATAGAACAATTACATACTTAGATATACCATTAAAGTTCAAAATAGGACCAAGATGTCTATCGCTAACATCTACTAAAGATTTTCTGGATAGTTCATACGGCTCAGAAGAGGTCTACAACTTGAGACTCATAAGCTCAAACACACTGTTCAAAAGTCCTGACAAATGTTTCCAATTTGGAATCAATGCCTGGCCACCAATTAATAAGACACTTCACATGGCATTCATGTGTAATGTTTAAAATATTTTGTCCAAGTGTTTTAGATGTAACTATTCTGTCACCTCTTAATAAAAATCCTAGGCCATTAATAAAGCGTTCCTTTCACAGCTTCCAATTTTTTACATTCATCTGCTAGTTTAAATTTACAAGCTCAACACTCCTAGGGGCAATCCTCTCCTTTACACAGAATATCATCAGTGTCAAATCCAGCAATCCAATCTTCCATTACAATGCCACTATCATTGTTTTTATCTACTATAGCAACACTATAATCATCTCACTTATAACATATGTATTCTTTCAAATGCAGGCGATCTGCTTAAATTCTCTGCTATCTTATTTATGTTTCCAGGGTACCATTCAAAATTATAATTATAGTCAAATAGTTTCAACGGCATTCTGGCTACGTGCGGTGACACCTTGAGAACACCATAAGGTGTTAAAACTTTAAGAAGTGGCTTATGATCAATGTGTAGAATGAATTTCAAACCCCACAGGTACTGCCTACATATTTCCATTGGCCAACATCTCTCTCTTTCTCCCACTGAATATTTTTCTTCAGTGGGAACGAGAAAATGCGAAGCAAAAGATAAGGTGCATTTATGTGACATGACTTGTGAAAGAACTGCTCCAAGTCCTGTACCACTGGCATCAGTGGGTATACAGTGCGAATAGTAGGGCTAAACACTTGTAAGGGAGCAAGGTGACAAACGTCATTCTTAATACTTTAAAATTCTTTTTGTAGGCAAATATTCCATGTGAATTATTTATGGTATTTCAATAACTGTCTCACACCATCTGTTTTGTCAATAAAGTCCTTCAAGAATTTGGAGTAAAACTCCGACAAACCAAAAAAGGATCTCACTTCATCTTCACTAGTGGGAAGTGGGGCATCTCTGCTAGTTTTTAGGAGAAATCCTAGCTTCACTGATGTCATATCCCAAATAAGTTACAGATATCACTGCAAATTTACATTTTTTAAATTCTACCGGTAAGTCACCATCACCTGGGATCTTCAAAGCTGTCTTCAATTTAGGTCATGTTCTTTTCTGCCCCCTCCTATACTAGATATGTCATCTCGAAGGAAAATGGCTCCCTTTTGGTCCTTGAACAGTTTGTGCATCGACCTCTGAAAAACGACTGCAAGCATATGCTAAGACAAAAGGCATGTGCACACACCTATAATATCTGAAAGCAGTGTTGAGAGCAGTGAGGTACATATTATCAGAATGGAGTAGCACCTGATGGTAAGCAGAGGTTAAATCAATAGAAGAAAACCACTTGACTCCCTTAGTTTTAGCTAATTGTTCATTAATCTTTGGTAGGGGAAACCTGACTTGTAGAAATTTTTTACTGAGAACCTCCAAGTCACAGCATAATCTTATCTGACCATTTGCCTTTCATACCACAACCAAAGGAGATAACCATTGAGTGCACGCTATACTTTCAATTATGTTATTCATCATTGCAGCATATCTACCTCTCCAGCTACTTCTTCTCCTACACTTATAGGTATGTTCTTCACTTTATGACAGAGTGGTTTAGCATCTGTCCTTAAAATACATTTGTGTGAGGAACCTTTCAAATTCCTAATTTTACCTGAAAATACTTCTGGGAACTCTTCTCGAATAGATTTTCCTATATCCTTTCCAATGGTCCCCCAACATAATACCTGTTCCTTGCTGTTTGGATCCAAGGTGATACCTAAAACTCTTCTGTCAATCCACCCTAGAACAAAAGGTTCTTTCTGAGCAACATATAGCCCATGGTTTTCTTATTTTTGATTTTGATTGTTAGTGTTCTGTACCCTACCACGGGAATCCTCTCTTCTATGATTTTTTCATGCATATACATCAATAGGATTAATTTGTACCCAAACACATTTGCAAATTTCTTCTCCAAACCAACTTATCTACAATGGTAGAGGGAGACCTCGAGTCAGCTACAATTAGTATTTTGACACCTCCAATTACCATTATACAAGTTGGTTTGTTCCTGAAATTTATGGTCATATTTAGTACACTACGTCCAATACTTATTACACTATCCACCCTCAGAGTTTCATCACCGCAGTAATCTCAGGGATACATTTTACTGTTTGGCTTGTATTTTTCTTCCTGCACATTTTAGCTAAATTACCTATGATGCTACAGTGGGAGCATTTGAGTTTGTATGCTGGACAGTTTTGTTTGATCGTTGGCTAAATGATCTTTGTAAAACTTGAGATGTGTATCATTCTCTGGTTTATTTCCATGGACTCTGTCTGCTTTAAAAGCAGTTGTGTTGTTCTTGTTCTCCAGTTTCGAAGAATATCCTGATGATAATTTACGAGCAGGTTAGAGTTCTTTAGTAGACAAAGAATTACTCACTACTCCTTTCAGGACCTAAAGCATGGAATTAGATCTTCTTTTTCCTTGTAGGTGTGAATTCTTCTAAAGCATTGTCTTCTATTGTGGATATATAATTAAGAAAATATTCTGTCACCTCAGGGAATTTCATTGATGGCTCCCCACTACTGGAAAAAATGATTACGGTGGAGCGAGACTAAAGGTTTAGGCAGCTGCGCACTTGCAAGATAAGCATGTCACTGCACTCCAGTAATAATGCAAAGGTCCGAGAAATGATCCATATCATGGAGAAGTAAGAGTCAGATCAATTCTAGTCTCATATAGTCGATGCACTCACTAATTCTCAGTATGCAGGGAAAGTGAATAACAAATTGAGCCAACATTCAAGATTACCTTATTTTTCTGAAAACAGTTGAAGTTCCATGCAAAATTGCTTAAATCTGTGAAGTAGTCTCATACTCCATCACAGCTTCCAAAGTAAACACCCCAGTTCAACCTCATTTCATTACCAGCCCATCTAGACATCAAAAAAACTCTCTATAACCTACATTTTACACATCATCTAACTCGGCCTCTGTTTTGCTTTGATAATATGTTAAATACCTCATTTATTAAAAATTCTTACAATCCTTTTCCACCCTTTAATGCCTTCATAAAGTGTACCAAAATAGGCCAAAAACAAAACAACAATCTCTGTGCTCTACACTGATGACACCACTTTCTCTCAAACCCTGTGAGGTGTAGAGTAATCCTTTTACTAAGAATCCTATAAAACTGTCCCACCTCTACCATCTCCCCATCTTTTTCCCAGTAGCAAATTGTGGCCTCTGCTTTCCCCCCCCTTTAGTGTGCACATTATTGTGTTGTATTGCCCTTCTGGAGTAGTCTGGTTATATGTGGGGATTGTGATGCATCTTTAGGGCTTCATTTAGAGTTTAGCAAACAGTGTAGTCAGCTGCAAACCCAACAGAGTACCAAACTCTTGAGCCACCTTCCTAATTTAGAGACAGGTGGACTGTAAGTTTTTTGTCATTGGAGCGCCTGTTGGTTCCATCAACGGAAAGCATCCTCCACAGTCCAATAGAGTAGGCCCGTCAGAGAAAAAAAACATAAAAATAATGACCACAATACTCTGAGAGTTTGTTTTTGAAAAAAAGAAAAATTTGAAAAGCTTGGTGACTAGCCATTAAAACCAAAAGTAGCTGACCCCCGACCTTTATGTGCCTTGAAGGGAACCGCTGTGACGGCGGTTCCTTCAAAGGTACAGAAATAACCGCTAGGCTGGAGGTCATCCCTAAATTTGACAGAGTACCATCGGGATGGCAGAGGTAATGTACTTCGCTATTCCAACAGACACCTCTCTGTCCATCAAACCCTAATCGGGCATTTAAGCTCCTTTCCAACCACTCTATCACTGATTAGTCTTGGAGACTTCACCTCAGTAATTGTCAATAGAAACGTGTCTAAAAACCTTTTCTTTGATCAATCCTCTACCAATACCCACTCCAGTCTATAAACACCCTTTTCACAACCCTCATTCTCATCGTAATTTCCTCCTCTTTGAACATCTCTCATGCAACTCTCACATCATCTCACCTTCAGTTCCTCGTGACCAAATGAAAAGCCTGCCAAGAGACCATCCCCTTATACCTCATGCAGTGATACCATGACCTATAACCTTTCTACAACACTTTGACACCACATCCCACAAGATCTAGGAGCGTCTCAAAACAGCTTTTGAGTCTTAGCTTACCTTCCTTATCACTGCTAATGGCAGCCACCTGGAATGATGAGAAGACCACATCACTCATAATCATTCTCTTAATGCATCAAACCAACATACTAGATGCTTCAAAATCAGCTGGCAACTAATACCTCCTTTTCTCAATCCTTTCTCATCTACAATGCCCAGAAAGTAAATTGGCCTTTTCTCATTTCCTATCCTTGTCTATGTAAAAATATTGCTGTCCTCATTCATTCACTCTAAATGCATTCCCTCATAATTGACTGCAACACTTAGCCCTCGACTATCCTTCCCAGTTCTCCTTCAAGTCATACCATACTTCCAGCTCAATTTATAGTCTGACCTCTTACCCACAGCCCCCCAGATATCTCAGTTCCAGACTGTGTTTGCTATGCCTTGGTTGACCTAAACATTAGCTCTTCTTGTTCTGCAGTAACAATATTCTTCCTTCTGTATTCTACGGAGCCATCTCATTGATTTTATTTTAATTGGTTTTTTCTATTTTTCCTTTTCTAGGCCATCATTTCAACCCAATCACTTGCTCAGGTACCCTTTCTGGGGGACCTTACCCTGATCATACATCCTTCCTATCCCCCAGACCTTGCCTACCTCACCTTGGTCCTGGCTCCAGTGGGACACCGGGGTTCTCCTTGGGAGAGGTGCAGCAGGAACTGCTGATGTTGCAGAAGCAGCTGGGAGAAAGTGAGAGTTACTTGAGTCATTACTTCAAGACAATGGCGTGTACTCTGTGCATGGCTTTCATCTAACAATTTAACATGTCCACCACATGCATACATATGATTTTCTCTTGGTAAAAGGTCTACTTTTCATCTACCTTTTTGTGTTTGGATCATGTCTTGGTACTACTCATGCATGCCCAGCTTGTAATTTAACATTCATTTTTATGCACTTCATTTTGCTCTCCATAGTTAATGCCATTCAATCATGTGATGTCATCGATCCTATGAATGAAAAGGTAGCTAGTCAGTGATTTCCCTTTGCAACTGGAGAGCTCAAGTATTATGTCTCACCAGAGGGGAACACCTTCCTCTGACAAAGAGTTAAGAGGTTGTTTTTGGACCATCCCTTCTAGATAAGGTTGATCTAATATCTGAAGCTTTTCCTCTCAATTAAAATAGAAGATTCCATAAATCCAAACCTTTCTCCGATGTTTACAGTAAGAGTTGTCCCATGTTGACCTATGAGGGCCAACCCCATATAGGAGTTTCATTCTGACCAGTAATTATATAAATGATTCTCATGTAGATTAATTGTATGTAGAGATCCTGGAAATCTGATGCAGCTCCGGCCTTGCGTGACTAATTGAGGACTCTCTTTGTCCACATGGTAGAATTCACCGTAAGTGAATTAGAACCTTATCTTTCTTACTTGAACTTCTCATTTTATGATATCCATTATGCCAGGTTCATAATATCTTTTGTCCACTTCTCGAGCCATTGGTTATCATTTCGTGAAGAAGGCCACATAGAGAGTTTTCTGAACAACCCAGATTTGCACTGTGGATAATATTCTTTGTGAGGAAATGGGGTGTATATTATATGTTGTGGTTGGGCAACCTTAGTGCATAATCCACTTACCAACCCCTTTAGGACCCTTAGGTTTCATTTGTCAAACCTTCAGCTCAATCGTCGGTAGGTGTGGCTCTGAGCAGCAAAGCTTACACAAAGGAACAAGTTAAAGCACTTAAACAGCACCAAAACACTTGCAGAAGAAATCAACAAAGTAATCTGACACCAATTAATAAAAATAGACAGTATTTTTATATATTTCACCAAAATGAAAAGGTTCCACCATAGGGTTCCGGAGATATGGAATTTTCAAGGTATAGTAAATCAAAGTATTTCACTCAACAGCAAACAAACATTGGCAAAGTCAACGAATTTGACACTTATAAACCTTTTCACTAAAATGTTTGGGCTAGGTGAAATGCGGTCATTTTAAGAGACCGGTTCCAGGGAGCCAGTCAGGGGGACCCCCAAGGTCCTTAGAATCAGATACTTCAGCAGGTGAAGCATTCTACAGGCAGTTCCAGGAAATTTTATCCTCTGCAGGGCTTTCCTATTGAAGTGGTTCTGGTGCAAGGGATGAAGGATGCAGAATATTCTCAAAGGATGCTGTGGATGCGATGCGGTTGATGGGGATCTTGCTGTGAGTACTCCTTGGTCCACAAAGGGAGTGAGGTGATCCTGGTCCCAAGATCCACTTCCCTCGAAGTCCACTCATTGCTGGCAGAAGTCCAGTCGCCACTTGACTACCTGTTGCCCAGTATCATGGTCACCGATCAGTCCTTCCTGGGTTGCTCACTCATCCTCTAGAGTTCCCAGCTGCACTCTTACAGGACTCATGGACGCAGCAAACTCAGTTGCAATTTTGTTAATTGGTTCCTGGACCCTGATGCTGCACAGCGGTTAGCAGTGGGTTGAAGACATTGGGCTACCAACTTGCCCCAGCAGACTTCTCCAGCTATTGTGTTCCTGTGCTGTGAACAGGAGGCCAGTCACCTGACTCTTGGAGAATCTTGGCTTTGGCTGGGCTCTGGAGACCCTTCCTCCTTGAGGACACAGCTGGCACAGTTCGTCTCCTTTGCAAACCACCTGATGAAGCAGTGCCGTGTACGATGGTGCAGCCTCGCTATGCTGGTCCCATGGTGCAACAGGGCAGTCCTTCCTCGGTCCTTCTTCCAGTCCAGTTGAGATCTGAGTTCGTGGTGCAAGGGGTGCCTTACTTATGCTCGGAAAATTCCCTCAGGGCAGGATGCAGTTATTGGCCAACGGACTACCAGGTTACCTCCCACCACCTGACTACTTCCTGCAAAGTGTCGCATCTGAGCATCCCCAGATGCTCCATTCCACCCACGTCCAATATGGACCCCTTTCCTGGTGTGTGGAGCTCCCTAGTCCAACCCAGAGGTGTGGCCACCAAGGGGGATACATGTCCCTGGAAAACCAGTTTGGCAACTGGTTTCACCTCTCCTGTCCCTAGTGACAGTTTGTCTGCCTGAACGATGGAGCCGCCCCTCTCCCAACTGTTATCCATTTGCCCTTCAAAGTCAGCTTCTTTAAAGATAAGGTTTTAGACCAACATCCATGTGGATGCCTGCAGGAGGTTGGTGGTACCTCCTTCCAGAGCAGGCCCCCATTGTATCCCTTCCTGGTAGTCGTTAGCATGTCTCCCTAGGTGGGCAGACAGCTGTCTCAGCGACAGGACCCATGAAAAACCGGTACTAAAGTTTCACACTGTAAGTTGTTACATTAATTTCAACCTGAGAATCAAGTCGGGCTTAATGTGACGTGTTGTTTGTTACCTTGGATGACACACTTTAGACGTACCTTTCCAGAGTTAGCACAACAGAATGGTCAGCATGTAACTCTATACTCGCCAATTAGGGAACTAAGCCTTTTTCACAGTAAAATTTTCAGTTTTACGTTTTTACTATCACGCATGTAAAATTACATGTTCTGCGAGTGAGATATGTTGTATCCTGCCTCAGCACTCAATAGATCTGTCATAGTGGTCACATACATATACCAGGGGGAAGTCTGGCTTTGCCATTACTTTAAATGGCAAAGTCGGGCAAGAAGTGCAAACTACACTTCCAGCCTGCAATGTCGGACTGGATGTCTTGTTTTCATAACCAGTCATAACCAGGGTGGTACAACTAGTGCTGCAGGCCCTGGGGGGACCCTCTAACTTACATGCCCTGGGTACCATTGATCAGCCCCGGCCCGTGGAGAGAGTTCCGTGGGGCGGTAAGGCGGGCGGGGGAGGGGCAGGGTGGGGGGTTCTAAAAACCGGAATATGGATAATTGCAGGTAAGTAAACAATTAAATAAACAAAACGAATTTCGTAGCGCGTGCTGCATCGCAAAATGCGATGCAACGCGCGCTACGAAATTCGTTTTATTTATTTAATTACTATAAAAATTAAATTGACTCCCACACCTATATTTAATTCATCAATGCCCAACAATATAAACTGTGGTGACAGGGATATATTCACCTTGAGGACTTCCCCTAAAAAACCCACGATTTCTAAGCTGACTGGCTTTAGGCAAGGGCATGAAAACAACATGGGGACCAGGTCTACGCTGGGTTCACAACATCTAGGACAGCAGGTTCCTGCCAGCCCGTCCCATTTGACTGTTTTGGCTGGTGTTATATATAAATCGAAAATCGTTTTATAGTGTTGACTTTGCAAGTTTGATGGGCATAAAATTGACCCACACAGCTCCAATTATTTTAAAAAACGACTGAATTTTCCAAGTCTAACCTCGCCTGCCCTTTTTCATCGTGTTTTTTCTAAATCATCTGGAACCCCTTCCAGCAGGCACCCATATATTTGTGGAATTCAATAGCTAGAGCCCTTTGTTAAAATCTCCATCAGGGGATTCTGAGAAAAACTTGATAATCCCTCAGTCTTACTCAATAGGAAATCCCTCAGCTGTAAGAATGTTAAATCTGCCCCTATCCTCGTCAAATGATGTCATATGATTCCCTGTAAGCACATCAACAATCCTACCAAAACCTCTTGCTCCCATCTGGCTAAGTAATGATCATGGAATATTCCAGGCAGTTGAATTTTGCGAAGCAGGGAAGTGCACCAGCCATACCTGCCAAACCTCCGGTTTTTTCCTATGCCCGTCCAGTTCCTGAATGCTGCCATCAGAGTCTTAAACCGAGTCTTTTTATAGTAACTCTGCTCAAAAATCTTCAACAGACAGCCCTTGGCAGCTGCCCCATTCTGTAGCTCTTAAATTGAAGGAACAAAACCTGCATTCCCCACTTCAGTTACCTTATTATTGAATAAGGGGTAATAAATTTGTAGAGCTGCCACTAGATAGTATAGTTTAAAGTTAGGGAGCACCCAGACCCCCTGTCTCTGAGTAAGCACAAAAATGTACTTGCCTTCCTGGTCTTCCCGTATGCCCAGATACATCGGGCCAGCATTCTGTCAATTATTTTGAACCATGCATTATCAACCTCCAGTGGGATTGTGTGAAAAACATACAATAATTTTGGAAGGAATATCATTTAAACAAGATTAGATCTTCCCATTTTTTAAAGATTTAGATTATCCCATTTACTAAAATCCTTCTTAATTTTTTTTTTTAACAACAGTTTTTATTGTGTCACTTGTCAAATACTATGCAGAGATCTGTAACCCAGAGACATACTGCCACATGATACACAAGAAATATTGCGTTGACTTTTTAGCATATTAAAGTTATACAAAAACTGAAATACCCAAGGAACAAAAGGAGCTCCCCCCTCCCCTCCGCACTGTCTTTGCACAATATATTTAGAAACCCAAATGTTTCCCCATACAAAGGGTAGAGTCCGCAGGACCCAACATGTTCAGATCCACCAATTCTGCCCATCTTAACCCTCAACTGTCACATCCCCCACCGCAGGGGGCTCTAGGTCCTATATGTCACCCACCTCTTCCAGATCTTAAAGTGCTTCAGCGGGCAGCCACGAGCCTTAAAAATAGGAGCCTCCAAACCCATATTGAAATCCAATCCATTTTTCCACGCTGAGAGCGATGGTGGGGCCCCTGCCTTCCACTTACGGGCGATGTCCCTTTTAGCCAGAGTAAAGCCCAGCAGCATCAGGTGACGCTTATTGATGTTTCCCCCCACCCCCTCCATTACATGTAGCAGCACCAATTTTGGGGAGTATGGGAGCTCCCACCCAAAACTTCAGCCAGACAGGCCAGGACCCCCCGCCAAAATTTTTCAATCACCGCGCACTGCCTAATCGTGTGAAACAGGGTACCATCCGTAGAACCACATTGTAGGCACACCGGAGCCGCTATTAAGCCCGCCTTCTACAGCCGGGTGCAGGTATAGTATACGCAGTGAAGATAATTGAATTGGATCAATCGAAGGCGCATGGCAATAGCCGCTCCTCGTGGGGACGCAAGGGCCTCCGTCCAGTCTTCCCCATCCAGGGGACCAAGATCGTGCTCCCACCGTTCCCTTATTTTATCCAGTGTAGTAGGACAATTTGTCACCAGGGTTTGATATATTTTAGAGATTTTATGATCTTGTAGGTCACCAATAAACAGTTTAGCTTCAAAAGGACTGAATTCGGGGAGAGACTCCAACTTCGCAACGCTGGGAAGAATGTCATGCCTAAACTGCAAGTACTTGAAAAATTGCGTTTTTGGCATCTGATATTCTTGTTGAAGATCCAGGAAAGATTTCAAAACTGTACCGCGCATTACGTCCCCTAGAGTTGAGATCCCGATGTTATCCCATTCTCGGAAACCCTCCAAGCCCGCAAGCTGCGACAGTCTGCCGTTGGACCAGAGGGGAGTCTCCCTCGTCAGCTTACCCCACCACCCCATCCTGCACAGGGCCTGCCTCCACACCTGGAAAACTACCCTCGTGGTGGATGGCAGTGTCTTGCGGAGAGACGCCGAGTATAAGCCCGTGATTAAGGACTAGGAACCCATGTGGTACCGTTCCACCGCGTAGGCGGGGTCAGAGTGGTCCCCATACCACCAATCGTCCAATATCAGAAGTTGCGAGGCCACATAGTAGGACTGGATATCCGAGGTGGCACGCCCCCCACAATACGTGGACTGGAAGCACATCCGTAGCGCAACTTTAGGTGCCTTACCCGCCCAAAGAAACTGTCCCAGAACCGAATTAACCTGGCGAAACCAAGATGGCTTGACCGGGAAAGGATAGTTCTGTAGTTGGGAGAGCAAGCGCGGCAATGAGACCATTTTAAAGATGGCTGACCGACCCGGGAGGGAAAGGGGCATATGTGACCAGGTCCTCAATTTGTTGCGCACACGTGCCGAAACTGAAGCCACATTGCGGTCCCAGGATTCTTCAGATGAATCAGACAGAAAAAAAAACAAACACTTCACACCTACTGCGGTGACCTGCACCACAGAGGCCCAGGCGCCCAATTCCACTGGGTGCCCACAGCACGGAATTACTCGCGTTCATAAATAGACCGGATGTTTCCCCGAACATTTCCATAATACACAGTAGTCTGGGGCCCGTCTTATTAACGTCAGTCAGAAAAAAGAGGACATCATCCGCGTACAGCGGGATACGATACGATAATCCCTGAGCCCATTCGAAGCCCGTCACTTGTGCATCAATCCGCACCCAAGCAGCTAAGGGCTCCATCGCGAGGGCAAAAAGAAATGGCGACAGCAGGCATCCTTGACGGGTGCCCCGCCCAATAGGAAACGTGAAGGAGACAGCTCCCGCAACATGGACCCATGCCGTGATATGTGTATAGAGAAGTTCTTTTGTACGCTAAGAATTGTGTGCCCAAATTCAAGTTGTCCAAGAGCGCAAAGAGATAAGTCCAGCTGAGGGAATTGAAAGCCCTATCCATTTCTGCCAGAAGAAGAGCTGCTGGCATATCTAACCTCCGGATCATGTCTATAGCGATATCTGCCTGCCGAACATTGTGTTGTGTCGCCCGTTGCGGCATGAAGCCCGCCTGGTCCAGGTGGACCAGTGCGGTGATATGGGAATGAAGGTGAGTGGCCAAGGCCTTGGCCAAAATCATGGCCTCAATATTTAGGAACAAAATAGGGCGGTATGAGGAGTGTTGGTCTGGGGGACGGCCAGGCTTTTGGAAAACGACCAGTTCGGCATGTCTCCAATCCCGCGGAAAGCGCCCACGTTCCCGCGCTTCCCCCACCACCCTTAGGAGGTGGGGCCCCAGTTTTGAGAAATATCTCTTAAAGAACTCGCAAGGGAGTCCGTTGGGTCCCGGGGCCCTCCCGGAGTTAAGTTCCCCCAATGTAGCACCCAGTTCCTCCACTGTAAGCGGGAGATCTAATTCAGCACGAGCCTCATCAGAGAGAGATCGGGGCAGCAGATCCAAAATGAATTGGCGGACCACGTCCTCTGACAGGGACTCCTGTGAAGCGTATAAATCCGCATAATAGTGCACGAAGCTCTCCGCAATAATGGAGGGGTCACCCAATGTCCGCCCATCCAGCCCCAGAAGCCCAGGGAGAATCAGGGAATATGTAGCTCCCTAGCACAGACGATGTAGCATTTTACTGGACTTATCGCCCCACTGATAGATCCTACTACGGGACTCCCGCCATGCCAAACGAGCCTCATCAAGCAATAAATCTGCATGCATTTGTCTCGCCACCAGCAATTGTCGACGCACCAAGGCTCCCCCCTTCTCCCTACCAGCACATTCCAGTTCCAGAATGTGAGCCTCCGAGAGCTCTAAGGACTCTTACTTAGCCCGTCTAAGAGATATCCACTCCCCTAATAGTAGCCTTCATAGCTTCCCAAAGCGGTGCAGCGGTTGCCACCGAACCCACATTGTGATCCAGGTATTGATCAATGGCCTGTCCCACATACTCCCTATAGCGGTTGTCCTTTAAATGCTATGGGGAGAGACGGCAATGAAAAGGTGGCCTCTCAGTGCCAAACCGTAAAAGGAGCGCAACTGGGGGTGGTCCGATAAACCCCTAGGAAGAATCTCTACCTCCGCCACCCTCCCAACCACTGTCTCTGGCACGAAGATATAGTCCAATCGTGAAAACGATTTGTGTACAGTAGAAAAGTATGTATAACCCTGCTCCTCCACATGCTGTAGTCGCCAGGAATCCACCCAGCCTAGACCCAATACCAAGGAAGATAATTTAGTTGTTTGGCCAACCGCAGGTGCTCCCCCCCATCATCATCTATCCCAGCCCAATACCTCAAAACAGTATCTGTCGCAGCGAAGGCGGCATGGTGACCCAACAGGAGTCCCCAGCCCACCTCCGCCAATGGATCCCCAAAAGCCCATCCATGTGACACGGGCTTACCCCCAGACCCTAAAGGCCGAGGGGGATAGTAGCCCAACCTAAGCTTCGACAACTGAAACAAATATGCATATATATGTGTGTGCTGGGAAAAGTGTCAGAGAGGCTATGAGGCCGGCCTCCCCGAGCGGGGCACCGATGCCGACCTGCTGGTGTCAATGTGCGACTGAGCGTCATCCGGATCTCGAACATCTATTCCCCTTGACTTTAGGTTTAGGAGGCTTGCGGGTGGATTTGCTCATTGACGAATCCAGAACTCCAGTCTTGGCAGTGTATGTGAACGCACCCTCACTGTCTCATCAGTCCATTGGAAGACATCCTCAGGGGAATCAAGGAACAGTGTACGTGACTGATATATCTCCCTCTGCTTGGCGGGATACAGCAGGGCATATGGCAGCTTTAGATCCCGCAAGCGGGTCTTCGCCGCAATAAAGGATTGACGCTTCTGCTGAACCAGGCGAGTGTAGTCCGGAAATATGAGGATGCGGGAATTGTCAAAATGCAGGGGTTCCTTAAGGCGGCCTGTTTCAGGATTGCGTCCCAATTGTGGTAATTGAGGATTTTTGCTATGACTGGTCAGGGTCGGGGTCCCGGTGGCGGGTTCTGCATAAGGGCCTGATGTGCCCTTTCAATGATAAAGCAATTTGAAATAGATTCCGGGGGAAGCCAGCTGACAAGCCACATGGTCAAGAACTGTTCCATGTCTCCCCCCTCACAGCCCTCCTGGAACCCCACGAAGCACAGGTTCCTTCTCCACGCCCTCCCTACCGCATCCTGAACTCGGGAGGCCAGACCCCTAGTAAGGGTCTCCAACAAGGCCACTTTCTTCTCCAGAGTATGAACCGAGTCTTCCACACCAGAGACCCTGTTTCAGCCCCTGTTATGCTCTCCATAGCCTTGCGCAGGTCCTGGCGCAGGAGTAAGACCTCACAGCCCACCTCCCCAACTTTGGTCTCCAGGGCCATTCAAGACTGCGTAATTGCTGCCAAAAGAGTAGCATTGTTCGGGGATCCTCCCTGCGCACCCCCCTGGTCCACTGCTGAGGCCGCGGGGCCAGTAAAGCAGTCAATGGTGCCCTGCTTGGCCGGACCAACTGTGTGTTTATCCCGTGTCATGGCGGCATTGGGGCTCCAGCCCCGGGGAAGAAAAACAACCACATCACAGTTCGCATAACACAGCTGTAAATGAGACCCCAGCCAGTCCACCTCTACCGAAGAGGGGTACGTCTCCACCACACGGTGACAGGCCCCAGGTCCACCAACCACGCCACCCCCGTCAGGCCACACAGGATATCACTGGAACCTCCACCCACTCACTTCGAGCGCGGCCCAATCTGGCCGCCAAATCCATACAGAAGGGGGAAAGAACCAGAAGAGGGAGAAAGGCCACAGCCCCAACAAGGATGATTCTGTTACACGAGACAAGAGGGACCCCCATGCAGCGCCCAAAGCAGCTCACATACCCCCCACTGCGCCTGCGGTCCAACGTGACTGCCGATAATGCGCCGACTCAGTTGGGGGGAGGGGGGAGAGAAGTGCAGAATACGGCCCAGGGCCAGGGACCCCCAGAGCAACAGCCGGCCCAAACGCAGGCAGACGCCACTGATGTGCGGCACTCCAGAACGCCGCCACTCCCTCGTCTCCTGGGCGTGGCCCAATCTGACCACCGATACGGGGCAGGGCGGCAAGGACAGGGTCCGCTCCCGCTAGGATAGTCCAGCCAGAAGCCCTCTAGGCGCAGCTAATCCCACAAGGCACGGAGAGGGCAATGTCCAGTAAGGATGTAAGGAGAGGGGGAAGGCACAACCTGACTGCCTCACCCCCTCTGTAGTGGCCCCCAGCACAGCACCTACCGCCGAACCCTCGAGGCAGGGGTCCCCAGCCAGGGCTTGATGGTGGCTCCACGGGCCAAGTGTCCACAGCTCCCTGTGCAGAGGCCGGCTGAACACGCACCACTGCACTGAAATTGCGCCACCATGCAGCACTGCCGCTTCCTCCCCCCGTGCGTGGTCCGATCTGACCACCGATGCGGGGGCAGGACGAAGAGAACGGGACTCACTCGCACTCCCCGGATACAGCAACCGGGATCCCCGGAGCGTGTCGCCCAGGCCCAGGACAGACCTAGTACAGTGGAGACGCGGGGGATGGGCCTCTGGAAAACTCACCAGGCCGTCTCCCCCCCTCTGAGGTCGGCACGTCCGCACTGCGCTCTCCACAACACCCCAGCAGGCAGGGGCCCCCAGTCGGGGCTTGAAGTCAGAGATGCCAGGCAGGGCCACGTCCAGCTTCAGTCACGCACACGGCCAGCGCTGCTCGTATCGCCTCAGGTTCACACACAGGGCCCACCGGCCACGTACTTCCTCAAAGCGGGCTGGAGCGCGCCCAGAACTGGTCAATGCCGCCGCCGTCTAACGCCCGCAGCTCTCAGCCCCTCTCTATAGCAGCCCCTCAGCAGTATGGTACGTCGAAGCAGGATATATCCAGGATATTGATTACGGGCTCAGCGGAGCTCGCCTACAGTGCGGTCGCCATGTCGGCTCATTAGGCCACGCCCCCCTTCTTAATTTTTTCAATAATAGGGGTAAGATATATTTTGACTAAATGCTCCACTTTCGCTGTGATACTAACTCCCAGATAGGTAGCCTCTACTACACGGCTATCATTTGCCGGCGTGTATCTGTTTTTCACCAACTGCATTTTTGCTTTATTTCGAAAAAAAACAAGATAAGTCCCAAACTCCTCTGTTTTCCTTTCTATGGCACGGACAGCACTATCTGGATCGCTGGTAACTATTGCCACATCATGAGCATAGGCCAGTATTTTCGTATTCCAACCCTGCAGGCTAAGCAAGATGTCTGAAGAGACTGCCAATCTCCTAAGGAGGGGATCAATGTATAAAGCAAATAACAGACAGGAGGCCGGTCAGCCCTCCCTTATTCCCCTTTCTTTCGGAAAAGGATCCTACTAGACTCCCATTATCTGTAATTGGGCTACGGGGCTAAAGTACAGCACCCAAATTGCTTGGATCAAGGCCCCACCCAAGCCACTGGCCGCCATAACCATCCCATGATACTTCCACAACACCTTGTCGAAAGCCTTCTCGGCATCCAACAGGGTGACCCCCATAGGTTCCTCTAGGACCTCGGTCTCATCAAACAATGATATTACTCATCGTACATGATCCAAGGTCCCTCTCCCTGGAATAAACCCATTCTGTCTAACTGAGACTAGTCTGTGTATGATACCCCAGATTCGCCTGGCAAAGATTTTAAAATCACTGTTTAACAATACTACAGGGTCCTTACCTTTAAAAAAAAAAATGATTACATTTGCAATCCCCTAGGACCCTGGGGGGTGTGCACCATTTCTAACTTGCCTATAAAACACTCCAGCATTTCCTGGAGGAATACTACGGAAAAAACCTTATAAAATTCCAGTGGTATAGATTCCATTCCCACCGCCTTCCCAGATCGGAGAGCCTGGAGGGCCGTCTGAAATTCTTCTGGTGAAATATCTGCCCCTAAAATTGGCCTCTGCTCCTGAGTTGCTTTGGCAAACGTCACCGGGTCCAAATACAACTCTAAATTCTCAGGGTGCACTATGGAAGAGGCTTTATAAGGGGTTGGCATAAAATTCATGGAATGCTTCTCCAACTGCCGCAGGATCAGTTACCAACTGCCTTGCGTATTCTCGATTTGGCTAATATGCCCAACCTTTTTGACCTAGTTTGACCTTAACTGCTAATAGTCACCCAACTCATTCATTATGTTCATAGCACTCCTGATCTCTAGCCACAAATTTCCCGGCAAACTTCTCAGCTGTAAACTCCTTCAGACGTACCTTAATTATAGATATCAAGTTCAGCACGGGGGAAGAGCTCTCCCCGAGGCCACAGCTACAACCAATTCTGTCTCCAAACTCCTAGCTTTTGATAAAGTTCTTTGATTTGCCCCAGACCAGGCCTCTATAAGGCAATGCTAAGGGTTTCCCCTCCTATACTGGCCTTGAAAGCGTCCCAGACCATCCCGGGAGAGGAATTACCTTTGTTAAGTTTAAGAAACACTGGAATTCAACCCTTAATATGACTTATGAACTCTGGGTCCAAAAAAAGAACCCATTTGAACACCCATCTTCTAGCCACACTTCTCAGTCCGTCAAGTGGGAGTTCCACGACAATGGGTTTATGGTCTGACATTAGTCTTGGAAAAAGTTCTACTTGAGCATCCCTAACAAATAATGGCAAGGTCAAGAAATAATCCAGCGTCGCAAATTTGCCATGCAGGGGGCTAAATAGTAAGTGTACCCAGCATCAGATACTTTCAGGCTGGGCCAGACATCAACTAAGCCAATGTGTATCTTTACTAGATTCCTAAAAGATCTTTATGATTGCGGTTTGCGTCCGACACGGCACGCTTCATTGCCCCCAAGCCCTCCTCTTGAGCTTTTAAATTAAAATCCCACAAACTATATATAGCACAGGCCAAGATGGTAATTCAATTGCTAAACAATTAAGCAGTCCAGGGTCATCGACGACAGGGGCATGTATCTAGCACAGCGTAAAGTACTCACTACCAACTTTACACTCAATAATTGCCCATCTCCTATAACTATCCACAGCCTTCCGATCAGGGATACCAGTAATTACTTTAACTAAGATGGCAACCCTTTAGTCCTGGTATCCATTTATGTGACAAACTACACTCAACCCCAAGGAGTTCAAAAAAGCACTATCACAGCGGGTGATATAGGTCTCTTACAAGCAGTAAACTTCCGCTCTTGAAAATTTGAGGTCTTCTTGTACCCTTCTCCTTTTCAACTTATCGTTGCACCCACAAATATTGATAGTAGTGATAAGGAGCCTAGCCATCCCACATATATGATTTCCAATCCACATGCACCACCCCCAAAATTTAACAAGGACACCTGATCACAAAATCAGCTTAAACAAATCTGAAAATATCATGTCCGTCAAAAACTGATGTAACATAAATCACATATCCACCATTGCCTAATTCTGAGTTGTGTGATGCATTCCAGTACTCCTTCCCGCCTCCAGGCCATGCCAGACTGAGGCCCTCAGCTGCAGCACCACAGTGGTGCATACCTCACTATTCCAGCTCAGGGTCCCAGTCAGAAATTACGAAAGGTGGGTCAGAGCCCTCTCGGGCTAGCTTCTAGACACAATGCATGGAGGACCAATGGCAATCCTGGACCCCCATTGCCATTATAAGCACAAACCAGGGATCACCGGTGGGGCTGTTTTACTGTCTCCGGTGTGGTGGTCTTAACTGATTACAGTCCTCCGTTGAAGGGCATTGTACCTGGGAATTCAGGAGGGCAGCGTCACTTACATACGGACTGAAGTAGGTAGAGCCCCCAACAGCTCAGAAGTGACCAGCAGACAATCCCAAGATGCCTCGAGAAGCTGCAGTATCCAGTCTCCTCCCACCAGTGGACCAGCTACTAAGGCGGTGAGCCCTGCAGGCAGCCACACCCGCCCAGCGGGACTAAATCGCTGACTGCTTGCGCTGCTCTCAGCGATCTCTCTGAGGTGTAGGCGCCATTGAAATATTGCTGAGGTTGCTCAGCAGTGGATCAGGAGCAGAAGTTTCAGAGGCCAGGAGGGAGCACTGTGTCACCACCAGTCGGACTCGAGGGCAAGGGCAGAGTCCGCACCGGCTCTCCGCCATTGATGGAGGGCTTCATTTGGGGCCCCACTGGCTCGTCCCACTGACTGTCAAGCACCTCAGCGCCACATCCCAGATCCGCCATGGGAGGCGTCGCCAGGCCCCAGCACCACAGCTACCGCTCCTGGGGCATAAACGCTCCAACACTCAGTAGAGGTGAGCGCTCACAGGCTGCAGGTCAGGCGAAGGTAGCCGGAGGCCCAGAGGGGTTCAGCAGCCTGTCCTATGCACCACTGGAAAGGGGCCGGCAGATCTCTTCTCCTGGTGTCTCTTTGGGGCCCCAGGCCCCAGGCAGCAGGCGTTATTGGCAGGTCCGGCTCCCTGCCAACAGTGCAAGGATCCTTGAGCCTCTGTGTTCTCCGGAGATCTCCTGAAAAGGGTCCCACGGGCTCTCGCTTCTCCATACTGCAAGGGGAGATACATGCGACCCAGCTATAACTAATTATGGTGCCCAGGGTCGGTACAGGGGATGGTGAGATACAGAGACATGCCTCACTCGTCTGCCATCTTGGCCACGCTCCCATGCCACCCCAGTTTAGACCCAGCCATGGCTAGCTTGAATCCAGTGGCACAGTGATCCTAGGACCCATGTCTGGGCATACCCAGCGCACTTAGGGCAAGAAAGCAAAAGTCACACAATGATGGACGGAATGTGGAACAAATCAAACATTGAACCCCAGTCAAGAGATCTGGGTTAAATCCATCATTCTTTTGCTCACCATACCACCTCAGTTTAGACCCAGTAATATACAGATCAGTCCAGGCCCTGCTCCTCATGGGAACAGTCCAGCTTGAACCGCCAAGCCAGGTCCTCCCTGGAGCAAAACCAGCATCCTGGGACCAGTTTCAGGGTATCACAGGGTATATCAGGGTCAATTATAAACATAGCTGACTCAAATGCAAATAAAAATAGAAAACGTTATTGTTCTCAGCCAGGTTAGGCCATGACAATAAAAACACACCTTTACATTAAAATACACAATATGATTTAAGGTTGCAAAAGCTAAAAGTACAAATGATCATTGAAAATTCTCAAACTGATGAATTACATAACCAACCAAGAAAATCAATCATAGAAATGTTAATAGGTCCCCACTGATAAAAAGAACTTGATCGAGTGTGCAGCTTTTTAGTACCACTAAAGAACAATTGATACATTAAAGCAGGGGTCTTCAAACTGTGGGGCGCGACCCCCAGGGGGGCCGTGGAGTGATGCAAAGGGGGTCGCGCCTTCCCAGTCACACTTCTGCCCAGGCCCAAGGGCTTCAGCCCCCCCCCCCCACACTTCCCCCGTCCTGTGTCGCCCGGGCTGCTGCAGTGAAACTTGAGCTGCTGGGGGCTCAGCTGGGCAGTGTCTGGATTCCTATCTCCGGCACCCCCGTGTTTTTTCACAGGTCTTTAAAGACCATTTGCATGTTAACATGCCTTTGTAAACTGCTTACAGAGGCTTAGGTTTTTTTGCTGGTTCCAGTACCCCCTGGGTCCCCACTGTGCCTATTCCTTACATTTGGATTTTACATTCACTGCCCTAGTGTGAGAATGCATTTCATGGAAAGGAATACAAAGTTGGCTTCCTGGGGGCGCCGTGAGTGAAAGTTTATTGTGCTTTCTTTCCCGGCAATTACCAGGCCTCACATAAATGTCAAGATAACTCGTGTGATTAATTATCTTCCTGGAGAGAGATCAGAATGTTGTATAGTTGAGGTTTTGACTTTTAGGTGAAGTTAGTGCAGAGGGTTAATATGCCTGCTGCAAAGAACGTGTACCAAGTAGATTACAGAGTGCGTATGATGTGAAGAGATCAGCAGGTTACTGCTTTCAAAAGAGACATCCTTTTGTTACTTGCAATTTATAACTTAAAGTCCTAATAGAGAATAGTGAGCTATTAACTTTCATCCTAGAACAGCATGCACACTACAAAGAATACATTATTAGACCATTGATTAATGTTGCAAAAAGGGTTAATTTGGCTAGAAATCAATTCTTATTATTTAAGGAAACTCCCAACTATGCTCAATAACATGCTGAGTTACTTCAAGTGTCTGGGAATACACCCTGCATTCAGACAACTCATTCCTCATTCTCGCCTATTGTCCCGCTCACCTTGCACTCACAGTGATCACAATGCACTCACACTGATCACCATGCACTTGCACCATTCACCCGCTCACCTTGCACACAGTGATCACTCTGCACTCAAAATGCACTTGTCCTGCTCACACTATACCTCAACCTGCAGTCACACGAGTACACTACTCCTCCTGCACTCATGTGACACTTCACTCACCTGTCCCCCTCACTACTCAATATGCAACTCACTCAAACAAGCCCATCAGTAATCATACATTCATTCATCCCATTCTGAACTTGCATCCGCACCCAAAATGAGAGAGGACAGCAAGGGAGTGAGAGAATTTCATTGAAGAGGTCAGGGATGAGGAGAAATGTGAATTGCCGAAGAGAAGTGTGGACACGCAAGAAGTGAGTGTGATCCAAAGGTGAGGGCTTCTGTTAGAACAAAGGGGAGATGTGAAAGAGGAATGGGGGGACTGGAGAGGTGTAAGATACAAATAGACAAAAATTTGAGTGAAGAGACGAGGTGAATGAGAAGTGCTGAGGGGCACGGGAGGTGACGGGGCCAGAGAGGCCATGAGATAAATGTGAGAGACTGTTAGAGATGAGGGCAGTGAAAGGACAGAATGGCAAGAGGTGATTAAAGGTGAAGTGAGAGGTTGAATGGGGAGAGTTCAGAAGTTGTAAAAAGGGGTGAAAGAAAATGACCTGCAAAGTGAGAGAGGGATCCGGGGTTAGGAGAGGAGAGAGGGATGGAAGGGAGGGGGTGAGAGGAAAGCTGCATGGGTAAAAGGCTTAACTCTACACAAAACCGCCAGGGTTTTAAGGGACCCCTGCTTCTTCCGGTCAGGGCCAGGTGAGCTTCTAATGTGGCAGCACGTATTGCTGCAGAGTGGAAGGCCCTTCACAAAGGTTGACTTGAAATCTTTCTGATAATTGCTGTATTTTGGTTATAAATGGGTACTGATTGGCTGAAATCTTTCCTCAGCGTTACTGAGTGTAACAAATATCAAAATAATGAAGCAATGCTATCCCAAAATACGCGGCATCACATAACCTTATTTACATTTTCATCCCACGCAATTTAGTCAACAGGTTTAGACATTTTTGTCAAGAGGGGGTCCTTACGCCTCAAAATGTTGACAGGGGGGTCTCGGCATCCAAAAGTTTGAAGACCTCTGCATTAAAGGATAACAAAAAATAGTCTGACTGCTATATTTTTGTAAGTAGGACAATTAACGGCTTAGTAGAGCTCATAATATTGAGGAAGGCTTATTTAGACCAAAACTATTACATATAATAAGTCTGTTATGCAAATGTACATAAACTCTGATAATAAGATCAAAATGTCATTGTAAACATAGGTGATGATTTCCAAGCTCAAGTCCTACTCTTCCAAGCTGCATAAACATATATTGATGTGGCTGATAGAATTTTCCTATCATTCGTTTTCCTACAAAAAGCTAGGGTTTCATTGCATGATCAAATATTATTTTTAAGACAAAGCGTAAGTAAATGAAATTTCCGGATGCCTAATGTGTGCTGGCATAACAACAGGAAGTGCCTGACTAGGCTTCAATGACCATCTATCAACAGTTGACGCAAGGGGAGTTGCCGAAATTTCTGATAAAATGACCATTTCTTAGCTGGAAAGGTTTCCTCCAAGTATGGCTCGAAGTGTTGTTCTTGTTTATGCTCCATACATTTTTTTAACAGAGGATCTGCACCGCGTGCTTTTAATTGATCTACATGAGACCAGTAATTTTTCGTTACCAGTTCAAAACTTGTTTTTGTAATGTTTTCCAGTTTGGTCCAGAGGTCTTCCAATCCAATTTTATGGAGGATATTTGATATGTGAGGGAATCATGGTAAAAAGTGATAATTTTGATTTTTCATGATCGTAAATAAAGTACGTTTATAAGTGCCGAGCTCCTCATTGGCGCAAATTCAAATCCAGTATGTTATAGGTACTAGTGCAATGCAGTCCTCAATTTTCCCTAGCCCCATAAGTATTCCACGACCCAGGTGCAGTAGTTGTCAAAATAAGGTTTTCTCAGTGATCTGAATTGATGACATGTTTCTGTCCAGATGGATGCCCAAATAATAGAACATGGTCACTAGATGCAATGACTTGTTATAAACCCTAAAGGTCGATTTGAGTTTGGTCTTTTGATTGATAATCATATTCTTTGTTTTTCCAGCATTAAAGGTGAGACTTCTAGAAGTACAGAATGACTCAAACCCTGCCAAGAGACGGTGCATTGATAATTCTGTTCGGGTATTAGAACTGCATCAGTCGCAAAAAGCAGTATTGGTAGTGACGGTTACTTATTTTTGGTCCCTCTAGGTCAAGGTTCACGCAAGAAAATGATGGACGGAGCGCTGAAACTTTTCAGACACTCACCCCCAGTCACAGATCTGGATTGAATCCATCATCGTTCTTTAGCTCACTTTGCCACCTCAGTTCAGAACCAGCTATATGCAAATCAGTCTTGATCCTGTGCCTCATGAGAACAATCCAACCCGAACTGCCAAGCCAGGTCTTTCCGGAACCGGAAACAAGCATCCGGGGACTGGTTTTGGGGTAACACCCCTCATCAGCCAGGCTAGCTTGAATCCAGTGGCAAAGTGAGCAAGGGACCCACGTCTGGGCATACCCAGCCAACTTAGGCGATTAAAGCAAACAAAAGGAGATGATGGACCGAGCGCTGAAGCTTTTCAGACACTCACCCCCAGTCACAGATCTGGGTTGAATCCATCATCGTTCTTTAGCTCACTTTGCCACCTCAGTTCTGAATCAGCTATATGCAAATCAGTCTTGACCCTGTGCCTCATGAGAACAGTTCCTGTCCGAACTGCCAAGCCAGGTCTTCCCTGAACTGCAAACAAGCATCCTAGGACTGGTTTCGGGGTAACACCCCTCAGGCAGCCCAGCTTGAATCCAGTGGCAAAGTGAGCAAGGGACTCATGTCTGGGCACAGCCTGCCAACTTAGGGCGAACAAAGCAAACACAAGGAGATGATGGATGATGCTTTCTCTGCCCTAAGTGCACATGGTATGCTCAGACGTGGGTCCCGTGCTCGCTGCGCCACTGGATTCAAGCTAGCCTGGCTGATGAGGGGTGATGCTACTAAACCGGTGCCAGGATGCTTGTTTCCAGTTCAGGGAGGAGCTGGTTTGGCAGTTTGGGCTAGACTTTTCCCATGAGGCACAGGATCAAGACTGATTTGCTTATGGCTGGGTCTAAACTGGGGTGGCTTGGTGAGCAAAAGAACAATGGATTTAACCCTGATCTTGTGACTGAGGGGGGGAATGTTTAATTTTCTCTACCTTCCGTCCATCATCTGTGTGCCTTTTGTTTTCTCACCCTAAGTGCGCCGGGTATGCCCAGATGTGGGTCCCAAGCTCACTGTGCCACTGGATTCAAGCTAGCCTGGCTGATGAGGGGTGATGCCACGAAACCGGTCCCATGATGCTTGTTTCCGGTCCAGGGAGGACCTGGCTTGGCAGCTCGGGCTGGACTGTTCCCATGAGGCCCAGGGTCAAGACTGATTTGCATTTGGCTGGGTCTAAACTAGGTTGGCATGGTGAGCAAAAGAACAATGGATTTAACCCAGATCTTTTGACTGAGGTTGAATGTTTGATTTGGTCTGCATTCCGGCCATCATCTGTGTGTCTAGGTCAAGGTTCGTTAGATCTTTTACAACGCTATTTATATAGCAGTTAAATAAGGTTGGAACTAAAATGCATCCTTGTTTGATGTCCCGTTCTTTTGGTATCTTGGCAGTAAGTTTGTCCCGTGTGCTTTCTTTCAGCCGGGTAGGTGCGCCGGAGTGCATTGCAACTAGAAGGCTTAAACTCTTATATGGAATCCTTGTTGCTTTTGAATTTGCCATAGAATGAAGCTATCAACACTGTTGAGTGTGGTTTGAAGATCATTAGAAAGCAGGTATAACGATGACTTTTGAAGGACAGTGTATTTCGAGCACATGAAATCTAGTCTCATTACTTGCTCTACTGTAGTCCGTCCCTTCCTAAAACCCAATTGGAATGGGAATAATAGATCTTTTTCAATCCTCCACTGGTCCAGGTGAGACAGCAACAATTTCCCAAACATCTTTCCTATACCATCGAGCAGTGAGACCATCGAGCAGTGAGATTGGACAACTTCTTGTTCAGTAAATTTGTCAACTTGCACCAGGATTAGATGATGTAAAAGACCACCTGGTTGTTCGACTTGGAGGATGCTGGAATTTGCTGTATTAGTGATGGTACTGTATGTATTTCAAAGTGCAAGTTTCATATTCTCACTAGCATTTTCCCTCATGTTTGCCTTCAAGTCAGCCTAAAGCTTTAATTTTATTGCTTTGGTAGATTAAAAAAAGTGTTGACTTCTGAAAGGTCATTATTTTGTGTTTCTGGACTATTAGTTGTTGGTGAAAAATGGCCCTCTCTGAAAGGTCACCCCACACCTCTTGCCGTCTTCCTCCCCTTTTTCTAACCTTGATTTTTCTAGTTTTGTGACTCTGAGGTCCTTACCACTGCTAACTGGTGCTAAACATGGTAACATTGGCTCATACACAATTGGTATATGTAATTTACTTATAAGACTCTAGTAAGGTGCACTACATATGCCCATGGCCTATAAATTAAATGCTGCTTGTGGGCCTGCAGCACTGCTTGTGCCTCCCACCTAAGTAGCACCCTAACCATGTCTCAGGCCTGCCATTGGAGGGCCTCTGTGTGCAGTTTACTGCCACTTCAACTTGGCCTTTAAAAAACCTCTTGCCAAGCCTTAAACTCCCCTTTTATTAAATATAAGTTACCCACAAGCTAGGCCCTTGGTAAACTAGATGGCTGGGTGCTATGCAAGTAAAATATAGGACATGCACTTCTATGGTTTTTCATGTCCTGGTAGTGAAAAACAACCTATTTTTTTCACTGCTGTTGGACTACTCCTCTCATAGGCTAGCCTTGGGAATTTGTTAACACCCTTTTAAGCTGTAATTCCTGATCAGAGTGGAGAAGCTTTTTCATATTTGCTATGTTTAGAATGGTAATGATAAATGCTCTTTACTGGTAAAGTCGTATTTAGCATTACTATTTTAGAAATGTCACTTTTAGAAAGTGGACATTTCTCTGCTATTACTGTTTTGTCTGCCTTGCAGCCTGTCTACAATCCTCATCTGGGCTGGGTGACAGTTACACTTTGTGCATTCGCTCTAGAAGGTTATGCATCTTTTTCCAGAACTTATAAGTGAGCAATTAGGTAGTCTATTCTCTCACATAATAAACTCCTGCCAATACCCTGATCTCTGGAAAATCACCTCGGTACTGCCTCTCCTGAAAAAACCAAACTTGGACCCACAAATCCCAGCGAACTACAGACCTATTGCAAGAATTCCTTTTTCAGCTAAAGTTCTTGAAAAAATATTAAATAAACAACTGTCTACGTTCCTCTCTGACACCCATGCCCTAGACCACTCGCAATTCGGCGTCCGAGAGGGTCATGGGACTGAAACAGCTCTAATTACGGCAGTTGAGGAACTTAGATACATCTTAGACGCTGGAGGGAAGGCCGCCTTGATCTTACTCGATCTCTCGGCGGCCTTCACCCGTCTAACTGAAGCCGGAGTGCACTCATCAGCCCGATCACTGCTTGCCTCCTATCTATCCAACAGAACGTTCACAGTAGAGCTGGGGGAAGTAAAATCACAATCTTTCAGCTCTCCATGTGGTGTGCCTCAGGGGTCATCTCTGAGACCCACTCTTTTTAATCTTTACGTCAAGCCCCTTGCTGCTATTATTAGAAAATGTGGATTTCTGCCAGTCTCTTACGCCGATGACACCCAAATAGTGGTGTCAATTAAAAATAACATCAGGGAAACAGCAGAAAAATTTCAAGAATGCATGACACAAGTTAATCAATGGATGCAGAGGAATTGTCTAAAGCTGAACGGAGATAAAAGTGAAGTTATGATGCTAGGCACGGACATGGAAATCTGGTCCCCGGAATGGTGGCCGAATAACCTAGGCCAGTGCCCACGTCCAGTAAACAAATTGAAAAATCTTGGCTTTATACTGGACAATAAGCTGACTTTTGATGCCCATATCAATAAATTTGCATCTACTATGTGGTATATTTTTAGAGTAATCAGGAAACTCTTGCCTTTTATCCCCCTAGCTTCCCGCAAAACGGTGGTATGTGCCCTGGCCTTATCAAGGCTCGATTACGGCAATGCTTTGTTTGCAGGGATCCAGGCCCAAAACCTAGCTAAACTTCAACGCCTGCAAAATGCTGCGGCAAGATTGATCCTTGATATCCCCAGATCTGAGCCAATCACTCATAAATTGAGATCCTTACACTGGCTACCAATAGACAAAAGAATTCAGTTTAAATCTGTCTGCCTGACATACAAGGCCTTGCAAGGGATCGGATCTAAGTTTTTGAAAGATCACCTGCAATTGTACGAGCCCCCTAGGACCCTTCGTTCAAGTCAATCAAAACTTATCCAGACTGCAAGATACAAGCAGGTCAGATGGGGGGGGGAGAAGCTTTCTGTTACATGCAGCAAGGGCTTGGAATCTCCTTCCTATCGCAATCAAAAACAGTCCCTCTATCCTGTCATTCAGGAAAGAGGTAAAAACGTGGCTGTTTTCCTCCTTGTAGACCAGGCCGCTGACATTTTCACCAGGTAGTCATTGTTTCTGCTCAGCGCCAAGACGCCCATGGGCACACGTGCGCTCTATACATTTTTATCTAATCTAATCTAATCTAATCTAGACAGTCACAAACACAGGAAGGCTAGATGTGGCTGAGTAGCCATCTACCTATATCTGCATTCTAACGGCCCTTTTTGGACAGGTACATCTCCTGTCTGCTTGTAGCAGAACCGGCACATCAACCCAGTTGCGGGACTAAAATCTGCACATCGCCTTAAAATAAGCCCTTTGCCAGAAATGGATGCATCAGACAGCGTATTGCCACCACTGCAGCTTAGTGAGATTGACGCATCCCCTTAACTGTGTGGTAAAAACCTGTGCATCACTCTGCACCTCTTGACTCCCGCACCCGTCTTCGTAACTGACACATCACCCTCAGTGCATGGAGAATATCAACGCATCTCGCTGCTCACAATCAGGAAAGGTAATTTGTTCATCAGGGCCTGCATGGGTCCTCTAGCCGGCTGGATCTCCATCGCGGTTGTTCTGAACTTTTACTTTGCCCTGGTCCAGCGCGACCTAAAGTAGCCTCTTAACGCTACTTGCTTCTAAGTGCTTTACTGCATTTATTTCTTGAAAATTCAATATCTCAAATTCTATACATTGTATGTTAGTCTTTTGGTCTGATTTTGTTCAGAATATAATAGGATATTTTTCTAACCTGGCGTGGAATCATTTTGTGATGTATTTACTATGTTGTTGTATGAGTTATTGCACAATACTTTACAGCATTGCCAACTAAGTTAAGCCTGACTGCTCTGCGCCACGCTACCAGAGGGTGAGCACAGGATAATTTAGGTTGTGTAGTGACTTACCCTGACTAGGATTATGGTCCCTGCTTGGACAGGGTGCAATACGCTTGCCAACTAGAGACCCCATCAGATGTTAATAGAGGTATTGCTCCTGAATATCTAAAGAGAGTTGCAAAATGATTCTTCCAAATTTGTGGACTCATATTCAGCTATAGGTTCTTTGGAGGACCATCACTACCCCATCTTGTTATTTCCAAGAATTTTCTGCAATTTGTAGATGTTATTTCCTCATGTGATGCTCACCACAGTTTCGACAATTTGTTATTCTTTTTATATTTTATTAGTTGTTTATACTGCTTTTTAATTTTGTAAAAATGTTGTTTGCTGTTATTAGACATCTCAAGGCTATTGATAAAGCTCTCTTCAGTTTTAAACACTCCGTATCATACCAGTGCAAACAATCTGTGAGTTCTGTTGCAGATGGCGCCTGCATAATCCCTTTGTTTATTATAGCTGTCTGTGCCAGTAAATCTTCAAATACTTTCAAAGTCAATGTCCTAGTTTTTCAGTCTATGTTATTAGCCCACGCATGCAGGGCCACCCATTTGGAACTAGAAGTGTATGCCTTTTGATAGCAGATTTCAATGGACCCAAGAATGTTTTGTCTATTTGGTTTCAAGACTACAGTTTGATTATCTATGGGCTTATGATTATCAAGAAAGTTTGGATATGGATGAGCTACAGCCTAAAGAAAAGGTTTATGAACACTTTTCGAATCTTTCAAGCACTTTCATATTGGCTATCAGATGCCAGCTTTCGATGTTAATTGCTATATAATCAATAACTCTTTGCCTGTTTCCGGATCAGAATGTTGGTTTTAGTGGGTCATCAGATAGGGCTGTACCATTCAAAAGACGAAAACTCCTCCCAACTAGAGTTGCAAAGATAAATTAATCTTTCCTTGTATAGGCTCTTTAGATATTGGAGGAAATTCCCATATGTTATCTTCATACTTAAGCGATGAATCAAGCCATAAAGGGTGCACTGTAGAATTGAAGTCACCACATACCGACAAACATTCCTTTTGGGAGACGGATGCCCATAATTTCTAACTAATGATGGAGTCTTCTTAGACTCAGCAGACCTTACTGCTATAAGTTGTTCTTTAAATAACTGTACATCTGTCTTAACTTTGGTCCATCCTCTTGGAGGGAAGTAGAAATTCTGAATCTTTATGACCTCTCATGATTCCTTAATTCCACAGTTCGTATGTTCTTGTTGGTTATTGTATGGGTCATTTCTGGATCTTACCCAGATTACCAAGCCTCCAGTGGATCTGCATTTTTGTTGTTTTGTGTGGTAATGTGGTAGGTTAGATATCCATCCAGATCAATATTATCGATAGCCCATGTTTTTTGTATACAACAAATGTCCTGTAGTTTCATAAAGGCCAACCAGTCCTGATCATTAATTTTTTACCTTAGGCCTGCTATGTAACAGCTCAAACGTTTTAGGCGTACTACTAAACCAAATACTGAAGTGGAAATTCTGGTTATATCCTAAAAGCTATTACTTAATTGATCCGATAGGTTAGGTCTTTGCAGGGGTAAAAGATTACAGATTTGATTTGAACTTTTTTTTTGGACTGCGAATACAGTAGCTAAATTATAACTTTGATCCATCAATTGTCCTTTGTTAGATATGTTAAACTCATCGAGCATTAAACGCTCCAGCTGTGACCCTGATCCTCTGCTTCCTGGTCTAACCTGCGTGTTTGGAAAGAAGGAAGAGTCCAAACACTGATTACTGCAGTAAAAAGAGGAGTTTTTAGCTTTTGAGCTTCAACAAGAAAATAACTGTGTGTGGGCTTCTTTAATGACTTCTGGTTTGAGTTTTGCTTTGCAGCTTCTGGATGGATTTTCTGTAGTGGAGTGCAGACCTGCAGTTGATGGTAGAGCAGGCAACTTCCAGGACAATGCCACGCCTTCTAGATTTTCCCACGATCCACTGACTTTTGGGTCGGAGCCAGCTTTGTGCTGCTATATGTTTTGTGCAAAGTTATTAATGAGGACTGGTCTACAGTTGTTATAAATGGGGATAGTTTATGTGTCTTTGCTACTGGTGAATATGTAGTTTTCAGCAAGCCAGAAGAACATTTTGGTCCTTATGCCTTTGATGTCATAAGTACCCACATTGAGCTTCAGGTCGGTGGGCATGATGGACCTGGTATGAAGAATATGACAAATTAACATACCTGTTGCTACAGTAGTTTGTATTTCGCTATAGCGTTCATCAGAGCAGGACTCCTAGAAATGAATGGTAATAGAAGCTGTGGTGCTGATTTTAATGCTCTTGTTCTATTCAGACCTCTTTTCAAACAAGTTTTTTCGGTGGATATCGGATTCGGCAGCGCTATTTTGGCCCTCTTACTCCCAACCGTAGGATATTTAGCACTGGCATTTGCATTTGTGTTACTGCACTTAGCCAGATCCAAAACCGAAGGAATTCCCAGATTTGGTTGCCTGTTTTTGAAACTTTGTGCTGCAATGATCCTGAGAGCTTGTAGGATACATTATCTGTTGCATCAGTGATTGATTGGCCAGATTACTCATGGTTGGCTTTCATGTGGTTAGATATAAGGCATAGTTGTTCGGTCTTTGCTTTTTTGGCCTTGAGTCTAGCCCTTGCTTTGCACATTTTGTTATCTCAAAAAATAAAGTCATGTGAGGACAACATGAATAAAAGAATAAACCAGTTTATAGTTTGGGTGGTTTTAATAATTTTAATAATTTCATATTTGCTGTTTTTCCTTTTTAACTGTGTCACCCCCTTGATTCCAACTATGACAGTCACAATATTGATGGTTAATTGGTCGGAGCGCCTTGCCAGTCCAGTCGAGTCCAGGCCAAAAGCACTCCTGGTAGAAACCTTGTATCAATCCCAAATAGACAGGGGTGGTAGACCAAAAAGTATGCAGGTGAGCAAACGAAACCCTTAGGTACTTAGGATCTTGTGAGGAGGCGCTACAATCCCTAAGTGACATTTCACCCTTGGGGCTTGAAACGGACTCTCTCCCTGTTCCCTCCTTTACTTCCAGGCTCCTGGCTCCGAGGATATTTGGTCCTTCCGCTTTAAGAACACACCTCCAACACGTCATTACTGGGGTCACATGACCATGTCAGGAGCGCTGACGGGGATAAGACCGGAGGGGCGTTCCGGGAAGAGGAACCAACAGGAACCTACAAGACGAAGGAATCCAAACGGAAGGAGGACTTCAGAAGAGCGGAAACCTTCCTTTTTCCCCAGGGTCAACGCTCCTACCAGGAATCGAGGACGCGATCAAGAAAGTGCCGGAACTGGAGTAAGACGCTGTCCCCACCCGCCACAGACCAGTGTGGGAGCCGGACCCTATCCGGTAACCACGAGGAAGCCAGCCACGTTCCTGGAGGGACGTGGCTAAACAAGGTACGGAGCCGTTTTGGGCATGTATGGGGAAGGGACACCAGGTCTACAAAACCCGATGTGGGTGGAGGGCAGTAGTCACCTAAAGGAGCCGCTCTGATAAACGCTGTAGTTGCGCGTTCACTGGTGACGGTTTTCTTTTTTTTTTTGGTGAATACTCCCTGCACGTCCCGACCCTTCTAAGGATAGTGGAAAGAATCACAGTTCTAAAAGGGTATTCTTTTCTTTTCTCTACGCCACAACGTGACATACCTTGGGGAGTTGCACAGACCTAACGGGACACAGGACACTGAAAGACTCCACTTATATCTCCTTCTGTCGGAAGAAGGAGAGAAACAACCCCACAGAGACCTTGAAGATACCATTGGTTCCGCTGAGTAATACACCGTTGGCATATTCTTCACTGACCTCTATTAATAAAACCCTGACTCTAAATTGCATTGTCCCCGTTTGCTTCTTCACCATTCTCACAGATCTGAAATTTGTGTGCCTCTCAGATCTCCTGACAGGTCTCCTGAGAACCTCATAGAGAACAAAATCCCATGGCACCACGGGGGTGGGGTAAGAGAAGCAACCAGCAGCCTACAAAAGGCCACTGCCTCCACCACAAACCAGCAGGCCAGTAGAACTGGGGGCGCCAGCACTCCAGCACCACAAGCTGAATCCAGTGCTGGCAGAGGCACTTCCGTGGATGCTAGGGTCCGCCTTTTTGCTGTAGACTCTACGCCTGCAGCTTCTCCCACCAGTCTTCACTAGTCCACAACGCCCCCTGCCAGGAACACACAGCACCAAGCAAATGCTCTTCAGAGCAGCTCTCACTTCCTGCTTTGGCTCTGTCTGCGACATTCCTTTGGCAGCCACTGGTCACTGGTATGCATGGGACTAGTAAGGCTGGGGGCATTGGAAGTTGCCAAGATGCAGGCAAAATATATAAGGAAGCGGCTGAAAACTCCAGAAAAATGCCAAAAAGCAGGAGGCCAGACTCCAGGAGTGCAAGAGTGCTGCTCAGCCCCTTGCACCGCGGCACCTGACAATCCCCCAGCAACCCTAGGCCTAGGCCTGAAATAATGTTTTGTCATGGGGGTGTAATCGTAAAGCTGTAATATTGTGGTCAAAAAAATAGGCTGGCCAGAGCTCCGTGCTCAGCTAGCTCACTCATCACCGCCTCAGCATCTAGTGTCAGCAAACTCCATTTTAGATATGAAGCTGTATCTTATGACACTGAAAGACATGGTTTATCAAAGTCGCAAAGCCCTCCATGGACCTTCTGATACTACCTGAATATGTTACCATCTATTTGGACTGAGAGAGAAAACTTGTTGGCTGAGTTGCTGTGCTGTACAAGAAGCCTTTACATTGTAGACTGGTAATGACCAAATCTTTTCCAACTTTTCAATGTCATACTGTTGACATTTCATCCTTTCAGACTGTAGCTACAATACTATATGTCATCTACCATCCACCAATAGATCGCAAGTATTTTAATGAACATTGTATGGACATCACCTCACAGCTCAGCCTGTCAAGTGTTAATCGTAGCTTTCTCTGTGATTTCAATTTACTTTCGAAAGATGGAAGGACATGTAACATCAGACACCTTGCTTCCTTTTTACTGAAGAATAGCTTGATTTAACACTCCCTGAAACCTACTTCATCAAAGTGCTACTCTGGATCTGCTTATTGCTGAAAAGGATCACAACTTAAATTTTTGGCCCTACCCCAATCAACTATCACTCAACTAGCAATCAGCATCAAATTCCATCTGACCTGTGTTTCTTCAAAACAGTGGTTCGTGGTCAACAAAGAGTCCAATATCCTTCTCAAAGATAACGAAAATAATACCTAATTAATTTCATTATTTAATTCCTATTCATAGAAACATCAACATATGAATGAGGCAACCATAACTGTAATAATACCGTAGTAATACAGTAGCTGGAATCCTCAATGGCCTTGCCCCTCTCAAAGATATTCCTCTGATATATAAAAGAGCTGAATGAGAAAAAAAAGCTTCTCAGACTGAGAACCACTTTGGTGTCAAAGACCCACCACAAGTAACTTGGGACACCTACATAATTCAAGAAGACCTTATAAAAAGCACATCTTCGAAGCCAAATCCCGGCCCATCAAGTCCTGAAGTTGTCAATAATAGGCCAAAAAAGCTTTTTCAGCCATACAAACTCTTGACAAAGCCCATAACTCTGATAGAAATAGCTGAACCAGATAAGAAACGTGAGGAATGTGCTTGGTTCCTCAACATTAGAATCAAAAAAATGAAATCTTCCCTCGCTCCACATTCTAACAACTGGGATACTGCTCCATACAGAAAATCGGTGAACAACTGGTTCAGTTTCAGAGACATATCACTAGCTGAACCTCTCATCTTCATCTCCAAGCATAATCTCTTCTACTACTTCTCTGATTCTTTACCTGCTAACTTGTCCAAAGAAATGTTCAATGTTTTAGGTCCATACTTGTCTAGTCTTATTAATCTCTCACTAAAACAGGAAGATTTTCTAGACTTTCTAAAAATATGTCAAGCGTATTTTCTACAAAAAACATAATGGCTAAACCAGAAGATCTAAATATTCACTGACCAGTTTCTGGACTTCCATTTGTCAACAACATTTTGGAAAGCTGTGTAAACACTCAAGTGGTTTCTCAAAGACAATAATCTTTTTGATGACCTCCAATCTGGATTTAGAACTGGCTGCTGTCCCAAGACAGCTATCCAACAAATCATTGATAATGCTCTCTGTATCTCAGATAATGTTGACTTGTGCATGTTGCCTCTACTTAATCGTTCAGTGGCATTTGATATTGTCAAACATGTTCTCCTTATTCACACCTTAAAAGACCATATGGGCTAAAGTCTTGGTCTGGTTCAACTCCTAACTAGTCAGTCACTCACAATTGATCAAATTGGACTACTAGCTAGCTGACCTGGTAGCAGCAACATAAGGAGTACTCGAAAAGCCCATGCTCTTCTCATTCTTTACCTAGATCCTCTGGGTGATATGATAAAATAAGCTGTAATATGCTATCACCAATATGCGGGAAAAAAAACAACTTTACCTGTAAGTTTAATTTGCTGCTATTTCTTTACTGGCCTTGATTTTTGACAACATACAGACCTGGATAACAGTGCACCACCTCAATTCGGATCCCCAAAAAACAGAGTTCTTTCTCATTTCAGACAAGGCATCCTCTCCTCTACAACAAGAATGACTGGGTTCACAAGCATATTAGACTGCTCTCCCTCCATCATTGGAAATACTTTAGGCCTGATTTCTCTGTTGGTGGAAAGGGTACTCCATTGCATCGGGAGTACCTTTCCTGCAAACACAAGGGTCTGCCTGCCAAATGTAAAAGTTGGCAGACTATAGTTTGGCGATGACAGAGGCTCCTCCATTTCTACCGAGGTCAAACATCTCTGATGGCCCGGCAGTGTAAGGGCTGCCGTAGAACTGGGTATGTATCCATTCGCTAGTTCATAAACACATCCATTCTGACCAATCGTACTATCTGACTAAGAAACTGAAGAAGTTAGGTGGCCCCTTCAACTCAGTATTTCTAAATCAATATTACTGGTTTTGAGAAAAGGTGTACCGCTAAACACTGCTTGTCTGGATGTTCCCCCACAATCTATAGTTCTATTTTCCCGGCTTGAATAACTATGCTAACGATCCCTGACTGCAGGACTAGAAACATTGTCAACAGTTATAAGAGTGAAGAATGCAACATCTTTTTACTTAATAGAGCGCAGTGTCATTTTCCTTTCTCCCTAACGCTATAACCTATTTCTGTCTATTTTTGGATCCATGTTCTTGCAATAGTGCCTGATATTTAATGCACTGTTATGATAGTTTTGTGACTCCAGTGGACATTGCACATGAGATAATGCCTGTAAGAAATTATATAATGTAGTACCATTCATATAATTTATGTCATAGGTCTTCAAACTGTTGTGCTTGTACCCCTGGGGGACCATGGCTGTATTCCCAGGTTTTAGCAAACAACAACATCTCAACAGGTAATATTCATAGGCAATTATGTAAAGCATGCACAGTAATTGCAGAAAGAAGGAAACAAGGAGGTATGAATGGGTGAAAGAATGTATAGCGCTGTCTCTATTTTTGAAAAGATTAATACAGATGGAGTATCAATACTATTTACATTATATGTGGGTGTAACCCATACAATATTGTGCACATAAGTGCTCGTGCAGAAAAGTGAACGGTGCAAGTAAAACGTGAGGAAAAGGAAACGTTACTGTGAGAACACAGAATTGTCAACAAGTTAGAGAACCAATAAACTCCAAGAGTTACGCTGAGTGGTCAATGGCGTTTCAACCTGTAAATAGTTCAGGTCATCTTCAGGACCGAGTTACTAAAGAACCTGTACAAGGGGAGAGTGAAAAAAAAGGAATAGAATGAGAATAGTGCGACTCACCGTTCACATCAATCAATATGATGAGAGAATGGGATGGAAATGTACACAGTACCTGTTATGGAGCAAGGAGATCCAATGTATAATAATAATAATAGCATTTGTAGAGCACAACAGCTACCTCAAGCAGAGTTTTCCCAGCGCTTCACGGTCAACAGCAGGTGAAGGAAGTCCAACCGAAGTACTACCATTGGCTGAAGAGCCAAGTCTTCAAGGTATTTTTGAACTCACATTTGGACTTGATCAGGCACATATGGGAAGGCAGGGAGTTCCATAGTCCTGCCATCTCCACAGTGAAGGACCTGCCTCCCATACGGGACTTAGAAAAACGAGGTAAACAGAGCAGGTGCTGGGAGTTAGATATCAGCGTGCATTCTTGTTGGTATAGGCAGAGCCTACGCTTAAGATAGCCCGGGCCACCATCTTGCAAAGCCCGAAAGGCCAGAGTCAGGGACTTAAACTCTATCCTTTTAGCTACAGGTAGCCAGTGATGTGCAGAGAGATCTGGTGACAGAACTGGACTCAACAAATTATTCTTGATGCCGCATTCTGTTCCATCTGTAATCTAGTAATCAGATAGGCAGGCAGATCAAGGTAAAGACAGTTTGCATAGTCCAGGAGAGATGTCACAGTAGCGTGGACTATGAGGCTGTGACAATCCTCAAGCAAATAGATGCAAGAATTTCCTCAAACTTCCTAAAGCATGAGGCTGATATATGACGATCTTGGGCCAAGAAAGAGAGGTCTGTCTCCCATTAGACGCCCAGGTTTTTCACCGTGTTTTGTGGCGGGGGGAGGAGATGTTTGACCTCCGTCTTGTCCGTATTAAGCTTTAAGCTGATATTAATAATCCAGCGTGAAATGTCCTTCAGACACCCAACAAATCTAGTAAAAGAATAAGCACATGATCCTTAAAAGAGAACACCAGCTGGGCCTCATCCCCATAGGAGCCTGCCTTCACTTCTCAAGAAGCAATGAGAGAGAAGAGTGGCACTAGATAGGTGTTAAAGAGAAATGGGCTCAGGGCCGAGCCCTGAGGCACTCCGCACCACGGTGGCATAGGTTCCAATTGATGGGGTTGGAGAAAGGCCCTTTGAGAGTGGTCTTTAAGGTAAGACTGGATCCAGGAGAGTACAACCCCCTGCAAGCCCAGCTGTTTGAGTCTGTCCAGTAGGATTGGGTGCGCAACCGTGTCGAATGCAGCGGACAAATCTATGGTAGATCAGGGACTGCACCTAAGGTGTGGTGTTCAGAAAAATCCAAGTGGATGGATGTTAGTGATGCACTGCTGGTGTAGTGTGCATTGAGGAAATTCTGAAAAATAACAAAAGGGAAGATTGAGGGCGTGTGGGCCCGATTACTAAGTGACGGATCTGCAACGGGCGAGGACCTTGTCGGGCAACAACTCAGTAGCTGAGTAGAATCCAGCCTGTGATCAAAGAGGAAGGGTAGCTTGATCCATGATCACAGCATGCTGTTAAGAATACGGACTGTGCTCCAGAATGAAGCCATGTTCTGTGAATTGGAGGCACTAATCAACCGTAATGGCTGGGATTCCAAATAGTCATGAAGAAAGTGCTGATGACATATGGGAGCAGAGGATGAGGCAGCGAGACAAGGATTCCATGTGAAGAGGGCCGGAGAGTTAGCTTACCGAGTATAGACACAATGGTGCCGGTGTGCAGGCCAAAGTGTCCAGGTTGCGTATAGAGAAATCATCCAAGGGGAGGTGTGTTTTACCGAACAAGGGCCAGCGTCATGATGAGGGTGTCTGGGCTCAGTGGTAAACTAATCCCAATGGAGGTATCTAGGAAAGGGTAAAATGAATAACTATGGGGAAGAGGTGGGCGAGGCGGGAGGGAAGAGGAAGGAAAACGCTTGGATGTATAGGGCTTGCATATGGTTATGCTTACCTCTGTAACAAATACATTTGGCTTCGGAGGGACCGAAGGCTTTCCAGTGGATAGGTGTGTCCTCCTAGTTGCGATGCCAAGGTGCGTTCAAGTCGCATAGAAAATGTGGCAGTTATGGAAGGGACAAATTGAAAGAGCTGGGTGAAAACACTAGAACGGGTAGTTAATAATGAGAGGGGATAGCCAAAGATCAATAGAGGATATCAAACAAATATTCATTTACATATTGAATCGCAATTTGGTACCAATGAGATGTATTGTAACATGGTCAACAATTATTGAACAACATGACCATATTATAATGATTAAAGAATAGATAAACACATGTATGTGGAGAAGACAGGAATTGTCGCAAAATATTAAATTAACAAATTTCGATTGCCAAAGAAGCAGAAAGTAATGACAAATTGGTAAGTACTGTAATCCTCATATGTACTGACAGAATAAACAGACAAATAGATATATACATGAAGAAAGGTCAATATTTGGTCAACTGTAAAAGGTATTTTGGTAAAATGTTTTAGCAAATTGTAAGGTAGATTCGTCCTACTAGGTATGGAAAAAATGTACAAACAGATCAAGGGGTAATCTAGAATGGCAGAGTGGGTAAGGGCCATCCACAGTACAACATTCAGTGTATAGACCACAAAAGGAACTAAACAGTAGATCACCACAATCAGGTATCAGAATGGTGTCAGCCGGAAGCCAAACAGGGTAAGAACCTTTAGGTACGGAAGGTGTTTTCCATTCATCTAAGTAGTTTAATCTGTGATTGACTGAGTCACAGCATGTTATCCTCCTACATTCACATCTATTTAGGAGTTGTTGTAGATCTCCTCCGCATTGAATCAATGCAGGCTGATCAATTACTTGCCACACAATGTCTGTTTTGGAGTGATTTTTCTCAATGTAGAGTGAGACAAGCGAAGCATTTTCTACTCTGCATCGGATGTGAATCTTGTGTTGAATGATACGTTGTTTCACCCTCTGTGTGGTCTGGCCTATATATAATAGGGCACATGGACAACGTATAGCGTAAGTCATGTTCATGGTGCGGCAATTAGCAAAATGCTTCAATTGGTATGTGTGATCCCTCACTTTAAATTCCCTTGTAATAAATATGAATCGGTACACCACACAGTTCTGGCATCTAAAGTGTCCAAGTATGGGGGTAAGACCCCACGCGGAGGTGATGGAATCAGTGTTGTCAGACTTATTGGGCCATGTGAAAGCATGTACTAAATGGTCTGCCAAATTGTTACCCCTTTTGAAGGAAAACAAGGGAGGTTGTTGGAAAGAGATATGTGTATGAAATATGTTCCAATTTTTCTTGATGGTTTTGTGAACTTTATTGCTCGATGGGCAAAAGTAAATACAAATGGAATGCATGTATTTTCTTGTTTCTGTCTGGGTGTCAAAAGAATATCTCTGTGACTGCACCAGGCACATTTGCATGCCTGAGAAATCAGGTGTCGAAGGTGGCCACTTTGATTGAGTTTTCAGATAGTATTGATGCCTCCCGGAATTAGTATTTTTTCCATTTGCAGTTTCTCCAAATACAGAGGAACTGACCGCAGGGGAGACCACCATGGAGACTGCAAGGATGGTAACTAGAGTAAAAGTGCATTTCTTTTCATGGGTTTTCAGAATAGTGAGGTACCGATCTTTCTATCCTCTACGTGAAGAGTTAGGTTCCAGAAAAGTAGATTGTTTTTCTTGGAATCTGAGGTGAATTTCAAATGGGGTTAGCAAGAATTGAGCCATTCCATAAAGGTAATTAAGTTGTCATTACTTCCCTGCCAACGGAGGAGAATGTCATCAATATACCTCCACCAGAACCTATTAGAATAAAAAATGGTTAAGTGGTGTAAGAATACAAGTCATTTCTAGGTTGTGTATGTACAGGATGGCAAAGTTGGGTGCAAAACATGCCCCCATTGAAACACCTTTGACGTGCAGGTAAAAGGTGTCTTCGTAAAGGAAGTAATTATTGCACTCAGGATAGGAGTGGGTTTGGGTCAGGCTTTTAAAAGATTTTGAATAACCAGTAGGCCATCATCTTGTGGAATATATTTGTACAGAGACTCACAGTCCAAGCCTACCATCAAGTCAGTATCGGTATTGTTCAACGGTCTGACCGCTATGAGATTAATGAGATCGGTGTTATCTCGTATGAATGTGTCCATAGAGGGAACAAATTCCTTGATAATGGCATCTATGTATTTGCCCAGTGGGAACCGGAGACTATAGGTTGGCCAGGGGGGTTGGCGGCCTCCTTATTTATTTTGGGTAACACATAGATAAATGGGGTCAGATGATGGGGTTTATTAAGGAAAGCATGTTCTTTTTCTGTTACTGTGTTCTGAAGTCTGACCTGGTTTGTCACTATTTGTATTTTGGAGCAAGTGTTGGGAAAAGGATCAGAGAGTTGAGTGCGGTAGTGAGCATTGTTTGATAGTTGTCTCATTATCTCCATATCATATTTTTATATATCTATGATTACAATCCCGCCGCCTTTATCGGGTGGTTAAATCACAAAACACAAGTTCTCCTTAACATTGTGTAATGCCTGTTTTTCTGCAAGAGTAACATTGTAAGGCAAAAACTCAAATTGTTTTTTAATTTCCATGATTTCATGAAGAACTAGTGTTTCAAAGGTCAACACTTCCGGGGGCATGGTTGTGGCTTGTCAGAGGAACGTTGAAGGAGAATGAAAAAGGGATTGGAGCAATTTGTCAATAGGGGTCTCTCTGAAAAAAAAATGCTTTAATCTAATGCATCTGAAGAACTGAAGTAGGTTTTCCTGAAGTTCAAAAAAATTACTTTGATCTGTAGGGACAAGCGATAAACCCCTACTTAAAAGAGAAATTTCTTGGGAGGACAAATTATGTCTAGAAAGATTGAAAATGGGAAGCATTTTAGTGTTAGGTTCTGGTGTAGTGTTAGGTGTAGTTGTTGGGGTGGTTCCCATTGGTAAAACTTGCATTTGGTCTAGTGTTCCCCGAGTATTGATACTGATAGTTAAGTCTGGTCCTGCCTCTGCGCGTCCGCGATGTCCACCTAAAAAACAAGTGGGAAGGAGTGGTGGTGGTCGTCTACTCTGATTTCTGTCTGCACTAGATGTGTTGGAAGAATCTGTAAATGTTATTCTTTGATTATTCCTATATCTACCTCAATTTCATGTTCTTGGTGGTTGATGTGCTGTGGTGAAGAAATTGTATCGTACATAAGGATATCTTTTCTTTGTCGTAGTTCTCAATATCCTTTTATATTTTATTGATTTTTTTCATCTGCTCAAAAGTATTGAAATTGGCAAATGTGCTGTCAATCTTCTCAAGGAGATTTTTAGCATCTGTAAGTGTGTCTTCTTTGAGTATGAGTTTTTCTAACTCTGCAATCTCTTCTAGTTCTTTGCGACTATGTTCGATTACAGTATCTATGCCTAGGACCATACCATGTCACGAGTAAGTGGTGGCAAAATGAGTAAAGCCAATCCGAAACTTAGGGTCTTGTGTGACTTTTGCTGGTGTGTTGCGAATCTGAAGGCCAAGGGGAATGACATTAGACTTCAGGTATTCTGTCAGTATGTGAGCATGCAAATTTGTGCAAATCTGTATTTTCATAAGTCAGACAAAGTTTTTCTGTCCACGGATTCCAGGCACTCTCTACTTTTCTATGACTATTGGGGGACAAATGCAGGTAAAAACTTCACACCCGCTCACATGTATTGTTTTTCCTCACTGCTTATTGTGAGATGCCACCAGAAAAGGTGAGAGCCGGTCCTGGGTTATTGGGAATGAGGATTAACATGTGTCACAATCATTAAGGAAGGAACACAGAACATCAGTAAGATACCTCAGCAAGTGTCAGTAGGGCGAGCAATGTCTTATATGTGCTTGCCTTGAGCCTCTGTGACCAGCTTTGTGGAGAGTTGGGCATATGGTTACAGAGCTGGCGTTAGGGTGGTGCAACTGGTGCGTTTGCACTGGCGCTGACCTGGAGGGGGGCATTGACCTCAGAGAGGGTGTTGTGTTAAGCAATAACGCAGGATTTAAAAGCACCCGCTCCAGAGTTCCTTGTGCGTCCAGCTTTCGGACAGCAATAAAAATGACATAAATCTTGTGATTATTGTTCCTGCCAGATAGAAGGAGATCAGTGTTTTGTCTAGCTGAAGTTTTGGCTTGTCATAAAGTAGAGCAGAGGGTTAATATGCCTGCTGCAAAGAACAGATCTATATTTTATGTGGATTGCTGAGTGGATTAGTAAAGCCAGCCTTTACCAGTGCTTTAAAACAAATTAAATGTATTTGAGAGAGGGCCAATGGAGAGATATGGGGCACTTTTCCCGATTGGTAGTGAAGGAATCTGGGGAGGAGGAAATTTGGGGGGCACCAAAAAAGACTGTCGCACCAACCCCACCAGAGCTAAATCTGGCCTTGTATGGTTGTATCAGTTTACCCCAGTATTCGTCGAGATAGCCAAAACTCAATTATTTAAAAAAAAGTTTGAATCAGCTTTATTAAGTATAAGTTTGCATAAGAAGAAACAACAACTATAGCATATGCAGCTCTGAAATCAAAAATATCAATAACGTTGTGTAAATAAGTAAAAGCTATTTACAATTTTGCATTTCATAGGGAAAGAAGGATAACAAAGGAGGGTGAAGGAGTGTGGGAGGGGAATTATAAGCTTACACTTGAGGATCGAGTAGCAGACTGCAATATTTGATCATCTTTGAATATTTAAAGATACTAATAAATCACTTAAAATTTGAAATGTACTCAAAGCAGAGAACAAAACACTTTACAAAGGCTTAAAATTCTCAGACCGAGTAGAAATAATTTATTGTTTAGCATGAACATATAAAAAAATAGTTAATGTTAACCAATATAATTCTCTATTTACTTGTGGTTTACACAACAAAGCAAATGCAATATCTAATCTATGCTGATGACAAACATTACATCACCATGCTTTGAATGAAATATTAGCGGAACACTTCCAATTAACAGTAATTTGCTGAAATGCTAAGGCTAACATGAGGTCAAATAATCCAATTTCATTTAACGTAATATCCTCTGATAAGCTCCCTAGAGAAAGTAAAGGAATTGACATTGGACAGTGTAATTAAACAAATAGTGTAAGCTGAGACCAACCTTTCTTCCAAAAAGTTACAGTGGGAGGACATAGAAATAGGAGGTGACTATAAGAATGACTACAGGACCAACAGGACCTATTATTCATATGAGAGAAATTAGCTAAGTCTGTATGAGGATGATATAATCTATGATAAAGCAAAAACATGTACTGGGTAGTTGAGGCTTAACAGGAAATCCTCAATACTCTAGACCAAATTTTATTCCAGAAGCTAAGAGTCCAAGCACATTCCAAATCTGCTTCCCAGCTAAATTCTAATTTGAATTTAGAGTGAAAAGGATCAGGGGCAAAAATAATTGTAAATAAAGAAAACCTTTAGATGAAGCATGAGCAATCTGATGAAGAAATTGAAGAAGAAAAAGTAGGCGACTCGAGATCTTCTCAAATGGTTTCCCTTAGAATAGTAATCTTATGCCAAAAAGAATGAGGACCATTGAATAAATGTTGAAATTGAGAAAAAGTGCAAGGGTCTTTATCATCCAATAAGTCTTGGACCCAAATTATACCCCATTTGTCTCAAAGATTTCCAATATAGAGGCCTATTATTGATGATGATTAGACAATTTTACTATACAAGAAAACAAATCTCTAGACAAGATCTAATATTGATAATGAGGTCTTAAAAGAAGACATGCATGCTTAAATAAAGGTGAAGATGAAATGGAATTTTTAGAAAAGAACGAAAAGACTTCCTTAGGAGAGAACAGTGCAAGTAGAGAAAGTTCGATATCAAGCCAAAGATGAAAGCGAGGAAGGAGAAAGAATTGAAAGGAGCCATTTAGAGACCTGTCTCAAACAGACAGCTTTATGATATGATGGAAAGTCCCTAAAATTAGCACCCCCTACAGTCTTAGATTTCTTAAGATGTTATAAGGAGATTCTAGACTTTTTCTTGTTCCAAAGAAATTTGGAAAGATGAGAGTCTATCTTTTTTTTAAATGTAAGAGGACTATTAACTGGGATTATGGACATAATATCTAACAGAATGGGTTTAACCACCATCATGATAGAATCAAGACGACCCCACCAAGACAGAAAAAGCAGCCTCCAAGAAGAAAGAGGTTTATAAATTCTGTTTAGCCTTTCTTTCATATTTATTGTAACTGAAAATGAAATAGAATTAGTAAACCAGATACCGAAATATTTAATTTTAAGATTATTCCAGTGAAAGCCAGTAGACTCAAAAGACTGCTTAGTCCAGAATTTAGTGATAGGCAAGAATTTCTTTGGCAGTAAGGAGGGGTGTAGGGACTCTTAAATCTCTCCTTCCACCACCATCCTTCACGTTTTTAGACCTAGATAGTGGGTCCAGGAATACATTGTTGTACAGAGACACCATCAAGTTTGTTTTAAACCTTTACTGCACTTTTCTTTCGGTGATCTCAATGCATATTGAGATATATTTTCTTCTTATGTTTGTATTGTCTTCCCCTTCCTTTTGCTCTTCCCCAAGCGTTGGTCTGTGCAGGGGTGTATTGTAAGCAAGCCCAATGATGAGGCTTGTCACAATTTTGTGAGTGAGGGCAGTATTTCTACACATAGCATGTGCCACCTTTCAATCACTTTTCGATACTCCTCTTTGTGTGTTAAAGATTTCCTTTTTGTCTGAATTAATTTTATACCCATAAACAGAGGAAAATTCAGAGATCTTCTGAAGCAACGCAGGGATTGTCACATCAGGATTAGAGAGGAAAAGAAGAATATCATCCTAATAGGGGAAACGTTTCAAGTGTTTATCACCACACTGAAAGCCATGAGTAAAATAGGGTTCAATTGCTAAAACAAATAAAAGGAAGAAAAACTACAGCCTTGACGAACCCCCTCGATGTAAAGGGAAATATAGGGACACTCGCCCATTAATGAAGACAGAGGCCATTGGAGCTGTATAAAGTAGAGAAATAACAGATTTATTTATTAGGGCCAAAGCCATGCCAAGTAAGAAACTTAAGCAAAAAAGTCCAATCCACTCTATCAAATGCTTTTCCTGTATGAATAGCGACTGCAGCTAGAGGATAAGGTAGAGAAGAAGCCTTGCTTAACACATTGAAAAACAACCTAGAATTATCTGAGGTCAAACAACCCTTTAAAAATCCAGATTGTCCCTTGCCGATCAATTCAGGCATTAAAGGCCCTAATCGTAAGGAAGGCAAGAAGTTTGGCAAAAATGTTCAAATCAACTTTTTTACAAGGGAGATAGCGTGATAATTTTTACAAACGCAGGATCACAACCATCCTTGTGAATCAGGCAAATTGTTGATTCCCTAAAAGTACCCACTGCTGTACCCCAATAATAGAAACATTGAAAAAGATACAATAGTTTAGGAAAAAGGATATTTAAAAACATTTAAATAAAATTCCACCATAAATTCATCTGGGCCTGAAGTTTTACCTTTCTTGCGTGTTTTTAGTGCTTTGATCAATTCTGAGGTGGAAAACTTCTTCTCAAGAGACAATAGATTAAGCTTATCATGAGTCGGAGGAGGAGTATCAGTGAGATAGGCCTCTGTGAGAGAAGGATGTGCTTGAGAATAAAGAGTATTTAATTCATTTAAAAAAAAAATCATAATCTCCTCTAAAATATCAGGATCTTTGAAAAGACGATTTCCGTCCTCTGACAGGAATGCCGTTTCCCAATCTTCATAGAATTAGCCAGGAGTTTCCCAACTATTATGTCCTCCATAATAACGAGTGCTACTACGTAGCAAAATGGAAGAGGCATTATCAGTGCTTATTTTATTGAAGTTTAATTTAGCTCGAACAAGTTCTTGCACAATAGAATCTGAATAGGAAGTATAAAGTTGATGTTCAAGACGTTTCATATTCTCTAGTAAAGACTTATGCTGCTTAGCATAAAATGTCTTCTTTTTAGAGACAAAATCTAAAATGAAGCCACGAGCCGAGGCTTTGAATGAATCCCATGGCAACTGAGGATATGTCTCCGGACTTGCATTAATCATGAAAAATTCTTTAGCAAAAGAAGAGAATGAAGACGAGAAAACAGGATCAAGTAATAGAGAGTGATTTAACCACCATCTATTTGATTTGGGAAGTGCAGGAAGTAAATCCAGGTCCACAACAACAGAGATGATGATAGGTTCAATATTGGCAGTAATGAGATTTTATGCTAATGGTTTACTTATAAAAGTATGATCCAAATGCGAGAAAAAAAACATGAGGGGTCAATAAAAGGAAAACTCTTTTGCAGTAGGGTTACATGATCACCGTGCATCTGTTAAATGATTTGGGGTAATAGCAGATTGAAATTGTTTGTGAGACTTGTGGGCGATAAAGCGAATTGGTGATAATCGATCTACAAAAGAGTCCATAACCTGATTACAACCACTAGCTAGAATACAAAAAATCCTCTTGAAACAGTAGATACTTCTTAGCAATGTTCGGCCAGAAGAAGTAGTCCGGCAAAGTTGGACCATACACATAAAACAAAGTAAGAGGGATATCAATAATCAACAATTTAACAATCAACCACCTACCCTTGGTATCCACTTGTTTTGTGATAACAGTACATTTTAACTTTTTATGACATAAAATAATAACTCCATCCTTCTTATTGGCTGCAGGGGAAACAAAAACAGCACCCACCCAATTATGTTTAAGCTTTAAGGCCTCTACCACTGTAAGATGGGTTACTTGTAGGAGAACTACTTCAGGATTATAGGGACCTAAATGGGATAGCGTTCTCTGCCTCTTTATGGGGTTAACAAAACCTTTTGCATTCCAGGAAACTTCTCTGAATTTTATAGAGAACAGCAAAATATAAAACTACACCATTCACAAATTTGAAAAAAATGAAACTAGAAAACAGGAAATAGAGAGGAAAACAACAGACACACCAAATGACCATCATAGAAAGGCAAAGGAGTATGAACAAAGAGAGGAGAATAAAAGAGAAGATTAATAAAAATAATAGAAATGACAATAGAAGACAGTACATGCCAAGAATTTGATGATTGATTACATGCCGTAATAAGGAACACAAAGGAAAATGGGATGGTGATACACAGGTGAAGATGGCACAACCAACAAAGGACAACACACCACACCGGAATTCCACATTGAACAAGAAGGGAAGGGACAGTGTTGATGACCTTCCGGAAGAATGAGAAGGAAAGGAAAAAAAATGGAATAATCAAGTCAATTCAGCCAAGATAATCAGCTTCGAAGAACCTAAATGGGAGACAATAAAAGTTAGAAGGACAATAATCATTATAACACAGTCAACGGAAGGAATAAGGTTCATCTATATCTATCGAAGAGGTTGAATGAGAGTTGATAAAGCTCCTGTTGAAAATGCACGGTTTACATTTCCCGGCACTATGTGGCAGGAACCACGCGGAGCCTGCCACATGGTGCAGGGAAATGTAGGGGAGCACCATAGATGCCCCCCGAATGCAAATCCATACTGCCACTAACCACAGGGGGCCCATAACGGGCCCCCGAAGTCAATCCCCACAAGCCTTTCCTTGACAGGGGAACCACCATGGAAAGGCGGGCGGGGATCCAGTATCCAAATCTGGCCGGCGGTGCCTGCTAACCACCACCATCATTCTGAGGATGCAGGGCAGGTCTGACAGGCAACCATAATGATTGCCTCTGTCTGACCTGTGGCGGTCGGGCTATCTGCCCACCAGCACACCGCGGGCGTTGAATGGTCTTACGATGGCGGTGAACATGCCACCGACAGCCTGTCGGTGGTGGATTCACCGCCATCATAATTAGGCCCATAGTCTTTAAAGCTATAGGAGACATATATTTATGTGGCGAAGGAGGGTCCTGTTTGAGCCTTTTAGTAGTAGATGAGGTTGAATGCGATTTTGTTGATGACAGCGTTGCAAGTGCCGAGCGAGAAGATCCAGGCAAACCATATTGAAAGCGGAGCCTAAACCATCCATTGTGCCCACTGAAGAGGAACAGTTTGAATCTGATATGGCTTTAGGATGATTTTTACCAGAATATAGTGCCTTCTTAATTCTGTCCATAAAGGAATTAAGCTCATCCAGAATACTTTGCAGAAATCTAGTCAGAATAATAAAACAAAGCACCCATTATGGCACTTCAGGACTAAGTCTGAAATAAATGAACCTTATTAACTCTGTGAGGATGCAGCCATAATTCCCCTATGTGCTGTCTTGGGTGAAGAACAAGATACTTGTGAGGCATGCAGTGAAGGCAGCAGAACAGCAATAATAAAGGAGAAGTGGCAAGAGAGTGCAAAAGCAATATATCAAGTAAAAGAATTGCAGTACCTCAGGGGCTGTTAGGCTCTCTGAAGAGAATGTGCCTCGCAGCGAGAATTTTGAAATGGTGGCCGCGATATTTCTAGTGACGCCATCCACAGAAAAAGGGCTCCCATTGCCGTAAAGATGTCACAAAACAGTAGGTAACAAAGAAACCGTTCCTTCACAAAAGTACTGCAGAAGCCACAAATAACATCACGCCCCTTTCCGAAAGTCAAAAATTAATATGGGCGTTGTTACCTCTACCAAACAATGAGCATGTTCTGATTAGATCACAACATAGTTCTAGGTGAATCTGTGTTTATCTCATGGTGGCATGTGCAAATAAATTACAGCTGGCAGAGACGCCAGTCAGAGTTGGAATTAATGTTGAATCATATCATTTTAAACACAAACACTATTTTGTGCATTCATGAAAACAGAATGGCGATCTGATTTTCCTGCAGTAGCACCATAAGGATGTGAAATGCATTTGGAAATTAACATTTAAAGAAGATTCTCAAAAATAATGGTCAACGGGGGAGGAGCCAAGATGGCGACCGGAGCAGACGCCTGAGCGCCCGGCTCCGTCGGCCCTTGGCCTCGGACTATCATCCTGATTCCTATCCTCGCTGATTTTCGAGGTGCAACGTGTGCGACGACGCGCTGATCGCGCCGCCGCTTTCCCGGAGTCTGAGCCCGCCCGGATGCCGGAGTTCTTGGTGCCTTTGTTCTCCGCACTGGACCCCTGCTCTATTGTGGCTTTGGCCGGCCCCCTGGAAGCTCCGCAGTCACTGGACCCGCCGGCGCAAACCTGAGCCCCGCGGCCCCGATCCCGCCTCACACCACGGACTGTCGCCGGATGAGCCGGGGGAGAGATGCCCGGACACCTCCTGCGCCTTGCACCTGACGGGCTGGAGCTATAGGGTAAGCCCCGGTGTGGCGGGTCTCCTGCCCCGCTCGGTGGACCGCGCTGTGGAAGGCTGCAGACCCCCTTCTTCTATTGCCTAGTCGGCTGCAAAGAGAGTCCGAGGGAGGGGAAGCGACTGTTGGCTTTCACCTGTTGCGGCGCAGACCTGAGGGGAATTGCCTCCTTGTTACGACCCCCCCCTGGCCACTGTACCGTTCAGCGGTAAAACATGGCGTTGATTGCCTGCTCGCTGCTGGGGGGTGATGCTCCGGTCTCGCCCGCTGCCCGCTTCGCCCTCCCTCTACCAGACTCCAGCTCCACAGTGCCGTCCCGGATTGCTGCCGATGTGGGGGCTCAGCTTCCGCCGACATGCGGCTCCGTTCTGGCTGCCCTGCGGGACCTTCGTCTGCAATTGTGTGTTGGCTTGCAAACGCTGAGCGAGCGGTTCGACTCCATACTGTCGGCTGCGGGTCGGGAGCGCCCCGTTTGTTATCAACAAGACGTGGGTCTGCCAGTGCTTCTGTCCTCTTGCGGGGACGCAACGACTGTGTATAACCATGCTACACTGGTGTCTGCATCTGGCTTTCCCGGCACCCAGGATCAATCGATCTCCTGCTCAATTGCGGATACTTTGTTTCCCTGTCCATTGCTGCCTGCTTTGTTGTTGCCTGCCTCATCGCGTCCGCAAGAGTATCCAGCTGAGCGACACCTGACGTCCTCGAGGAACCGTTCACGGTGGCCTACGGCCTCTTTTATGTGGAACTCCTGTACTTTACAGGCCAGGTCTGGATTTTATATGGTGCACAAGGGGACCTCAACAGATGATCGGCGGCCATTTTGTGACTCTACTTCCCCATCTTCTCCCAAGCGGCCATATTGTCTTTGTCTGCACGGGATGCGGGGCCTTCATGTGGGGGCTGGTCTAATCTTGAGCCCGCGATCGGGCCAGGGCTAGATTGATTTCTATCACCATGGTTTCACGGATGGGCTGAACTGGGACTGGAACTGTTTGCATATGTTGTGCGCACTCGTCGCGATTTGTCTGCCTTCATTTAAATTGTTATGACACGTTATCTCCACACGACCGCTTTTGGGTGTAGTGGGCTCCCAGTGTGTGGAGGCGTAGCTGGCCGGTGGTTTCGGGCGCTCCGAGGTTACGTGGGCTCCTCCCCGCCTTCTTCTTTGTTTTCTTATTTTCTTTACTTTATTCCTACTTTCTCTCTTGTCTATATTTCGGGTTCATTGGGCGACAGGCACTATGCTGGGGGGGGGGCAGGCCGTAGCCTCCGCATTGGTGTAGGGTGGGGGGGTAATTTACTGTTTCTTTTAGTTCTATGGGCCTTTTTCTTTTATGTCTCTGCGCTATACTTGTTTCGATTCGGGGTCCGGGTGTGGGGTGGATTGAGTGGGGGCGGCTTTGGAGGGGTGCGTATTTACTCATGTGACTATCCTGTTATGTAACTGCATCGCCTCACTGTCTGCGATTTTCTATGGCCGTTTTAATGATGCTGCTGCTCTCCCGTGTGGTGAAGCCATCTTGCGGACTCGAATCTCCTTGGTTCTATCCTCTACTGACTTTTTCCTCGATAAAATTATTTTGAAAACCTTAAAATTAACCTTCACTTCTCCTTCCCCTGGTGTCAAGGATCTCTCCAGTGTATAACTCCTGAATCGTTGCTAATCTTGACCATTGATGCACAGGGGATGTAATGTTTGTCTCAGTGCTTAATCGTATTGTGGCCGGCCTGGTGGTTGTAGGCCCGTATTTGTTCTTTTAATATGCACAAATAAAGGTTTTTAAAAAAAAAAAAAAAAAAAAAAATAATGGTCAACATTGTGCTGCAAAGAGGACTCATGAATTTAGATGGAAACATAGTAAAAGACCCAGTATGAATTCAAATAAACTTCCTGAATTTATTTAAATTAGAAAAGGAAATAGAATAATTATAGCGCATGGAGATACAGGATTGACACCAGACAGTGTGTGAGTGCCTTGGGTTGCACTGGGATAAAAATCTACAGTCAAATAGGACGATGACCCTAAGTTTCACTATGTCTTTACTGTGCCATTCCGCTTGTACATAGAGATAACTTCTCCTTTTTCCTTAAAATTCTTTGTAGTTTATTATTCTTTCCTTTCTATACAAGTGTTTGCCACTGTTGTTCCCATTTCCTTTGATCTAATTTTCCTAATTTTTCTCTCTTCGGCTTAGGTATCCCTCTGACTACCCCGGTTGTGAAGCCAGCACAGGTGCCTGGCACCTTCTTTGATACCAGCTCATCATCCTTTCAGTTTGCTCCTTCTTGCTCCCTCCATATTTCCCATAATGACCCTGTGCTGAACTGCTCTGCAGCAGGGCTGAATCGATCAGGCGGCAATAGAGTTCTAGGCAGCAGTACGCTCCGGGAAATGCCTCACCTCATCAGACCTCCAACATCTAACATCTATGAAGATTCCTCACTGTGGTCTTCAGGGTACCAATCAGCACCAATGATCACAGGTAACACTGGTATGTTAACTAGATTGCGCATCAGGCACTAACCTCAAACCATCAGAACAGAAATTAACACGATGTAACAATCATAAACATTGTCTTCTTGATGAGAATAAAACATTTTTGCGGTTTTTTTGCACTTAGGAAATCATGAAATGTTCTGAAGGGACTTGGTAGTTCACAGTATTTTGAGACAATTTTATGATCAGAATCAGACAAAATCCCAGCCACTGATCTGTAATTGAATTATCAGCTTCCGTGTCTTAGAATATGGTCATTATTTGTCTACATTCTAAGTCTTTTTGAATTATTTTAAACTGCAATACAGGGAAAGTATTTGATGGGTTCAAGGGTATGTGTGTTTGCTCGACTTGTTTGCATTAGATTAGATAATGCATGATCATATCCTTTTTCCAACATATTGCTGGATATAACAATGGTAGGAGAGGAGAAAATGTTTATGAGGGCTTGTTAAGCACAGATAGTTTGTTGTATATTAACAAAGCGTTGATATCTGCTTCAAACTTTGACTCTGCCCCATTTGATGATGAAAACTAAATTGTCCTGAGGGTGGTTTATGCCATAATTGTTGGCTGTGATATAACCACCATTCTTTTAAAAAAAAAACACTTTTTATTGTTTTTCTCAGAACATACAGTAAAATATGTGACATTGCATACCTCGAGAAACAGTACATCCGTAACTGTAGTGTCATTACACATCAAAAACGACAGCACAAACGTTATCAGGTACTGTAGAGCAAAAACATGTAGCATTACGCTGGCTAAGAGCCCAGCTGCACCCGCCCACCCCTCCGCCCGTCCCCCAGAATGCCTAATCACTAAGCTCTTGATCAGAGTTCTCCCTCGGGGGCTCGCAGATGTCTCCTCAGTAACTGTTCCATTTCCCCCATATCTGTGTCCATTTCTTGGGGCACCCCCTATGTATATACACTGCCTTTTCAGCAACCATGATGGAGTCCATGTCCCTACACCATTGGGGGAGGGTAGGGGACTGACTGGACCCCCACTTCTGCGCTATGTTTCGTTTCGCCACCAGCATGACTATAGTTGCCCATGTTTGCTTTGCGCGGTTGAGGTCGGTGGGTTCCCATATATTGAGGAGACACCTCCTGGGTTCCGGAAGCAGCGTGATGTGTGTCGCCTGTGATAGTGTACGCATGACCGCCCTCCAGTATTGGCTAACTACGGGGCACGTCCACAGGGTATGAAAGAGGGTCCCATCCTTCCCGCATCGCCGAAGACAGAGGGGAGAGTCAGTCTGGCTGAGCTTATAGAGGAGAGTCCGTGTGTAATATGTGCGGTGTAGAATTTTGAGCTGTATGAGTTTGAATGTGGATGGTATCGCTACCTCCCTAGGGGAGGCTATGCCCTCCCGCCACTCCATCTCGTCAAAGTCACCAAGCTCTTCCTCCCACCTTGTTTTTAGGGCCACCAAAGAGTCTGGCTGATTGTTTATGATCTTGCGGTACGTCTGAGATATGGCTCGCTTAGTAAGGTGGTCCGTGAGGAGTCTGTTCTCCAAGGGCGATGCCTCCGCCAACTTTGTACCCGGCGCGATCTGTGCCATAAGCGCATGTCGGACCTGGATGTATCGGAATCTTTCGGCAGCGTCCATGTCATACTCAGTCTGCAGCTGCTCAAATGATGTCACCCCTCCCTTCCTCCAGAGGTCCCCCACTTGCGAGATCCCTATCAGGTCCCACTGTTGAAAGCCTTTGGTATTACCCGGACTACCCAGCCTACGCACGTCCCACAGCGGCATAGCCTGTGTTATTTTTCCGTCCCAGCCCAGGTCCTTCTGAGCCTCATGCCACACCTGAACCGTGTGCGCCGTCGGGCCCATAAGATTATGTCTCTTATTTTTGTTATACAATGCCCCCATGATGCCGCCCTCTCCTAGCAGCATCCTGTCCATGCTGTACGCTGGCTCATCTCCTGGCGCGTGGAGCCATTGGTTAACAACCGCAAGTTGCGAGGCCCAGTAGTAGATTTTGATATCCGGGAGGGCAATGCCGCCATCGTAGCAGCCTTTTGTCAATTTGCGCATCGCTATTCGTGGTGCCTTCCCCTCCCATAATAAGCTGGTAACCTCAGCATTTATCGATGCAAAATACTTGGAGGAGACCGGAAACGGCGTGTTTTGCAGTATATACAAGAAACGGGGGAGGGCCATCATTTTGAAGAGGGCCACTCTCCCCAACAGTGTCAGCGGTAAGGAGCGCCAATGCTTAACATCACGACGAAGCCGCATAAGGGGCTCTTCGCGACGAAGTGCGCCATGTCGGCGGTGACATATATTCCCAGATATTTGAACCCCTCCTCCGTTATCTGCATCCCGCATCCTTGCGGAAGCCGAGGCGGGGGGCCCCGGAGCACATAGAGACACATTTCTCCCAATTAATAGTATACCCGGATACTAGACCATAGGACGTGCATATGTCTAGGAGACAATTAATGGAGCGCGCCGGCGACGCCAGGTAGAGCAGAATATCATCCGCATATAGGGATATGCGGTTCTCCCTTCCTCTTGCCCATTGGAGACCCCAGATAACTGGGTCCTGCCGAATCCAGGCCGCCAGCGGCTCCAGCACCAGCGCAAAAAGAAGCGGCGAGAGGGGGCATCCTTATCGCGTTCCTCGTCCCAGCGGGAAAGTGGATGACACATGGCCGTTCACTACGATCTGGGCTAGAGGGTGTGAGTAAAGTAATTGGACCCAAGCACAGAACTTTGGACCTAAGCCAACATGCCGAAGAACCGCAAAAAGAAAGGGCCACTCTACCAGGTCAAATGCCATTTTGGCGTCGAGTGACAGAATAACCGCCTCTTCCTCAATAGTGACTTGCCGTGCAAGGACCCCGTGAAGACGCCTGAGATTCAGGGCGGTATTTCTATTAGGCATGAAGCCCGATTGATCCGGGTGTATTATGGTGGCTCAGTGGGCCTGCAATCTGGTGGCCAACACTTTTGCCAAAATCTTCGCTTCCGCATTGAGAAGGGAGATCGGCCTATAGGAGGCACACTCGTGTTGAGGTTTATGGGGTTTGTGGATAGCCACAATCGTGGCCAGTCGCTGATCTCGTGGCAAAGCCCCCCTGTCCAGGCTGTACGTGTACATATTCAGCAAGTGGGGCACAACCTGTGCCGCCGCCCTACAGGCAGGCCGTTAGGTCCCAGTGCCTTCCCCGGATGAAGGGCAGCAGTCGCCGCCGTGAGCTCCTCGGGAGTCAGGTCGGCTTCTAGGGTGGCCACTGCCGAAGGGGCCAGAGCCGGCATGCGGATATCTCGGAGGAAGGACAGGTTGTCGTCCACGGCATTCACGGCTTTCGGAGTATAGATTTCGCGATAATGCAACGCAAACGCCTCTGCTATCTGCTGCGGCTCTATCGTAGACGTGCCGTCGGCCAATTGAATTCTCGCAACCCATCTATTGGCCCGGTCCCTGCGGTCTAGCCACGCCAACAACTTTCCTGCCTTATCACCCATTTCATACACTGTGTGTCGCGTCTCCGTGAGCCTCGCAGTCGCCAGCCCCCAGACGTATGCTTTGTATTCCTGCTGCGCCAGGTGCAACTGGTGTGTCGTATGCTCATCTACCTGTAGCGCATGTGCCGATTCAGCCCGGGACACCCTTTGTTCCAGCCCTTCGACCTCCTTTTTCTGGGATGCTTTGTGATCTGCCACCAGCGAGATAGCCTCCCCCCGGAGTACTGTTTTATAGGCCTCCCACAATGTCGTCAGGGACGGAACCGTGCTTTTATTCTCCACAAAGTAGCGTTTCGTAGTCAGTAGAAGTCCCTTGGCGATTTTCGGGACTTTGAGATACCCAGGAGACAGCGGGAAGACCCTTCCCCTCCGGGGGCCCGGTGCTATGTAGGTGATTAGGACTGGAGAATGATCAGAAATGCCTCTAGGGAGGTGCGTCACCTCTGTAACCCCCCTCGTCCCGGTCGCCAGTGTGAAAATATAGTCTAGTCTAGAAAGGCTGTTGTGTACCCCGGAATGGAATGTGTACTGTCTTAGAGTGGGGTGGCGAAGTCTCCACACATCCACGAGCCCTAGAGCCTCCGTGAATTCAAGCAGTTTAGTACTGGCAGCGTTAGTCCCCCGAGAGGGCTGTCTATCTAGGGACGTGTCCATGGTAGCGTTAAAGTCTCTCCCAATTATTATGTCGCCACGTGGAAGCGATAAGAGAAACTCCCCCAGCGCACGCAGAGTGGTTTGATGCAGCGTGGGGGGGATGTAGACCGTCACTATGTTGTATGTCTGCCCTTCCCATTGGCAGGTTACCGCCGCAAAGCATCCCTGGTCATCTTTCAGGGAGTCTGTGACTATCAGCGGGAAGCGCTTATTTACCAATATCCCCACTCCCCGCGAACCCGTGGTGAAGTCAGAGTGTATCATCATTTTGTAGCCCCATCTATCTAGGGCCTTAGTAGTGGAACCCGTCAAATGCGATTCCTGGAGCAGTGCAACTGCCGGACCTCTACGCTTGATATATTGCAACACCAGTCCCCGCTTAATTTTATCGCCCAGCCCATTGACATTCCAGGACAGCACTGTGAGTCGTGAGGCGTGCGCGCAGGAGGTCTGTTCATGTCCTACCCGTTCAGCCATTGGGGTCCGCTCTCGCAACCTGTCTGCCTCCCACCTCCCTGTAAAACCCTCCCGAGGTGATTGTGGCCCCAGTCGCTGCCGCGCTGTGGGTGTCGTCTATTAGGATCCTATGCGTCACAACAATACTTCCAAGCAAACCAATAGTAACTTTTAGAAACTGTGTCTCCCCCTCCACCCCCCTCCCTGCTCCCCTGCCCGGCGTATTTCGAACTACCCGCCACCCCAACTCAGCAGAGTGCTTGATTCCCATAACTGTATACTTGCATAGGGGGGAAAGAGTCACCGCCATCGCCGAGTTGTAGCATGAGTCGTGGCAGGAGCCTGAGAGTTCAAGAAAGGACATGAGTCTGGGACTACCCAGCATACACCGGGCCACAGATAGGTCCAGTTGCGGCAGCGTTCACAGCCTGCGCCCACGCGCCAGCCGCACCCCATCATTCCGCCGCGTGGACGTCCCTCGTCTGCGCCGCTTCCTCTGGCTCCGGACTGTTGCCACCTGCGGACTGCGACGTCTGTGACCGCGACACGCGTGCCGAACCTGCACGCCGGACGTCGCGTGCTGGTCTCCAGCCCTCTAACCAGTCAGAGGCCTCCTCGGGCGTGCTAAGAACCACGTCTTCCCCTCCGCTTCAACGCGCAGTTTTGCGGGATAGAGCATTGCATATTTAAGGTCACGGCTGCGCAGCTCCTTTTTCACAGACATGAAGTCCCTACGTTGTTTGGTCACCGCAGCCGTGTAGTCAGGATATAGCGTGATGGTACTGTTCTCCAGCCTTAAGGGGCGGCGGTGCGCGCCCGCTGTAGGATAGCGTCTCGGTCCCTAAAGTTAAATATTCTGGCCAGGATCGGCCGTGGCGGGGCGCCCGGCCGGGGCCTGCCCCCAGGCACTCGATGAGCCCGCTCCACTGAAAAGAAATTGGAGAGTCCATGCGGCTGCAGTTGATCCAAGATCAGCTTCTCGACGAAGAGATCCAGAGCCGGGCCCCGCACGGTCTCCGGCACACCCACTAGGCGTATGTTGTTCCGCCTCGACCGCCCCTCCTGATCCTCCAGCTTGTCACGCAGTTCCTTCTGCACCTTTTCCAACGCTTGTATCTGACTCCTGAAGGCTGCAGCATCTTTGGTCAAAGTCTCTGTGGTGGCTTCCACCTCCTTGACTCGGTCGGTCATTATGGAGAAGTCCGCACGAAGCAGCCCCACATCCGTCGAGATCGTCCCCATAGTGCCATTCATCTGCGTTAGCGCCGCCATCACATCCTTTAGGGTAATCTCTGGCGGTGTCTCCGGCGACCGGCCCGGGCCCGCCGCGCCCGGCGGAGACGACGTCCCCGCACCCCCTTTGTGGTACGCAAACTTTTCCAGCTTGTTGTGGGATGATGAACGTTGTCCCTTGCTCCCCATCTTGTCCAGGGGCGGGGGCGAGGTCTAACCCCTCCTGGAGTCCTCGATACGGATGAGACCCGGCTGTCGCCGCCGCCTGCCACGGGGGAGTTCCCACGCGCGGCCTGTCAGTTTCACCGGTCCTTAGTGGGCAAGTTTATGCGGGGGGTCCGACCGCCCCGGCCCCTCCAGCCCTTCGTGTGTCTACTGGTATGCTGCCAGCGTCCACTTGTGTCGTCCGCTCGCCCCAGCCAGCAATTTCAGGGGTCGGCTCTATGGCGTCCACGCGCCGCGAGGCTGCGCCGTGATGCCTCTTGTTTCCCCAGCGCTGCGCCTCTCCAGATCACCCCGGGCCTCTCAGGCACCCTCTACTCCTATGTCCACGTCTTGCCGGGTGGCGCGGCAGGTATTCCCCCGCAGGCGCTCCAGGCGGTGTCCGCTGCGTGGCCCGGCAAGAGGCCTCCAGCCAACGCTCTGGGCAGTTCTCCACCCCCGCACCGGGGCCTGTCTCACCTTCGTTGCGCCTCCGTAGGGGGAGCCGCAGGCCCACTGGTGAGCGGTCCCGGGCTCAGTGCGCCGTCCCCTCGCCGCCGCCAGTCACCGGCTGCCACTCCTCCAGTCCCTCGGACACCCGGGGGGGGGACCCGCCGCGTTCCTCACCTCACCCCGGCTCTCTGTACGTAGATTCCGGTGCCTCCAGGTCAGTCAGGCCGCCGCTGCGTCCCCCGCCGGCCGCCGCCAGGCCACGCCTCCGGAGAACACAAAATCAAGGCCCCGGCTTCCACGAGGCCACAAGGCCGGAGCCCGCAGGTCCCGCTCCGCCGCGTCCGGAAGCCCGCCCGGGGCAGATAAGGCACCAAGGTCGGCACCGCAGTCTCTCAGGGCGTCCCCGCCGATCGGGACTCTCAGGCTGGAGCGAATAATCGTCAGGATTGTGCGGCGGGCAGAGTTGCGGCACGGAGCTCTTCTAAGCTGCGACCATCTTCGGTGGTTGCTGGCCACGCCCCCCATAACCACCATTCTTTATTCTTTGTGAATAGGCTTCCCTTCCATAACTGAGCTAGTAGATCTTAGTGTCTGGTTGGGCAACCTTTCAAGAAGTCTGTATTCCAGGGGAAAAGGGTGACTTGTTTCACAACCCAGTCCACAGTCTTCTTTACACACTGGGCAGGAACTGTATCAATTGGAGAATTATATTTGGTACTCTGTACAAGGTGGTCCAAGCCTTCAACAGAAGCCATTGCATCTTTTTTTTTGGGTTCCAGAAAAATTAGGTGTGTCCTGAATATGAATGGAACAAATAGGGATCTTATAGGCATTGATTGTCGATTTATCCTTCTGTGTTAAAAATTACTCCATTTAATTAATAGATTGAAAAGAATATTCATGTGCTTCCCTGGACAGTCGATGATGTTGATATTGAGCAAGAGTTGTCAGTGTTGGCCCAGGAGGGTAGTATTCTTCCCTGATTTTCATTTTCTTTTTTTTGATAATTATTTTTTCAATAATGTCTTTATTAGCATTTTTGCTAGAGTCAATTAGACACTGCATAAAAACATTATCAGCAATGCAACAGAGTCATCTAACCTATCATATCGGATTATCGATGACTGCAACAACATAATACAAATCAGGTAGAACAATGATGGGTCAGTTGGTCAGCATGTGATGTGTGATAACATAAGACAGGTATATCCTTAAGATAGGCAACATATGCAAACAACAGTTGTGAATATCTGTAGGTGAAAATTCGCTGGATATTGAGGTGAGGAATCGCATGTGAAATGCCTTGTTCAATGTGGGGGTTCACACAAAAATAAAAAACTTACATCGCAGATTTTTGTGGGGAATAGGTGGGTGGATTAGGGGTTTTGACCTGCAACCTTTGACGGTCGGGGGGGCTAGCACGCATCAGTATAAAGTGATGTGGATCAGGGGTACAGTGTTGAAAGACAGGAATTCACTCCCACACAGATAATAGGGATGAAAGGTGATGGCAGTCTCAAGGCCTCCAGCCAGTGGTGTCCAGGAGGTCTGTGGTTTAAGGTGCAGCAGGAAATTACAAAGAATGTTCTAGGGTAGTGGTTCCCAAACTTTTTTGACCTCTGGCTCCCTTGACCTATTGGCCATTGCCCGTGGCTCCCCACTGTTACTTTTTTTGGAGGGTGGGTTGATGTAAGCCCGGCATCCGGAGTACTTGCATTTTTCTCCCTGAAAATAATTGGGATGAAGCTGATGAAGGTATTATAATGATATACGCAGGGTGTTTCGTATTACTAAGGCGGCACCTCTAAAAAAATATTCCTAGTTACACTTCTTTGCCCATGCCTTTTTAAGAGTACCCTCTGAAACTATTTTATCCCACTTACAGTGCTAGATAGCACCCCTATGCATGTAGGCCCCATTGCCAAAGTGTTTCTGTGCTTGAAGAATATGTGCATGCACTTCCATTTCTACCCATTCCATACGTGCCAACACACCTGTCTCAAGTGGGTGGCTCACGATTTTTTACATCACGTACAGCTTTATTTTTGCTGTCTCCTCCCTAAAATTGCCTCCAAATCAATGCATGTAAAATAAATTCCTCTGATTTCTTTTTTTAACATCCCTCTTTCTTGCTTCCAAATGTTGGCATTATGACGTATATGGTGTTTTACTTCCCTGTGCTCAAGGAGAGAGCCGGCCTATCTAGAAATGTGTGGGTACTGAAAGAAATGTGTACTGGAAGAACCTATGATACAACTACAAATGTCACTACTTAACAATACTTAGTGTGTTTAATAGACAGAACAACTGCACTTTCCTGATAACTTGCGTTGGTGTAAAATGCGTTTGGAAAAAAACAAACTATTATCGAGTATAACAAAATAAATCAGGCATCTTCCGCTTACTTTGGGAGTGTTGGAACATGGGGATCCAGTGAAATATGGAGGTCATCTCCCTCGACATGCCATCAACTAAGCACTAAGTTTACAGCTTTAGGCATGTCACTTACAAACCATCTACATCATGCGTTTAAGTCTAATTAGTTTAATTGAAGACAACAGACGCTTCAACATTAAATGAATTGAAGTGCTTGGTGCACGGCTCCCCTGGCTAGGTTTGACGGCTTCCCAGGGAGCCACGGCATACAGTTTGGGAACCACTGTTCTAGGGATATGGCATTTTCTCTTGGTTTCTCCACTAGACCCATTCAGATCTCATTGCAGTCTCTGGTAATTGGGGTGCTTTCTAAGTCCTCTGGCCTCTTCTCTTTGTAGTGCTTTACTCTCTACCTGGGCCCACTTTACCGCTCTGGTGCCAGGTCATAATTAAGGATGTGAATGCTGTCTTGCACCTCAATGTTGTTGCTGTTTTGGCTCTTAGGAGCCCCATGTTCGGTAATCGGGCTGATGCTTTACGATGTTTTATATCATGAATAGGCCTAGGGTGCATGCCTCCCAGCCGTCAGGGTTTGGCAAGCCTGTGAATTTTGCTAGTGACTCTATGATACCAGAATGCTGAGAGAGACAATCAACCACACAACATGTGGTGTATGTTTGCATTGGGGGCTGGCCGCCCAGGCATTGGGGAAAAGTTTCGGTATTTGTACCTGGTAAAGGAACACTATGTGAAAGATAAATAACCGTATTGTATCAGTTCTACCATAGTATTTTGGGCAACTATTTTTGGGAATTCAAGTGCACAAGTTGACTGTTTATCGTGGCATGCTCTACCAAGTTCTACTTCCAGTGCTTCCCACAGACATTGCAATGACGCAAAGGTGTGGTTTTGTAGGACTTTGTACAGCCAAATGATGTGCTACCCCCCAGTCCTAATCATGTATAGTGTATGTATAAGTGAGTATGTTTCTGGTTCATTGGTATTTATCCCCCACTTAGATCTAAGAATATGGAAGAACGGGCCATGTGTGAGGAACAGGCCTGTATGTATTATTGATTACTAAGTGAAAAGGCTCCTATAGTCTGTATGCTGGCTCTACCCATTACTTCAGTTTTTTCTCTCAAATATGCTCTTGTGGTTAGGAAGGCAGAGCAGTGGCATGTTAGGGGGATAAAGGACACATGTTTAGTAATTGTTAGGCTATGGGCAATACAATACTGGGCCACTGACTAGTATGGGGTAGCAAAGTCCAACCTTGACACTCTGGAGGGTTAGATTGTATACTGCTGTTTGAGTTGGGGGGGAGTACCTGTGCATGTTTCCTCAAGCAAGAGCCCTGACAGCCACTGGGATAGTCATTGCAATTGGCCTGCCAGATAACAGCTCTTGAAGTTGGGTGTTCTCAATCTCCTTTGGTCAACTAGGAGGTGCAGCTTGTCCAAAAGGAGGTCACCTAAAAGGATATCAAGTTCACAGAAATACTTTAGGTTGAAGAAAATTAGCATATTTGCAATGTAGTATGATAGTTGAGGTAACATTGTCATTTTGGATATGGCAATGTGCCCCATGCGAGAGAGAGAGACAGTTGTAGTGTCCTGCTGGACACATACTAGAGTTTCCACCTGCCACTCCCAGAGGGCTGGCTTTTACTCCCACTCCACACCCATCCAACACTGGCGTCACAAGTGATGTGGGTCTGCATATTAAAGGGCCAGGGAGCACATGCTCGTGGTCAGTTATATGTGCAGTAAGCACATGTCACTCATTTATTTAGTATGTTGGCCTAGGGCCCACAACTTTACAGCAGTGTCCAGCAGAATGCCACCTAGGCTCTTAAGGGAGTTCACTCGTAAGGTTATCCTCTTGTAAGTCCCACTCAGAGTGATACATCTACATTCCAAAGTTCCTATAGGAGAGGCTTTCCCATCAAATCTGGGACTATCCTAGATTCTTGATAATATGAGACAGATTTGGACGCAGTTGGAACAAACATGACTTAGCCCAGTGAAGAAAGAGGCCTGGTGCTACTCAAAATTACCCTAGACCTTTGGCAATGACTGAGTGGTCATGTTAATATATTTAAGAAATGGCATGACAGCATCTGCGTAAAGGGAAATTGTGTGTATTTTACCCGTGTCTGCTCCTCACTTATCATCTGGATAGTCAGTGGTTGCTTGGCTAGCACAAACAAAAGGGATGGAACGGGCACACATGTCTGTTCCTCCTGCCAACTTTAAAGAGTGGTAGACATTGGTTTAACTTGATAGACCATGGCCACAGCTTGATAAAAGCCAGGTTTATTAAGTGGTAATCTTGATGTTGATGTATGCAATGATACGTGTATGTACAAAAACGAAATCAAATCGCTGGTATTGAAATCTCCTGAAAGGACCTCTCCATCAAGCCCAAGTAAGAAATATGTGGTTGGGCAGGTCCTGCACCCGAGGCCTGAGGCTAATGATTGACAGATCACAGGTGGGGTGGTACATAACCAGCCGGACAAACATAAAAACCTAGATTAGTCCCACAGAGAGGCAGCGATACCACAATGGTCTTGGGAGATTGTCCACAATGAAACACATGTGGCCTAAGGGGTGCAGGTTCGCAAAACATCATAAAGTTAGATACCAAATGAAGTCAGGAACACTTAACCAATAAGGACACAGCACACACAACACACACAGTGATCACGTACTCCCCATGCCATACATCTGGACACGTTACCCACTGGCCATCATTGTGTTCACCCAAAGTCAAGACTCACCTGCATTTGTCATCAGGTGGGAGGAATTTTGGCTTCATGACTAGGCCCACATTCCACCCCCAAAACATGATCCATGAATTGTTTTATGATACTTCAAGAAACGTATAAAAAGACGTTCAAAATGATTGTACTTTAAGACAGTCCTCAGACCCCAACTCTGTAACTGTGCTCCAGCCATAGTGTTGGATTAAGCCAACTTTTCCTATTTTGCCAAATGGCTCTTGTCTTTGTTTTTTCTTCATATTCGAGCAACACATCCCAATGCTGAATTTAAACAGTACTTTAGAGATATATGCCCATGTGTGAGTTTTGAAACCTTTCCCTACGTCTAATATAAGAGAAGGAGGATATGGCCAGGTCAACAGGGATGCCTCCATAACTTGGTGCAGCCTTCTGATGTTCAAAGATGTGTTTAACTCTGGGACAAAAACATTTTGATCAGGGTGGATCAAAAGGGGGAGAACCTGGCAGATCCAGCCTGCTAAAGATTTACTGGGAATTGTATAATCAGTTTTTGATACAGCAAATGGCCAATAGGAGGCGGAACCACCATGGGGGCCTCCTGGCTTTACAGTCATCACCAGTGAGGCTTCGTGCATTGTAGCAGGCAATCTTTCCTTTGCTAGGGCTCTTCTTAGAGCCTGGCCAAGTGAGGTGCCAAAAGCGATTGGTATGTCTTATATATTTATTCAACTGGGAGGCCATCTGTTTCTGGGGTGTTCAGGGATGGCAAATCATGTGTGGCCACATCAATTTCTTAGACCGTGAGGAGCGATCTAATTCGACCTTCCTTTCCGTTGAGACTTTGGGGAGGTGTAGGTTATAAAGAATGCTATTTGCAAGTGACTGGGATCTATCAGGTGCTGCGTCATATAGCCGGTTATAGAATCTGCAAAAGAACTCCTTAATATCCTGGTGAAAATATCTTAAAGGTCCTGCTTCGTCCTGGAGCGATGTTATGGGCAAGTATTTCCTCTCACTTTATATTATCCAGGCTAGCAAACGTCCAGATTTTTCACTAGCTGAGTGAGCGGGTGCAGTATAAGCAGCATTGTCTATTCAGCAAAGCTTTTCAACTTGGCTTGCTTCTGTTCCCTGCAGTTTGCTTAGGGCTGCTTGCGCCATTGCATCTGCAAGAAGCTGTTGCCCAGGTTTAATATAAAAATTCCCTACTCTGGGCAACTCTTTTTTGGGTTTTCTGGTTGCCTAACACTGCCTGGATACAGTGAACTTCACCACCACATTGAACATCTCCACTCAAGCGCTACAGAGAAGGCAGAGCCTTCATTGCTTGCAAAGTAATTGCATATTTGGGTGGCAAGGGTATTGCGTAAAGCAGGGTCTTCTAACATCAGGACCTGAAGACGCCTGGTGGGGATAGGTGAGAGCAGTTGCATAAAGTAAAATGATGGGGCCACCCTGCAGAATGTGAAGAGGGACCACTGAGTCTTCTATATTCATTGATATTCATCAGCCTTGTGTAGAACGGGTCCCCTCTTAAGGGTGTGTGGGCCACTGAAGGTTTGGGGGGCCCCTTGCGCTGCAGGGGCTGCAGGGGTCTGCATTACACCTCTGGGTATGAGCGCTCTGCCCCACTCTAGTTGTAAGGGGTTATGATCAGATATGTCTCTGTCTAGGTAATCAGAGGGGGATACTTGAAGGGTGAGTACCATGGAGCAGACTATTCTATCCAATCCTTCATACAAAACATGCATTGAGCGAAACAACGAGTAGAGTAGAGAGCTATCAGTGCCCACTGCCGGAGTGTGACAATGTGTTTGCATTGGGTATGGCTTGCGTGTATCGAAGAGGGGGCCAGGACCTCTCCAGAGGTATGTGTAGAAGACTATTGAAATCACGTCCTTGTCTCCATAGAATTTGTGTCTAGTGTGGTAATTGAGTAGATAGTTGGTATAGTAAGGTCCGCTGTTCAGTATGAGAGGCATAAATGCGTCCAGTGAATATTGGGTCCCCTTCCAATCTGCCCTCCAGCAAGACAAATCTACCTGCACTGTCAGTTATCATTGTGTTCACTATAATGTGAGTGCACGCATGTATCCATATTAGAGCACCCCTTGCATATGGGGAAAAATTAGTGGGATAGACTTGCCCCCAACCGTGCTACTGAAGTCTTATTCTCTTGCTTGAGGTTATGTGGTATTCTTGCAATAGCGCTGTCTGTACGACTTCGCGTTGCAGAATAGAATGGACCTTAAAACATTTTGCTGGGCTCTACATTCCCTTGATGTTCCAAGTCATGAAATTATGTCCTGATACTTGCGTCATCAGGGTTACTAGGATTTGGATTGCAACCCCTGTGCAAGGATCTCCCCCATCTGTCCCTGCCCACAGTAGGGTCACATTTTTCTTTGTGGACAGCTCTCTATAAAAAATCACAGCCCACGGCTTTGCACAATAAAATTAAACATTTGTGAACAGTAACCAAAGGAACACAAGAGGCAAACAACAAATGGCTGCCCCCCTCCTCCTGAAATACTTCTAGAAAGGTAGCAAAAGTTCTCTGGGGTGTGTGAGTGGCCAAGTCCAGATCATCTCAAAGGGATCAAGGCCAGACTCTCAGGTTTGCAGAGCTGTCTGGGCCTATGGGTGAAGCAAAAAGGGGGAGCTCTATTAGTATAATTGTGATATGTCAACATGTCAAAGGTTTGCATATCCAGACAGAATTGTTTGGGTGCTATAGGAGGTAATTTGCCATCTGGGGAGTTACGCTAAGGGAGACTCCAGGCCCTGCAGTAAAGACAACGGCATGGACGAGGATTCTTGTCAGAGTGTTCTGAGTATGAGACCATACCTTCCCTGGTCAGACCCCGGAAGGAGGCTGCCACCATCAGTGCAGATTTCTTGTACTTGCTAATGCGAAAGGACTAGAGCACTAGCACTGTCCTGCAGTCACAGGACACTGGTTCTGGTCCCAAGTCCCAGAACGCGGTGGGGACCTGAGGTTTCTGGCCTAGTCCCAGGTGTCTCCAGGCTTAGTTGTATGTCCAGCTATAAATTGTAGGCTGACAGGGAATAGCAATGAGTATTGGAGACCCAGCTGCCTTACTTTATTTTTTACCATGTGAAGGAAGTCCCTTGATGCTGAGCTGCCAGGGTATAATCTGGGAAGACCAGGAGTTGATGATTGTCTTTCTCAAGAGATTCCCCTTGGTGTGCCCCTACTAGGATTGTGTTAGTCATGGAAGTAAAAGATTTATGTGACTATCTGTTATGTTTTGACAATGTTTCTGAAATTTGATAGCATAGGGTTGGGGGACCTGTTCTGAATACATGATTTGGCCTGCTAGTTTGCTGTGATCATTTCACAATAAGTTCACATCAATGTCTATTGTGCCAATTTTAGCCTCCAGTGAAGTCCTGGATGTTTTGATGTCTGTCAGGATTTATCTAGTTTGCTCGATGCAGTTACTTCAGAGCCTGCCTCTGCTGGGGTAGTTGTCTACTGTAGCGGCGAAGTCCCCACTTTGTTTGACCACTCACAGTTCAACTTATTAGCAAAAAACAGGTGCGGGTCTGCAGAGTGGGCTGTGCAATTACTTTGGGGTCTAAAAAAGTCCAGCTTAGGTATGCATCCCTGCCGGGAGGACCTACTTGGAAGTCACAGGCCGGGTTCAATGGACCCACAGAGGCAGCACAAAAGTGCTTGGGGCAGGTAAAGTCTCTGGTGTTAGCTGCTGGAAGCTTATGTGGGAAAACGCTGTAGAGGGGTCATGATGACGTGCGGATAAAGTGGGTGATGTTCATTAGCCCCAGGGCATCGTAACTCAGATTTGAACGCTTCTTATGTTCATGCAGAACCTGGACCAGCATGCCCTCAATAACCTGTGGGCAGTATGAACAATCCTGTAGTAATATTGAGGGTAGTAGCCAGATATATAGGCGAGCTTCATGTGCCTAAGGGCAAAGATGACAAGAGTATCTCTAGAGGTCTTAGGAAGATTGCCTTCACTCGAAGTCTTTGTTAAGCTCAACAGAGCTAATCTTTGTTCATTGATCTGCTCTGTGGGACAAGGGGTGATGACTAGCATTGGTATGATATCTAATTTCAGGCAGTCAAGGCATTTCACAGTAAGTACAAGCGACATAACCAGTGTGGTTCACAGAAAAGACTGTGTCCAATCTCTTTTGCCCCCCCATGTCTTTAGGATGATCCAGGAACACCTGCGACACCAGCCGGTGGGACCAGGAACATTGCACACATGGGTTTATGCAGTTTGAGTCTCTGTTGGCCTGGTTGGGTGCCTCTCAAGCCCAGGTGTGTCCTCCAGTATCTTTAATCAGGCCCCTCCATGTCCTGAATTCAGTGAGGGAGCAACCATCCAGCAAGGGAAGGAGCCCCGTCATGGGGAAGCCCTTCTTAATGTCTGCCACCTCCCCTACTGCCGTAATGTCTCCCTTCAAAGGGGGCCGGGATGTAATTCATTGGACCCCCTACTCCAGGGACAATTGCTGTCAAGGGCTTCGGTCAAGCCTCGAATCCAGCTGGTGCATAACACACTAGTATGAAGGTCCCCTGAGCACAAGAAGGGGGTTCCCTTAAGATCCACTGTCTCCTCTCAGGCCACTAGAATGTATTCAGGGATGTCAGACAGGCCACAGCAGTAAGGTTCCCTAGTGGATCCTACCTTGTCGCCTCGCTGTCATAGTCTCTTGGGCTGATGACCAATACTTTTAGTCCCGTCCGCCACCTAGACAGCAACGGATGTCCTCTTGGTAAAAGCAGGTGAGCTGCAGATGGAAACAGGACAGAGCGTGGCAGCCTGCACTTCTACTGCGCAGTCCACTATGCCTGGCGACCCATCCCCGTAGTGTCTGATTGCCGGTAGACTGTGGCCCTCTCAGGACTCAACGGTCTCCTATCTTCCCCAGCCTCCCACGATGCATGGACATGGGTGGATGTGTTGAAGAACACTGAATCTACAGCACGCCCTCTTCGTGAGGTCAACTGTTCATGTCTTCTTTGTTGGCCCACCCAGCCACACCCCCGGTAATATTGTTACAGCTTCTTTCCCACGGTGGATGCATTATTTAAAATGCAGCTCATATTGGAATCACTCAATAGCATATTGAAAAGTCACAACTATATGCAGAAAATATTTAAAAATAACCATGCTGAATGGACATGTCAGCATTATACAACAACAAAAACTTCAATTCAAATTAACTTGTCTTCTTCTCTGCTGCCACGCCACCGGTTTTGAGCCTTAAGCTAATTCTCAAACATTTCCCTGAGTCATCTCCAAGTAGAGGTGAAGAAAAGGCGAAAAAGGAAAAAGAAGAAAGGTGAACTGAGAGTAGCTCCCTTCATACATTCACCCCTAATCCCAGCAATAAACTATGCCAACCGTGATCTCCAATGAGATACGGAGATTGGGCCAGGTTATATGGTGTTCCTAAAATAGTATGCTGAACAAGAGAAAAAGAAGTTCAAACACCATCTATTTTTCATCCACATTTGTCTTTCACATTACTAGTAGTTCAAATCAATTGAGTTCATATGAGGGAGAGGGATCGGGTGGTGGGGGCAGTGGGGTAAGAAAGGGAGGACTTGTCACACACAACTCAACATCAGCTCAAGGTTAAGGGTCCAGTCAGCCAACAGTATGTGTCTCTATCCATGAGTGGGGCATTCTGTTTGTAAACCCCATGGTCCTTTATGCCAAGTCCTGACACTTGTCATGCTCACCCCAGTGGAGATGCCAACACATTGGTGTATGTGTCCATTCTATCTATAACTCTAATAATTGTTTTCTTAAATGAGGCAATATGGACAAACTGAGTCAACCATTCTGTACGAGCTGGAAAATCGACCAACACCCAGTGCTGGAGAATATAGTTTTGCAGTGTCTAACATAGGCAACAACCACCCGCACCAATGTAACATGGCTATATGCCAGACTTCTTTCAAGTCAGTGTGAAGCATGCTAAATGACCATCAGATATGCAGAAAGTTTTCCTACAGCATGACCATATCTTTAGGATATATAAGTACTGTTCGTGCCTGCTTTTAAAAAGTTTAGCAGTAGTCCAGTATAAATTATTTAATTCATGAACTTCAGTCTATCCTCCCTTAATCGCTTATCAGTGGTGTCCAATGCAAAAACAACAGTTGATGGACAGAATGCAGAACGATGTCATACATGCACCCCAGTACAGAGATCTGGGCCTAAATCCATCGTTTTTTTGCTCACCATGCCATTCCAGTTTGAACCCAACCATATGCAAATCAGTCTTGACCCTGTGCCTCATGGGACTAGTCCAGCCAGATCTGCCAAGCCAGGTCTTCCCTGGACTGGAAACAAGCATCCTAGGTTTCACCCCTCTTCAGCCAGGATAGCTTGATTCCAGTGGCATGGAGAGCACGGGACCCCCGTCTGGGCATTCCCGTCCCACTCGGGGTGACAAATGCAAAAACAACAGTTGATGAACAGAATCCAGAAAAATGTCATACATTTATTCATTTATTTTAAAGGTTTTATATAGCGCTAGCTGGACCCAAGAGTATCAGAGCGCTTTACAGAATTTGGTTAAACATAAAGACAGACCAAACTAAGTACAATTGATATAATAAGGTAAGGCAGATGAACTTTAAGAATTATTTAAGTTCAGAAGTTCAAAATCATGTAGCAAATTGAAGATAGTAGATCAGGAAGACAGAGAAGAATTATATAGTATGTCAGTAGATGGAAAAGGCGAGAGATTGAGGTACATTAGTGGAAGGGAGGGATGATGTGAATTATAGGTAGAGGGGGGCAGTATACACAGTAAATAGTGGAGGAGTTCATGGCCAGAGACAGTAAGTATAATTAAGAACCCCAATATTTGTTGAGAAGGATCAGCTTGAGGTTTTTTTTGAAGCAGGGGTAGGATGGGTTGCAACGTAGATCTTTGGGAAGAGTATTCCAGATAGAGGGGGCATTACCAGAGAATGAGCGAGATTGAGTTGCTTTCTTTTTTAGCAGAGGAGGGACTAGGACAAGAGTGTTAGTGCTCCTCAATGTTCTAGTACACCCAGCTTTTTGGAGTTTGTCAGAGAGGTAAGAAGGGGTATTTTGGTGAAGGGCTTTGTGTGTGATGCAGGCAATCTTGTAGGTGGATCTGCCTTCGATAGGAAGCTATTTGAGGTTTTTGAGAACAGGGGAGATGTGATCGTATCGCTTACAGTCAGAAATAAGCCTGGCAGCGAGGTTAAGAATTGATTTGATAGGGGCTAGGTGGACTTTAGGGGTGCCAGCAAGAGTGGCGTTGCCATAATCAATTCTAGACAGAACCAGTGACTGTACAACTGATTTAAAGTCATCTGCTGGAATTAAGGGTTTCATTTTTTTAAGGTGATGTAGTGTGAAGAGAGCACCTTTTGCCGAGTTTTTATATGGGGTGTAAGATTGAGGTTCTGATCGACACTAATGCCGAGGGATTTGACCGAGTTGGAGATGGCGAGAGAGCAGTTGAGAGCTTTAATGTCCGTGATCCAGTGTTGAATAGGGAGCGAATTGTTCTTGGGAGAGAATAGGATGATTTCCGTTTTTTGGGGGTTTAATTTGAGGTGGTTTTGATGGAACCACCATTGAATCTTGGTCAAGGCATCGTTAAGATGTAAGATGTCATCGTGGGATTTGATCTTGTAGTATAGTTGTGTGTCATCGGCATAGAGGTGATAACTGATTTTTGCTTGTTTAAGAATAAGGGTGAGGGGTTCCACGAAGAGGTTGAAAAGAGTGGGAGAAAGAATAGAGCCCTGCGGGACACCCAAGGTGACAGGTTGAGGTTTGGAAAGGCAACCGCTGACTTTAATTTGTTGAGTTCTATTTTGGAAATAAGAGGTGAACCACTTGAGAACATCACCGTCAAAGCCGAAACGGTCTTTGAGAATATTGAGTAAGGTGATATGGTTAACAGTATCAAAGGCAGCAGAGAGGTCAAGAAGAATGAGGAGGGAGGATTCGCCTTTGTCCAGGGAACGATGTATGTCATCAGTAATGTTGAGCATTGCTGTTTCCGTGCTGCATCCCTTTCTAAAACCTGATTGGAAAACGTCTACGAGGTTGAATGACTCGATGTGTTTGTCCAACTGTATCAGGACGCATTTTTCGAGGGCTTTGGATAGGAAGGGAAGGTTGGAGATAGGGCGCAGGTTGTTTAAGTCGTTGGGATCAGCCGCTGTATTTTTGATGATGGGGGTAATTTGGCCTAGTTGGAGGGATGCAGGAACAATACCAGTGGCAAAGGACGAGTTGATGATATTGGTCCATAGTGGGGCGATGGTGTGTTTTAGTTCTTGTACCAAATGAGCAGAAAGAGGATCTCGGGTATGCGAAGATGGTTTAAGCTTGGTGATGATGTTGAGAACATCACTTTCTGATACTGGACAAAAATCATTCCATGAAGCGTTGTTTTTTAGCTGGGGGTCGGTAGGGTAAGGTTCATAGTGGGTGATAGAGAGGGGGAGTTGAGAGGGATCATGGGGGGGAAGGGAGTGGAAGAAGGCACAGGGGGAATGTTAAGGAGGGGGTGTTGACTATGTGGTGGGGGAGTTAAGGCGAAGGATAGATCAATCTTGGTGACTTTACCAGAAAAGAAGCTAGCAATTTCTTCACACCTCTCAACCGTAACTAGTAATTTTGGGGGGGCTGAGGTAGTTTGGTTTTTGACAATGTTAAAAAGTTCTCAAGGACGATTTCTAGCCTGATCAAGTTCAGAACGGAGGAAGGAAGCTTTTTCGTTAAAGATGTGTTTTTTGTAGTTGTCCCTAGCAGCTCTGAGGAGGACAAGATTCGAAGTGAAAGGTTGATTCCTCCAAATGCGTTCAGTCTGCCTGAGAGCTCGTCTCTCCTTGTTTAGGTTAGAATTTAACCAAGTTTTGGACGGAATAGCTTTTTGAGTTTTAATTTGGCTGGGGCAATTTGGTCAAGGACTTCGAGGATAGAATTATTGTAATGTTCAGTAAGACCACTGGCACTTTGGGACAGAGGGGAGAGCTGTAGTCGAGCTTTTATTGTAGATTCCAACTCGCCTGGAGGAATAAGGTGAAGATTTTGGGTTAGCTTCTTTTGTTTGCTGGAGCAAGAGGGAGGACGTGGCATAGAGCTGTTAATGGTGAAGAGGATGAGGTGGTGATCTGACCAGTCAATGGGGATGATGTGGGAAAGAGAAGCCAGTTCCTTGCTAGTGATAATAGCATCAAGGGTGGCACCTTTGGAGTGAGTTGGAGATTTGCAGAGTTGCGTCAGGTCATTGATGTCAAGAAAGTCATTGATGAGGTTAACTGCGGGGTCGTCAGTTTTGTTCCAGTGGAGATTAAAATCCCCTAGGAAGAGGTTTCTAGATTTGGAGAGCGATGATTGAATAAGGAGATCGGACAACTCCTCAGCAAAGGAGAGAGGATTGCCAGGGGGATGGTAGATAATATGCAGGCAGATAGGAGGGGAACCCTGAGTAGTAAGTTCAGCACCAAGGTATTCAAAAGTGGATAGGTCCTGGTGATGGACAGGAGAAAGTTTAAGTTCATCTTTATAAATTATAGCGAGGCCCCCTCCAATTTGATCAATTCTGTCTTTTCTGAGGATGGAGTACCCCGGTGGAGAAAGCATGTCAAGGATTGATGAGGAGTGGGAGTTTCAGTCAAAAAGGCGATGTCAATGCTTTCACTGAGGATGGTTTCAGCGATTTCCGTTGCGTGACAAGAGGCCGACCGGCAATTAAGCAGCATGCAGTTGAGGGGTTTAGGGTCATTAGACTTTGAGGTTGAACAGGAGTGGATAGAAGTGAGTTGTTGAGGGAGTCTGGGTGAAACTGGGGAAGAAGGGATCCTACTAATTCCCATGATCACTGGTATATAGGAGTGAGGTAGGGGGGAGTTCGCAGACGAGGTGTACCCCAGTACAGAGATCAGGGCCTAAATACATAGTTTTTTTGCTCACCGTGCCATTCCAGATTGAACCCAGCCATATGCAAATCAGTCTTGACACTGTGCCACATGGGAACAGTCCAGCCCGAACTGCCAAGCCAGGTCCTCCCTGGACTGGAAAAAAGAATGATGACTTTAACCCAGATCTCTTGACTGGGGTGAAGTCCATCAATTGTTTGTCTTTTGCTTTCTCGCCCTATCCGTGGTGTCCATCATTTCTGACCATTCTAAGTGTGTGTGTTATATTTGTCAGGATTGTTTCAGGCTGGAGATATTGGGTTTTGAGATCAGTTCTGAGCTGATTCTGTTATACAGACAATAATACCGCCGAACTGATCGATGCTATGTCTGGGTTTTCCCTGGACCAGATTGTTAAGCAGGGTACCCATGTGGCTGGACACACACTGGATGGGATTTTCTCATCCAACCCTAACCTCGAAATCATAGAGATATTACCTGTCGCATGGTCAGATCATAAAGCCATCTTCTTTCCGATCACCGTGAGTCAGGAGCAGCCAGGTATGTTTAAGGGTCAGAAGTCAGTCATATACCAAGACTGGGCTAAAATTAACACCCCGGTGCTACATGAAATACTCCTCAGGACTAAACCTGAACCTGCATCAGACAGTAATCAGCTAGTCGAGAGGATTTCCTCTTGGATAAAGACAGCGGTAAATACGGTAGTGCCTACTAAAGGTTTTGTTCCAAAACGGAAAAAGCCATCAGAACCTTGGTTCACTGATAAACTCAGGGCACAAAAACAAGTATGTAGAAGGGCTGAGAGAAAATGGAGATCCAACTATGATCAAAATTTAAAAAGTGACTATGCCCAAACATTTTCAGACTACAAGAAACTTGTTATAGGGGAAAAGAGCAATTACTTTACGAGAAAAATCAAAGAGGCTAAGAACTCCTGTAAGGAGCTCTTCGTGACAATTAAAAAACTAGCAGATCCCCCTGTCATGAATCAACTGGACAGTAGCGCTGAACTATGTAACAACTTAGGAAAGCTCTTTGTGGACAAAGTCTCTAAAGTGTACAAACTATTTAAGACTAACCACACTACCAAGACCTCATTAAACTGTCCTAATCCAGATCCAGATACATTAAGCCCTAAAATGGGTTTCTGTTTTACGGTCCCTTCAGTAGAACAGATCTGTCAGGTGGTAAAATCCATCAGATCCGGTAATCCAATGGACCCTTGCCCGCCTAATAATAATGCACCTATTTCCAGAGATACTTAGTGAACAGCTATATGGCTTGTTCTCAGAGATAATCCATTCAGGGATCTTCCCAGATGCCTGGAAAATTGCATCAGTCATCCCACTGCTAAAAAGAAGTAATCTGGACCCCAATGAACCCAGTAGCTATCGACCAATTTCTAGAATACCCTTCCCAGCTAAAGTGCTGGAGAAGTTGATTAACAAACAATTGAAGGACCTAATAGTATCTAGAAATTACCTGGATAAATCACAATATGGGTTTAGGGAGCAGCACGGTACCGAGACAGCCTTGGTCATGGCAGCTGAAGGTCTCAGGGACATTCTAGACGCAGGAGGGAAGGCCGCCTTGATCCTGTTAGGTCTATCGGCGGCCTTCGACACTTTGAACCATGATATCCTCCTGACCCGCCTGGATGAACTGGGGATCCAAGACTCTGTTCGTCTGCTGATGTCTTCCTTTTTGAGAGATAGAACCTTTTCAGTCATTCTGGGAGAATTTGCTTCCAACCCCTTCAGGGCACCGTGTGGTGTACCTCAGGGCTCGGCCCTGAACCCCACTCTTTTTAACATTTACGTTGCTCCCCTGGCCTCAATCATTAGAAAATGTGGGTTCATACCGGTCTCGTATGCTGATGACACACAAATAGTGGTGTCAGTATCTGGCAATATAGAGGAAACAGCAGATCGTTTTAGGGACTGCATGATACAAGTGAACCAATGGATGCAGTGTAACTGCTTAAAGCTGAACGGCGAAAAAACAAAGGTCATGCTTCTGGGCACTAAGGCTGATTTATGGTCCCCCAAATGGTGGCCTGATAATCTGGGCGGCTGCCCAACCCCAGTAGGAAAAGTCAAAAATCTCTGATTTATATTCGATGATAAACTGACCTTTAATGCCCAGACTAATAATCTGTCATCCTCCATCTGGCACATATTAAAAATGATCAGAAAAATATGCCCATTTATCCCCTTTGATTCACGGAAAACAGTGGTCACGGCGCTTGCCATGTCTAGATTGGACTATGGCAATGCTTTAAATGCAGGGATTCAAACCCAACATCTAACCAAACTGCAACGCCTCCAGAACGCAGCAGCAAGACTGGTGGTGGACATTCCCAGATCCGAATCAGTCTCTCATAGATTGAAGGACCTACACTGGCTGCCCGTGGACAAAAGGATACAATTTAAGTCCTTGTGTCTGGCATATAAGGCACTTCACGGCTCGGGACTTCAATTCCTGAGAACTCAATTCAAATGATATGTCCCAGTTAGAAGTCTCAGATCCATTAACGCAAAACTCGTCCAAGTACCCAAGTTCAGACAGACTAGGTGGGGAGGAAGAAGTTTCCTGCTGAGGACAACCAAGCTATGGAACCTTCTACCCATCAATATAAAAAGCAGCCCAACGCTTTTGGCCTTCAGAAAGGCAGTCAAAACATGGCTATATCCCTGTTAAGCATGAATTGTATCTAACAATAGCGCCAAGACGCCTTTGGGCATTCGTGCGCTCTACAAGTTTAAAAATCAAATCAAATCAAATCAATCATACAGTCCATGTACCACTCATTCAGGCTTCCTCCATCTCTGAAGATAAGAGTGAATTGTAGAATCAGGGAATATCATCAGTATCATTCTTATCCTACGTTTTGATCGTTTTGTCAGTTGTAGTTATCTCCATCCCTGAGCCATATCTATCTCATAATCAGTATGTAACTCTCGAAAAGGGTGAATTGCACTGCTCACTATACATTGGTTCACCGTAACAAACCCCTTTGAGACCAGGTTGTCTAGTGGGTGCCCGCCTGCCACTATTTATGCCTGCTTTGTCTCAAAGTAGTGCTGCTACATGTACCAGAGGGTCTGTTTTGTTCAATGTGCTATGTATGGAGCAGGTATCCTAGTATTTGGTATAGTGATTGAACCTGGGAATATAGTTTTGATTATATCACATTGGTGCAGATGCTCACTTTCAATGTGCACCCAAAATGACATGGGTTCCACTATTTTGTGTATGTAGATTAGTTGGGAGAGATGTTGTGTGAAATAAAGAGATTCAATGTGTGGGAGCCTAAGACCTCCTGGTGTGCATAAAGTTTCAGAGGCTCACTTTATGCCTATCTCTGTTAAATAAAAGGGTTTTAATGTCTCAGTCAACGCATTATAGTGTGTTGCGGGTCATTGTCAGGGGCAACATGCCGATAACCTAATAAAAGTAGAAGACAATAACTATTTTGACAAATAACACTTTACTTCAGAAAGAAATATGTAGCTCTGACCATCTGCGAAATTCACTATTCATTTTCTGTACCAGATATTTCAGATTGTCTGAAATGATGTTGGGCCATACTGTGTTAACCAAGATTCCCAGATACTTTGGTTTACTTCTCAGCTGCTTGAAACCATAGCCAACGATGTATGATCTCGAACTCCTATATGACATAGGAAGCATCTCAAATTTGCTCCAATTGTTCCTATAGCTGAAAAATTTAGAGGAGTCCTCAGTTGAAGAAAGAAATGCAGGGAATGAAGATGTGGGAACACAGGTAGTCAAAAGAAAAGAATCGGTACAGAGAAACACCTTTGATTCTCCAGCAGAGGTGTAGATACCTTTGATCTAGCATGAACAATGGATAGTCAACATAGTGCAAGTAGGGAAAATTGGGGGAGAAAGTGATAATCCCTGTATGGTCCCCGTCTTGATGGGGAAAGGTTCTCATATAAATGCCCCAGAGGTTATCTGGCTAGTGGAGAGTCATGTAACCATCTGATATTACTAATAAAATCACCTCTCAGACCTAATCTTTCCAGAACCCTAAATCAATATCTGCACTCAATGCAGTTAAAAACCTTCCCGGCATTGATAGAAATGACACCACAATCATTGAGTGCATCTCTGCATTGCCATAGGAGGTAAATAAGTGTTCTTAAATGTTCCATCGAGGATCCTACCTAGGATGAATCACACCTGAGATTATGAATCAGGGAAGGGATCACCTTTCACAGCCTGTTTGCTCGTGTTTATAGACAAAGCTGATAAGTATCCCTCTGGACCTTTGGAGGCCGGAGTCTGTTTACCAAGTTGCCGAAGGAGAATACGAAACCGCCGATAGAGCTCAAAACGAGATTAGTACCAGCCATCCCTTTACGGTACAACGCAATTACACGAAGAATCAAGAAACGGGAAGAAGTAATACCTCGCTGTTCACAAAAAAGACTATATTATAAAGCACCGAGAATAGTTTTTAAGGGCTGGTGAGCCATGAACATTGTGAGAAAGGCTTGAAAAAATGGAAGGGAAAAGAGAGAACAAATACATTTACGATGATATGCGAAACTGACTCTTAGGATCGCAACCCGGTCTGATAAAGCATTGACCATATTGGGAAAGAAGAAGAACGACATCAGTAATATTAACTGAGCGGAAGACTTTCACTACCTGAATAAACAGCATAAAACAGAATAACAATCCCCTCATCTTTGCCCGCGATAAACTCGCAAACAACAGGTCCTGAAGAAGGCGGCAAGAAAAGAAATTAGATCCACCGAAACGTGCGTCGACCAGACAGAGTGTCACACCCTAGTATTGTGCATCATAATCAAAGGGTCGAGCATTTGGCCCAGCCCTGGCTAGTCCAGCAACATCGTTGGTGCATATCTGGGGTGTAGTGTGAATGTGTCGTATGATAGTGAAATGCATGTGGTATGAGCAGAGGAGTGAGTGCTGTGGGGATTTCTCTCAAATCATAGGAGAGAGGTTTTTCACAATAAGTATTAGCTTATATCTCTAAGTATTGTGTTGATAAAATTGAATAAGCACAGAGCAATTCAAAATATCACTGTATATGTTGTGTTTAGGAAAAAGAAAATAATCCGATGTATATTTGAGAAAAATGTATATAAATAAGTAAAAATGTATATAAACAAGTAAAATATCTTAAAAACAATTTATAAAAATAAATTCATCAGTTGGAATGTAAATAAACAATTGGTGGTCTCTTCTTCATGTGAACCCACAAAAAATTAATTGTTAAGTAAAAGTAATATAGGTCCAGAGGGATACTTATCAGCTTTGTTTATAGTATTTTCCCCCTGATCCCTGACCTAAAATAGAACTTTTAAGGGGGTTACCTTTCTCTAACTAACTGCTCGTGTTTATAGACCTTTGCTTATTATCGAAAAGAGGCGGTACTTAGCATAGTACGTAATGTCTTCCCGGGTTTGGGGATCACATTGGTCAGGGCTTCGTTAGAGGAGGAGTGAAAGCAGCCTACGGTCTACACATAAAAAAGGCCACATGTCCAGGATTAGTCAGCAGAGGTTTTCTCAATTCTTTAACATTCTCTAGAAAATCCATCGTCTCTGGAGATTTATTTTATGGAAGGTTGCCTATGTTATTTCCCCCTCCGGCTATTGTCTCCCTTCATCTATGATTCTTGGGCCAGGAGGTAGTCAAAGAACTGTCCTACTTGTCTTGTAGTATCAGTTTGGTCTGAATGGTAGAGCTCCTTGAAAAGAATGAGAAGAGTTTTAGTCTTTAATCAGGATAAGAGTATAAGTATCCCTACTAATCACATATTGCCAAGATCAGTGCCTCTCTTTGTATTATCCAATAGTCTTTCAAGGTCAGCTAGCTTCATATATTCCATAGTTTTGCAATAGACTGTGATGAGCATGAGCAGCCAAACTTTATGTCCCAATTGCAGAGTCTGGGGCATAAAGATAGAACCTTTTTCTTTCTTACATTGGTCTCAAAGGAATAGTTGGCTGCAATGTGTATCATGTGGTCTTCAAATGTGTATAGCCTCTGTTTTTTGGATGTTTGGACCACTTGTTTGGCCTGACTATGCTGCAGGATGTATGCAATGATCGGTCTAGCATGCACAGATTTAGTGGTCCCTCAAGGTCTGATACTGTGTGTTACAAGATGGGTGCTGCCCATTTAATATGCTCAATTTTTTGCTTTTTGGATCACCTGGTTTTGGACTTTTTACTGTGGGTGAGTCTGGTGCTGCTGTTGACATTGGGGGGCTGCCCAAACTGCCTAGGGTGCCACTGCCACTGACTATGTGGGGGAGCCGCGTCCATTGCACATTGGGGCATTGGGGGGCTGCCTAAACTGCTCTAAGTTTTTGCCCGCACTTTACTCACCCTGGTGGGATTTCCTGTCCCAGGGTGCAACTGCTGCTGATGGCTTGGGGGAGGCATGTCCATCACACATAAAGCGCTGCCTCTCCCCTGTGGTGCAGGACATGCACGGGTCGCACCCGAGCAAAGCCCAAGCCAAGGGTGGGCCCGTCCGTGCCCGTCAGCGACAGGAAAAGGCAAGGAAGGGCCACCACCCCCCCCCCCCCCTTGGCTCTTCTTAATCGTATGGTTTGCGACTTCCTTGCTCACAAGTAGGTGGACATTTAGAAATTGGAACTCACTTAAGATCATTGGTATAATCTACTATTGACTATCATATGTGTGAGGGAAGTCAGGACTTTGTCTTAAAACCCCCCTTTTCATCTGTTTCTTGATAGACATAATTAGCTTTCCAATTGTTTGCCTGAACCGTTGATCTAATTTCCCACACTGAGCTAGTAGCTACTATAGTTTTATGGTGATGCATCTGTTTAGGCCTTACATGGGAAGAATAACTTGAGAAAAGCTGATCCAGCATCAAGTGTAATAATAATAGGAGCAGAGAACACACTATAGCACTCCCCGAAAATGGGAAAAAGAAAGGCTACATAAACTGTAGCGGGCAAGGGAAAAATAACTAAGACAGTTAAATCAGAGAAAACAGCAGCAATATTGTCTAATGGGAAGAAATTGACTAATGAAGGCATAAAAAAGATAACTGCCTATTGCAATAAACAGGGTAAGACCAACTGCCCAAACCCCCGTACAAAATATCATTGTTCACCATGTCTCCGGAGAGATAGGGCAGCAGATTTCAGCGTCTTCAATGCCCTCTGCAAACTATGAGGTGGACTACTCTCTCCAAACTAGTGCTCTTAAGTCTGGCACATTAGTCCCTACAAAAGATGGGAATACCAATGGTGAGACAATAACAGTAAATTGCTCAAATAGATATGCACCTTTAACCGCATTAGAAGATCAAGGAAGTCTAGGATTAGTTAAGCTGGGCCAATAATGCAAGCCTAAAACAAGTAGTAGTAAGGATAAGGCAGTGCAAACCCGGATGAAAGAGAATACCAAACAGATCACAGAGTTGCATGAAAAATTTGAATCTCCTGAACGATGAGGTATTAGCCCTAAAAAAATAATTTGGGGCCAACTCTTACATAATAGCATCTCCAAAAGTGACAATGCAAGAAGTGATAAGGAATATCCCTCTGAGAAATTAAACACCACTCAAGGCTGCAACTCCCAGGATGGGCAGCCACAAAGACTACTTTAAACAGATCTTCTCAGACCACATTTAGTGAGTGCTGATCACCCCAGCCATCTTAACTATCCACCAGTAACACCAGAAATGACAAGCGATGTGCAGGACTTAAGTTACAAAGGCCTCTTACAACCCACATTTTAACTAATCTCAAAACTACACTAATCAAAGATAGTTGGCTGAATTATGGGATACACCAAGGGGGCCTGACCAATTACAGCCATGTATAAACAATAAGATCCTCCTTGTCCCACAGAAAACCATGTATCCCAACCAGCACAAGAAAGGAGCCTACAATGTATTTATGATAAACGTCCCCAGATTAAAACAGGGCGATAGAGAGGGCGAGGATTTTTTAAAGAATAAAGCGGTACATTGGATCAGGTACAGGCGTCGATGCTTATCTGTTATAAGATCTGACATAATTAAAGCTGAACGACTGCAGCAGGGAATTGGGAATATGGATGATATAAAACAAGCTTTTCAATCTAGATTTATTGCAGACAGCCTGATAGCCCTAGATCTACGCACACACTCTTTGGTGGAATCTAGAAACAGCTTTATGCAGAATAAAAGCATTCCCGAGAATAATGATGACCCCTTATTTGCCCCTCAGGAATCCAACAACCTGGATTTAGTAGATTGACTGGTTATGTGGGACAATACTAATGAAAGGACTGAATTTATATCAACTAACCCCGATATTGTCTGCACCACCTTAGTGACTTGCCAACTGGAAGCACACAATATCCATACATATAGTAGAATGCCACCTGGCATTATGGCCAGTGAAAATATGCAATCCGAATATGACCCGGGCTGGAATCTTGAGGCACTCCCAGAAAACATAAAGATGATTTCTTGGAATGTAGCTGGGCTTAAGCAAAAACTTTTAGATCCCGGCTGGCAGGAATATATTGGGAATTATGACCTCTGCCTATTCCAAGAAACCTGGTTAACAGAAAGTCATGAGTACTTCCTCTGCAGACATCCTAGGGCTGAAGTTGAATCTACCAAATAAGACATATGTTTTTCACATCTATGTAAGACTGAGATTGCTTTCAACAGAAACACCAGTAATACATCTGCTTAAAGGCTATTGAATCTATAGAACCAGATGGAGCCGTGGCTCCCTGGGGAGCTGTAAAACCTAGCCAGGGGAGCCGTGCACCAAGCACTTCAATGCATTTAATGTTGAAGGGTCTTCAGTTAAACTAATTAGACTTAAACGCATGATGTAGATGATTTGTAAGTGACATGCCTAAAGCTGTAAATGTAGTGCTTAATTGATGGCATGTCAAGGGAGATGACCTCCATATTTCACTGGATCCCCATGCTCCAAAACTCCCAAAGTGAGCGGAAGATGCTTGATTTATTTTCTTATACTCGTTAATAGTTTGTTTTTTTCCAAACGCATTTTACACCAACGCAAGTTATCAGGAAAGTGCAGTTGGCCTGCCTATTAAACACACTAAGTATTGTTAAGTACTGACATTTGTACTTGAATCATAGGTCCTTCCAGTACACATTTCTTTCAGTTACCACACATTTCTAGATAGGCCGTCTCTCTCCTTGAGCACAGGGAAGTAAAACACCATATATGGCATAATGCCAACATTTGGAAGCAAGAAAGAGGGATGTAAAAAAAAAATCAGAGGAATTTATTTTACTTGCATTGATTTAGAGGCAATTTTAGGGAGGAGACAGCAAAAATGTGGTTTAAAAAATCGTGAGTCTCCCACTTGAGACAGGTGTGTTGGCACGTATGACATGGGTAGAAATGGAAGTGCATGCACATATTATTCAAGCAGAGAAACACTTTGGCAATGGGGCCTACATGCATAGGGTTGCTATCTAGCACTGTAAGTGGGATAAAAAGTTTCAGAGGGTACTCTAAAATAGGCACAGGCAAAGAAGTGTAACTAGGAATATTTTTTTAGGGGTGCCGCCTTAGTAATATGAAACACCCTGCGCATATGATTATAATACCTTCATCAGCTTCATCCCAATTATTTTCAGGGAGAAAAATGCAAGTACTCTGGACGCCGGGCTTACATCAACCCACCATCCACAAAAAGTAACAGTGGGGAGCCATGGGCAATGGCCAATAGGTCAAGGGAGCCGCAGGTCAAAAACGTTTGGGAACCACTGACTTAAAGTACCAATAGGCATGTGGGAGCTATGTTGTGCAGACAAACCCCAACAAACTCCCCAGCCTGCAACCCCCTTCCACAGATTAGAATAGTTTTAAAAGGCTGTCAAAGCCCTGTGAAAAAAAGAATGAACTAATCAGCCCTCCAGCTAAACAGTAAAAACCGTGTATCTACTCCCATAGTTTAGTACAAAGGAGTGAAGAAAGATACCTTGTTTCTATCGTTTTTTGCAGTATGGCCGGCCTACTCACGGCGCCAATACCTGAAAAAACAGTAGGAATATTTAAGTCTTAAAAAGCTTGAGGGGTCATGAGATCGAATTTCAAACGATGAATGTAACGAAGCAAGCTGCAGTTATGGCAGCCAGGGCCGGACTGGGAACTGAAATCAGCCCTGGCAAAATTTGGCAGACCAGCCCCCGTCAAATTTTGCAGACCAGCCTCCGTCCAGCGCGTAGCGAGCGAGCGCAGCGAGCGAGCCCGACCGCTACTAGGGGGGTTTGGGGGGGTTCTCCCCCCAAGAAAATTTTGGAAAACAACCGACCAAAATGGTGAATTTTACAGCACATTTTTCATTACATATTCAATTGTATCAACTTTCAAACCACAGTAAATAGTAGATGATGACCTTCAAGAGCACCAGGTTACCCACCCAGTCATATGTACCCATAGACATTCTTTCAGAGAGCACCAAAAATAGGCACGAGTAGTAAATCAGAGAGAAATAAAAGTGAGACCAGCCCCCACATGGTGTGTAACGAGCAAGCGCAGTGAGCAACCACTATTAGGGGGAGTTTGGGGGGGTTGAACTTGTCCCCCCCACACAAGAAATTTGGGAGACAGAAAGGCCAAAAAAAAAAAGTATTTTTCAACACATTTTTCATTACATATTATATTGGATTGTATTAACTTTTAAATCATAGTAAATGATTACCTTAAGGAGCACCAAGATACACAGTCATAAAACATAGACATTCCTACAGAGAACACTAAAAAATGAAATGTCGAGCACAAAACATGAATATAAATATAAACAATTTATTCTTCATATAAAATAGCATAAAGACATTTAAAAACGCACTTAACTTCAAACAATTGTGCAAAGGTTCAGAGTAAAAAGTGTACAAGACAATGTGCAAACATTAAATGATTTTTATATCCTGAGTTTTGTAAATAGTGCTAAAATAAAGCATCTCTCCGTAGCCACTCCCCCTCATGGCCTCCTCCTCAGACACCCTAACTACCACCCTCCACCAGTGCCCCTCATCTCTCCGTAGCTCCCACACCCCATGACCTCCTCCTCAGATTCCCTCACTGCCAACCTTCACCAGCACCCCTCATCACTCCGTAGTTTCCCCCCACCCCATGACCCCCTCATCGGATTCCCTCACTGCCATCCTCCACTAGTGCCCCTCATTTCTCTGTAGCCCCCCCACCCCATGACCTCCTCCTCAGATTCCCTCACTTCCATCCTCCACTAGTGCCCCTCATTTCTCTGTAGCCCCCCACCCCATGACCTACTCAGATTCCCTCACCGCTCCCTCCACCAGCGCCCCTCATCTGTCTGTAGTTCCCCCCCTACCCCGTGACCTCCTCCTCGGATTCCCTCACTGCCACCCCCACCAGTGCCCCTCATCTCTCTGTAGTTCCCTTCCAGCCTGTGACCCACCTCCTCATAAGATTCCCTCACTGCCACCCTCCACTATTGCCCCTCATCGCTCTGTAGTTCCCCCTGCCCCATGACATCCTCGTTGGCTTCCCTCACTGCCACCCTCCATTAGTACCCCTCATCTCTCCTGTAGTTCCCCCACCTCATGACCTCCACCTCGGTTTCCCTCACTCCCACTCTCCACTAGTGCCCCTCAGCTCTCTGTAGTTCCCCCCCACCCCGGGACCTCCTCCTCTGACTCCCTCACTGCCACCCTCCCTCACTGTCTGCCACCCACACCCTTCATCTCTCTGTAGCTCCCCCCACCCCATGACCTCTTCCTGGTATTCCCTCACTGCCACCCTCCACTAGTGCCCCTTATCTCTCCGTTGCCCCTCTCATACCCATTCCATTCGTTGTATAGCACTACTCATATCAGTGTAAGGTGTCACAGTACTTTACATAACAGCAGCACACATTATACAGAGACAATAAATCAAAATCAGTTTACGCGAAATGTCACATAAGCTAATGAGGATTACAAGGTGTAGAAATCACTTCATCCATTCTGGTGGGCAGTATATTTTACAGGGGTTTGGTCGGGACTCGGAGAAGCACAAAGTCAGGATTTAAAGAGTACTCCAGTGGTCAGGGTTGGCTTTACTGATAAAAATGTATAACTGCCCAAACAAACTCTTATTAGTAACATTAGAATAATGAAAGAATGGAGAAGTTCTAACTACATCACAACACAAAAAAGCGAAGTTTGTATGCAGTTTTTTTATGACAGTTCATTGGTCACTGTCTTATGTTAACTTCTGAACTGCAAGTAACACAAGGATATCTGTGACAGAGGTAGTAACCCACTGAGCTATTCCCATAAAATTCAGTTTATCTGCATTTACGAACTACCAACCGACAAATGGTTGCTCTGCAGCAGGATCGTAAATCACAAGTTAACAGTTTTTATTGTTGTTGTACATCGGTGGCAGATTCACTGCGACTGCGAGGGCTAAGGAGGCTCATGTTTGGTGGGCCTGGCCCACCCTCTAGAACCGGGCCTGGTAGGTAGTGGTGCAGCCTGCTAGCATAGCCGGAGTCTTGCTCGCAGCCTCAGGCACAGGCAGGTCAGTGAGGAAGACTGCCCTCAAGGCCAGGGACGGCCTTAGCACTGGTGGTGCCCTTTGCATTAATAGCTCACTGTTCTATGTTAGGATTTTAACTTATTAACTGCAAGTAACAATAGGATCTCTCTGACAAAAGCAGTAGCCCACTGACCTATTTACATTATGTGCACTTTGTGATCTGCATGGTACATGTTCTTTGCAGCAGGCACATTAACACTCTGAGCTACCTTTCCATAAGTCAAAACTTCCACTAAACAATATGCAGATCTCTCTCTAGGAAGAACATTCAACACCAGATTCATCATGCCATTTTTATTGATGCCGAAAATTGCTGGAGGCCAGGAAGGAGGCAGCAAGCGCTTTTAAAATCTTAATATACTTGCAAACATAATGCCTCCACCCAAAGTCAGCACCCGGTGCGGTCACACCGGTTGCACTGCCCTAGAGCTGGCCCTTCAAGGGTCCTGTGACCTCAATGACAGTCACTGTTCTAGGGTGTGCTGCTTCATAGGCCTGCCCGCAAGACTGGAGGTGAACTTCAGTATGGATTGTGGTGGACAAGCCTTGAAGGTTAAACCACACTTGCCACTGCTAGGATCCGCCTGCTGGTGCTAAGACACCAGAGTTTCTAAGGTCTTGCGAAGCCTTCTAAGGTCTAGCATGGGTTGTGCTCACTCAGGAGAGTGGTCTAATGGACTGGTTATTAAGGCTGAACCTGGTTCACCAGTTCCAAATTCAGCAGCTCTGGCCATAGTGCCACATCCTCTCCCCCACTGAAAACCATACTGCCCCACTGAGAAAAACTCACACTACCTTCAATTACAACCCAATTGTTGCCGGCTATAAACACCTGGATGTGGCTCAATTTAAATGACGCACTAGACAAGAGCAATATGTGGCCTACAAAAAATAGTAACAACATCCTGGAAAAGCAAACACTCAAAGGGAATGCAAAATTAGCAAACCATGTGAAATGTAAGCAGGAACAACATGGTTAGCTTAGCGCTTTTACACTCACTATTCAGAAATCAGTGAGTGCTTTTGCCTGAAAAGTTGAGGACATGACAACAAGGCCCTGAATGGACCCATTTTAACGTCCATTGCTTATATCCTTACAAAATGTAAGCAGTAGTAGGGTAAAAAAGACCACATCCCTGGACGCAGAGCCGCAGTACACATTTCTTTTCTCCAATCCACACATTGCAGCACCTCCAGGATTGGTGCACTAGGTGCAAGCCCAGGAAAAACAAAGACAAGAAAACAAAAATAGCGCTTCACTGGCAAACTCTGTAAAAGTGACGCTAATGTGTTTGGGTGTTAATAAAATCAATCTGGCCAGCTTGCTACCACTCTGTCTTACTTTATTTAGTTATTTTATCATATTTTAACCTTTTATTCCCGAAGCTGCACCTTGGAAATAAAATAACAGAAAAATACGACATTTCCAACAAAAGTGTTTTTTTTTTTGGATCCATTTCACAGGGGAGCAAATAAAAGAAAGGAGAGGAATGAGACAGGGGACGCACATCGCACCGTGAACTAGACTGTCAATCAGCGCTGGACAGTCACCCAGTCCTGCGGCTTTTAGTGTCAGGGAGCAGCGTCGCGTGTCAGGCAGTAGGCGATAATCCTAAACCCGTGCTGGCTGCAGTGCCAGGCCTGAGGCCAGCCACCACCTCGCTCCCTGTGCCTAGTAGTAGCCCCCTTGCCCCTTACTTCCTTAGGCCCCTTTTGCTTTTGAAATTTCTGGCCCGCTCCAGCCCGGTCTTGAGTCGCGACTCCCCCGCACCAGGAACACTGCCCTGACACTACAGTGCCACCACACCATAGGACGGAACAATGCACGCAGTTGCCCATATGTCGTGTTCACCGAGCTCAGGTTTGTGTATGTAAGTTATGTAACAGAGCAAAAGGAAAATCCAGATCAGACTCTGATCTGGATTCTCCTGTTGCTCTGTTACGTAACTTACATACACAAACCTGAGCTCGGTGAACACGACAATCAGAGAATACCAGGTCGATCCCTACCCGTTGACCCCGCGCTCCTACTGCTGTGCATTATCTGATTGAAAATGCAATTAGCAAAAATGCAAAAACAACACTCACTTGGCGGCGGGCGGCACTGGGACACACTGGGACAGGCAGGGGCTAGGGGGCTATAAATAAATTAAATTATGGGGTGGCGAGAGAGGGCCTCTGGTCGACTCGTCAAGGTCTCAGTCTCTGCTGCAGCCTGCGTTCTGGAACCTGGGGATCACGCGCACTTTTTATTGCGTGAGCTCCAATGCGCATGTGTCAACTCACCACCAACAGCCGCACCCGCCCCACCCCCCTAAGGTGGGTGAACTGCGAGTCTGCGACTAAGAGCAGGCAGCGCAGACGCGGCGGTGGAGACTTCAGCGCACCGCGCTATTTATCCAGCACTGACCTACAGTCAGCACTAAATTCATTAATTGTGTTCATAAATTTTGCTTTTTTCCGCACCGAGCGAGGGAGACGCAGTCACGCAGCAGAGACAGTACAGAGCAAACAGTGAGCAACAAAACCGGCCCCCGGCCCAAAAACCGGCCCCCGGCCCAAAAACCGGCCCCCACCCCTGGCAGCCTACCGGGGGATTGCCCGGTGCCCGGCATTGCCAGTCCGGGCCTGATGGCAGCAGACAAAAAGGTTGTTTTTCAATGCGCAATACCTTTTATTTCATAGTGTCGCTTTTGAAAAATTCTTTGAAGCTGGCCGGGCTGAGTCTTAGAGTGGAGGGTTTGTCAGGGTAGTGTGCTTAAATTTGGTAAAAAAATTCCGTGTTATACATACGCGATTAGTTGAATTGAGCCACCTGATTCTGAATGCGTCGCGTAATTGGCTGAGGGCCTTAGGCGTGCCAGCAATATAACCTGCATCTACGAGTGAACTTAAAGAGATATGGCCAGTTAGGCTTGATGTCTTTTGGAGGGATAATAAAGTTTTCACAAGTCGCTGCACTCGGCACAGCCCGAAGTTGTATTTGACTCCCGTTATTTATTGGAAACGGCATCTCTAAAAGGGATGAATTGCATCTCGCGGGCATCTTTTTCAGATATGAAAAAAAGATCTTTAATCAAGGAAATACTACCTAGTCTTATATTAGATGCTCACTAATCTTTTTACATTATTCTGTAAGGAATAGATCAAATGGCATTCCCATGATTTTTCAAAGGCTGTTGTCAAACGAAAACATCGGTAGGAATGCATATCGATAAAAGCGCCATATCCAAAAGAAATCAGTACTTCTCAACAACGGCCACTCATGGACTGTATAGTTTAAAAACATAAGGGAGAGCCTCAAAAACTCAGTGATAGAGGCAACCAGTTATTGGTCGAGTAAGTAAGTAAGTTGGTAGTGTAATCGATGGTGAACTTGAAATTACAGTTTATAAATTTCAGATAGTTCATTAAGACCGTCTATGGCTTTATTAAATTTAACAATAGGTAAAGCTTCTCGTCTGCTTAATTTTTGTTCAATGTCGCCTCCGCGCACATCTTGGTCAACTTTAGAAATTATTGTCCAGGTAATATCTTGTTCTTGGTGGTTGTGATTGCGCCAATGATTCACTAATGGAGCAGTTAGTACATTTTTCTTAATATGTGATTTGTGTTGGGTAATTCTGATGTGTGCCTCCTGAGATGTTTTTCCAATATACAATTTGGGGCATGGACAAAGGATCCCATAAATCAAATTTTTTGTTTTACAGTTATTAAAGGTCTCATGTTTCCAATGTATGTTGTTGTAGGAAAAAAGTGTTCCTTCAATGGTTTTCTCGCAGCAAATACACATGCCGCATTTATGATGACCTAAGATTGGTGGTAATCCTAAATGCTCTTGTATAGTATTTTTGGGTGAAATATTTGGTAACGATGCTCTTACAATTTGGTTGGAGATACTCCTCTCCTTCCCTCATTGCAAACAAGGGAAGATTTTTCAATGATGGATCCAGATTTTCAATCAAATACCTGGTTTGTTGTGCAATTTTCTTCAAAGAGTTTGAATTAGGACAAAAAGTTGTAACATCTTCACAGTCCTGCTGCTGCCATCAGCCCCACCCCCACATGTCCGACACTCACGCTAGAACAGAGCTGGTCGTAATTATTGGTAATGACCCTTACATGTACCTGCTGCGCTCGTAGCAGGCGGGGCGATGAGCCTCCGCCCTTGGGCAGGAACCTCCACTGACAACACCTGATCCCATAGCACACTCCAGTGTGGAAGGCATCTTCCACCTTATAGGCTCTATCCATTTATTTGCCTTAAGTGAGCTCTCTCCTGCTCCATTCCCACTCTTGTTCAGGATCATGGTGCACCAACTGACATGACACCACTGTCTCCACTGTGGAGGCATCTTGGGTTCAAGAAGAAGGCACAACAATGTGGTCCACTGCCCTGAATGCAGGCCAAAACCTTCCTTGATTACTTGAGGCATAGTTAGTAGAGCCAAGGGGCTTGGCTTCGAATCTGAAGTAATGATTTGGCTGCTGTAGACTCCCCTACCCCTCAGGAGCATGCCTTTCAGTGTCCGACTTCCTCCCATCTCCAGGAAGCCATCTGCTGCCTTTCAGGTTCATTTCGATGGGAGATATCATCTCTAGTATGGCAGGCGTTTTGGACTTTGCAGAGAAGCATAGATGGTACTACAGGCCATGCTCTGCTCACCTTCAGGTACCTTTTCATAAAACAAATCTAAATGGAACTCATTTACATAATCCATGCTTAACCTAGAAACGTGACAGGCGATCACCTGTTTACGTGAAACACCCATGTGTCTGTATCTGAACAAGGAGTGGATCACCACCCAAACATGGGCATGCAAACCATATCTCGCAAACCAAATGTTATGCTTGTAATCTGACAATTTTATACACCTAAAAGCACAATATCATTAAATGAAAACACACCCACACCAATAAAAAACGCTATATCCATAATTGGCTTATGGATTGGGTTAATGGTACTATTATACATAAACTGACCTGAAAGCTTTAATTACACCTAGGACACCAAAGGTGAAGTCATGAACATTGTATTAGGCGTGTGAGTTATGATCTGCATGGCTGTTGTATGAGATCTGGATTGTAGAAAGAGAGAGCTCGGGCTCACTTAAACATCCCCACTCAACTAAATGCTCTTTTTAGCTGCTTGAGAGGTAAGCGGGAGGAAACAATCACAATTGCATCTCATTACAGTATAATTATTTTGGTTACACAATAACTACTCCACAACTAGGATTGGGATTAATGAGCTCTAAATTATAAATTCAGAAACAGATTGATATAAATCAACTTTAACAGCTTTAACATTATCTATAGAAATATTGGGCAAACAGAATGATTCCAAATAACATAACAAAAAGCATACAACCAGTTCAGTGATGATGATGCAAGTGATAAGGAAAAAGATTTGAACATTAAATTGCATCAATTAATTTTCAAAGGTAAACATGAGCACGTTATTTCTTCCTACACTGCCTTCCAAGGGACAACCCTAAACTAAGAAGCATTGAGTACAAATTAATATTAGAAATGAATATTAGATTACAGCTGTCAGAGTCTTCAGTAAAAGAAACTCCAACCAACGGTCATGATGAAGCATGAATCCACACAAAGCAGAAGCAGAGGTGTGTACCACATGAAGTCCTAAAATGTCTCTCTGACTCTCACTATGTTACAGCATAAGATATTAGTTGCGTTCTAGGTACATCACGTGCACATCTCCAGTAGCTTTCCGTGATCCAGGCTCAAATTGGTTTCTGGCTCCACCTTTCCCACATCGATAAATTGGTACTCCATTCATCCTTCGTCATTCGTCTCCTCCTCCATGGGAACTCGCCTTCTTGCTCGTTACCATGTTTCTCCTTGCCAAGATCCATCTTCTCATACCCTGCTATTTAACTAATTAAAACCCTTTTTTCCAAACTAATGAGGCTTTATCCACACATGCAGTGGAAACAAAAATGCAAGTAGACACTTTCTACATTGAAGCTCAAATACAAAATAAATGTTAAACTTAAACATGAGCTTGTACTAAAACTATGCTTGAGGTCGCAAATTCATGTCGACTTAATGATGCACAAGGTTACAAATACATGCACATTTCAAGGCACATAAAAAATGCAGTTTCCTAACGCATGAATACATTGCAAACGATTACATAAACATGCCATTTCAATATACACCAATGTTAAACTAATTTCTTGTTATATACATAAATGCCTAAACATTAGTCTGCACATACAACTCATACTATTAATTTTAATATGAAACACATAATGAACTTAGTTTTCTCTCAGAGTATTAATATATATGTATCTAACCACATAACCTATAAAGTTCATTCGTTTTACATGGAGTACCTTAAATATGCAATACTCCATCATTTTCTTAGTACCATTTGTCAAACAGAATATATTTGAGTGCTGACTCACACGGATATAATGCACTCCTACAGTATCTTAGGATGGAATCAAAATAATGCTGCTCTAGAGCTAAATGACTTACACATTTCAGTGTTATTTTGGTTTCAATTTGCAATGAATTTCAGAGGCATTCTAAACACTTGTAAATGTGTTTTATAACCATCCTACCATGAATTCATCATAACAATGAAGAATTTATGTGTTTTTGATAACATATGTCTATCAAAATTCAACCAGTGTAGGCCTCCATCCCACACCATGCACAGCTTTTAGCTATGCACAGTAGGAACTGTTCATAGGCCTTGTCATTAGCCAGACCCTGCGACCAGCTCCCAACTCAAGTGGGCACAATACTACTCCCTGCTTCCTTATGCAATAAAATCTTAATAACTGCACCTTATCACAATTGCAACACACAGTATCAAGGCTTTCAGAAATTAGCATAAAATAGTAGAAGATGGGGATAAACTTTTGTATCTGTTATCAAGATCAAGAAGTTGGTCGAAATGCGTATGGTTATTTGGTAATGGGCTTACACTAAACAAAAATACAAATCACTGGAATTACACCCCCCCCCCAGGTGCTGGTGCGATATAATATATATTTTCCAAAGTATAATATGCCGTTATGCTACCATTGGTGAGTGTGCAGAGGAGCCATGAGATCATGAGAGTAAAAGTCATCCCTGAATAATACTAATAAAGAGCACACAATATCTATCTGTGTATCTATGCGGACACTTATAGAGTACACACACATATATTCCAGAGATATATCTTGGCGCTGAGCTGCAAATACACCCAGTGGATCTGCAATGGATCCTGCATGCCATGTTGTTTCTGTACATATAAACTAACGTGTTTAAGTAAAAACAGCATAACCAATTGAGCCTGAACACTTTCACAATTTCTTTCTATATATTTATATAATTTCAGGCAATGACTTACTTGAAGAGCATCTCACTGAGATCCGAAACTTACGCAAGAAGCTGGAAGAATCCATCTGCACCAACGAACGGCTTGGAGAACAACTGGAACAACGTCTCAAGTCATCTATAAAGGAGAATGGTAACCTAAACTAAATGGTAGTATTTATGGTATCCCCCATATGTATGAAGGACTTCAGGGCACTGGATATTAAGTATTTTCTATCTGGATAGGTAATAATGATATCCCAGGGACAGGTTTACAAAACAGTCAGGTTTAAAAATGGTGGTTTGGCTGCAGATAAAAACAGTGGAAACAACTTTGGGATACCCCCAGTTTAGGTGGAGAGCGTTCACAATAAAAAGTATCACTAATTTACTAGTGCTAAACGAATGCATGCTCATATGCTTTTTTTGCTGGCTAAAAGGATTATTTTAAGTGAGTCTGGTTGGCCACCATTGAATGGCTCGACAGAGGAGGCCCTGCTTCTAAGTTCTCATTTTATTTTGAGTTGTCTGCCTCACTTGCAAGTCATTTTCACCAACGCTCTCCAGCAGACAATTTGAGAGCACTTTTGCCAAGAATGCATGCCTTGGGTGCCACAATGTCATGGTGGCCCACTTGCAATGTTTTTGGAAGTTGGGAATTGTTTCCATACATACCAAAATTTTGAAATAATAATGGGATATTTTGGAAACAATTCGGGGGACTGTATTTTCCTCATAGACTGTCATTGAAGCAGAGGCAATTTCATGCAGTAGACCTAAAAAATATAGTCGTTTTGGGTTAAAATGTCTGGAGTCTTCCTCCTGAATCAAGTCTGTTGGCATGTATGTGTTTCTGAAAACAGAAACAAATCTACCCGACAGACAGCAATTTTTTTTCCTGCAGGTCAGTGACATAGTTATTTGTTGCCTGTCTGGGTCCACCATGTTTCACAAATTGGGTGGGTCTTATGACACAGAAATTGGTGGCACTTTAGCAACCATTCATAGGCATTATGCCAGAAAGCCAGTTGAGGTTCTGTGGTGGGACAGTAAAAATCCAATCTTCCAAACCCTAAACCAACACCTAAATCTTTGGCTGAAGTACTTGGGAAATACTATTTAATTTGTAGACAACTGATTGTTGAGGTCCAAAGTCAAGTTACGCGATGATCATATGATCACATGGTTCAAGGTCTTTGAAAAATTAAATTGCAGTTTACTTATAATAAACGAACTATAAGTTTCTAACTTTTCATCGGCCAATGCTTGTTTCATGATTGGGAGGGTTATTGCACAATGTCACTTCTTCAGCATCTTTACATCATTTACAATAAAAATAGGTGTTACATGTATACAGACAAAAAGTGAACCCACGACAATACCGTAATGAAAAGTGTGTAGAAAAAGAGTAAAGGAATGAAAGAAAAATAGAAAAAATGTGACTCAATTGCTTGCAAGTCTGGCATCAGAACATAGAAATCAAATACACAATTCAATTTAATGTGTGTAACAGGACGGCTGTTTAAGTTGGAGTTCCGTGCAAGATGGCGGCAGAGTAAATTGTGTCATTGTTTGCTCTCCCCTGGCCCCCACACTGCTCAAATGGGGCATACAATGTGCTGATCCTTCCACAAGAAGCCCCATGCAAGGAATTGGAGCACGGAGAAACAGGCTGATTATGCTTGGCATTGGGGTGGAACAGCAAGGCTGATTTGCCAGGCAGCCACATGTGTGTTTCCAATGGAAGCTTATGGGGTGGGTGAAAAAGACCCACAGCACAAGCTTCTATTGAAAAATGTATGTTTTTGTGAGCATCCCTGCACCGTGTGGAAAGCACTATGCGGTGCCTGCCACTCGATATAGGGCTGTTTAGGGGGCACCATAGGTGCCCCCCAGGCCCGATTCCAGAAGGCCAGGAGGGGAGTTGGCCCTGCTAGGGGCCCCCAAAGTCACATTGGGACAGCCGTTCCATGTCGTAAAGACCGACATGGAATTGCTGTCGGAAACCAACATCATAATCAAGACGGTGGAACCGCTGTCATTAAGGGATTATGCTGTATTTCTGACACACACCCATCGGAACCCCGTCAGAATCACCCCGCTGGTTTAACTCTGACCGCCATCATCCTAATACGGCGGTCAGCCTGTAAACCTAACATGTCGGCGGAAAGCCTACCATGTTACCTTCTGGAGACTCATACACCAGAGAACATTCAGGCTGGGAAATGCAGAAGTCGATGACCCAAGGGGCTACTACATCCAGAGCACCATCATCAAGATCATGACATTAAATATTAGGGTTCTTAACTCACCACTTAAAATGTTCATAGTTAACCTCTACCTCAACCGTCAGCAGGCTGATATCATATTCCTATAAGAAATGCACCTCTTGAAACAGGATCAGTTTTGCATGAAACACAAAAATTATCCTGCACAGTATTGGACGTCCGGGACTACCAAGACATCAGAAGTGGAGATACTAATTAGGAGGGATCTTCCTGTTTAAGTATACCACACCCAAGGCAACAAAGATGGTAGGAGCTTACTCCTACAAGTCACCATAGGCAAATTCTCACTCACGCTAATTAACATCTATGTGCCTAATTCGAAACAGGAAGCATTCCTCCCTCACATCTTATTGTCACTGGTGGGACCTGCAAAGGGGGAAATAATCATGGGGGGATTTTAACCTGATCTGTAACCCAGAGTGAAATAGATCACCCCACAACACTCAAGCAGCTAAAGCGGTTTCCAACAAACTGAAATCACGGTACGCTGAGTTGTGCCTGTTGGACTGTTGGAGCAATACCAATCCCAATACCAGGGACTATACATTCTACTCATGCGTTCACAAATCTTACACTCAAATAGACACATTCTTTGTCTCTCAAGATCTCATGGGCAAGATATTAGACACTCAAATCCGGGGTGACACTATCTCGGATCATGGCCAAGTGTTCTTATCATTGGCAAACTTTAGGTCCGAAAGGAGACGCACATGCTGGAGGGTCCCCCTGATATAACATGGGATAGCGCACCTGAGTAGGAACTAGCTCAAACTATGTGTAATGATTTCACAGAAAATGACCCCAAGGATATGTCGCATAACACCCACTGGGATGCATTCTCGGCAACATTCAGGAGGGCAGTCTTTAAACGGACAGCCTCTAAATGGAGGACGGTGAGACATAAGGAGAATCAGCTCCTACAGGAGCTGTAGCAGGTGGAGGATCACACAAATGCTGTCCCAGTAGGCAATTGGAAATTGAATGGAACAAGCTGCAGGGACAGCTTAGAATCATATGGAATGTAAAAGCTGAGATGAGTCTCTTACGTGTTAAATAACCCTTCTTTGAAAAGGGGGACAAGGCTGACAAAATATTGGCTGGTAAATTGAAAGTGCAAAAAATGAGAGAATATATCCCCATGTTGCATGCACCTGATGATAGAGTACTTATTAGGAGGGAAAGTGGGACGCTTCATTGCAAATTTATAGGACTCCATATTTTTTGGCCAATGAAAGTCTGGAGGACATAGCCTCTTAACTAAATGATCTGATGCTCCCTACTGTCCCCGTGGATTGGAAAATTGTGCTGGAGGAACATATCTCACATAAGGAAGTTTTGACCATGATTAAATAATTGAAACCCAAGGCGCCAGTCACAGATGGCCTTAATGAGGATTTTTACAGAGATTTGCAGAGTTGCTCGTGCAACCCCTATCAGCACTATACAACACCTTTTGGAACACAGGGAGAGTGACCCCCTCCATGAGGGAAGTGACAGTGGTGGTGATTCCTAAACAGGGAAACCCAAGGAGAGTTGCAAATCATACCGTCCCCTAGCTTTATTGAACACTGATGTCAAAATATTTACCCAAATATTAGCAGACCGCCTTAACAAGGTTATTCCAGATCAGGAGGGTTTCACGAGGGACATGGCATCCCTAGACACAGAGAAAGCGTTCGACAGGGTGAGCAGGGATTTCCTAAAAGTCATTCTAGATAGACTTGACATAGGACGCAAATTCAAACGGTGGGTACTGGTGAACTATTGTGAACCAGAGGCTAACATTCTTGTGAATGGAGTACCCACTGATACTCCAAAGATGCACGCGACAGGGATGCCCTCTCTCGCCCCGCCTGTTTGTGCTAGCAATCAAGCCCCTAGCAATAAGAATAATCCCTTCTCTGGATATCAAGGGAGTGTCCTTAGGGGGTGAGGAATATAAACGTTGTTTATTTGTAGATTGCATCTTACTGACATTGACGGATCCAGAGACATCCCTATTGTCATTTCTGAAATGTTTGAGGGTCTGAAAAAGTATCCAGCTTTAAGTTAAATACAAACAAATCTCAGATACTGAACGTCTCCCTTCCGAAAGATTGGGCCCAATCTCTAAAGGAGAACTGTCCTTTCAAATGGGCCAATCGATCCATAAAATATCTGGAAATTTACATCACCAAATCGGTCGACACTTGGACCAGAGCTAACTGGCATAGACTGAAGGCACAAAGTGTAGCCAATCTGAATAAATGGAAAGGCCACTTTATATCATGTTTAGGGAGAATAAATGTAATAAAAATGAATATACTCCTGGGGTTACTGTACCTCTTTCAAACTCTTCCAAAACCCGGCTTAGTAAAAAGTATTAATGGCTCCCCTAGAGAAGGATAGCCTAGCACTTCCGAACATACTCAGATACTATCAGGCAGCACACCTTTGGATATCAGTTGAATGGTCTGTGCACAAAACTGAAAAATGCTGTTTTTTTATGGACAGGCCAGTAGAGCGCAGGGATGTCTGGGATATCCCTTGGCTACTAAGGCTACACATGCCCAAATTACCATACCTCTAAGATGTCACTATAATGAGCCTGGATATATGGGATAATATATTCTCCTGACTGGGCCTCTCCACCACAGTTGCACCATGCACGCCCAAATATGCAAACTTGAATTTCCCCCCAGAACTAGACACTGAGGGTTTTAAGGCCTGGATACAAGGGGGATGCCTTATGATGCGAGACATGTTTTCCAGGGGGGTAAGCAAGTCTTTTATTGGCTGTAAAAGAGAGTTTAAGGTGAACGAAGTGGAAAAACTACAATACGCTCAAATGTGGCATTGGGTTATGCACCAAGGGATCAAAGAGGCAGCAACTCGCCCCCTTACTTAATTTGAGAAGTTTCTGGGCACCTACACCACAACTAAGGGTTTAATAGGGACACTATATAGGATTCTCACAGAGGAGACTGACAGACTGAAATACTCATACAAACAGCATGGGAAACCATGTAACTTCACACATCTGCGGACAAACTGTGGACTGCTCACAAGCATAATCTCCACAAACAGTTTGTGAGCCTGAAATATAGAGTGGAAGAATATAAACTGCTAATGCGGTGGTACTTGACACCTTGTAAACTCAAAACAATGTACCCCAATATGTCAGACCGGTGCTGGAGATGTGGGATAGATAGAAGTAAATACCTTCACACCTGTTAGATGTGCCCAGGGATACAGGGGTTTCAGCATTCAAACCTCAACTATATAGACTCTATCCTACAGACTACACTACAGAGAGAACCTACCCTGATTGTATTGACTGTTTTGGGGCGCAGTGGGAGAGAAAGTGAAGCCAAAGGCAGGGTGCTAGCAGCAGCCAAGAGGCTGATTATGCTTCATTGGAAGAAGAAAATGCTGTCACCGTTGGAGTGATGGGTGCACAATCTGTTACACACTATTGTACTGGAGAAACTGACAGACAATGTAAGAGAGGATAATAAAAATTTCAAGAAAAGCTGGCCCCTCTCCAGACATACCTTACCTCCATGCTGATCTCCAGATCGATGCCTGATTCCGCCCATCCACTAGGGATGAGATCAGATCAAGCTGTAGTAGAATAAAGTACCTGTGAAAGGACATTTATGGAGGCGAGTACTGTACCCCTGGAGGACCTTTGGGGGTTGCATCTGGTGAAGCTCGAGTGGTGTGTGAAGGAAGTAGGGGGGAAGAGGGAAGTATATTGGTATTTTCAGTCTACATGACAAACCAAACTCCTCCTCGGTGGTAAGTGCCTAAGATGTAGGAAGATATGCAACCGCAGAGGGAGGGGGGGTTAGTGAGGAGGGATACTCTAGACTATGTTATATCGTTTTATCGTGAAACTTCAATGAAATATTATATACAAAAATCAGTCGGGTTTAGTCTTAAAGAACAATCAATTATAAATCAAATAACCTGACATCAGGGTTGGGATGTGGTGAAACTCATCTATTATAACAGTGCCTTTATTTAAACATATAAATTGGATAGACAAGCCAAGTGATCATCTCTTGGGGGTTGGACAGCCATAGCCTCCGCCAGCAGGCACTGTATCAAGGCCAGCAGCCCTGCCTCTCGTGTCTTGACACTAGATGCAGAACATCAAGGCAGGCCTCTTTATTGATCACTTGTCTTCAGCAGTCAGGGCCTCTAGGCCAGTGGGGGTCCTCTGCTAAGGTGGCGTTGTGGGTGCTGTATGACTCGCATGTATGACTCGCAACACTTCAAGCGTAGTAAAAGAACAGATTCATCAGGTTATGTTGTGTGACTCCAGATAGCAAACAGCCACTTGAGATTGATGATGCTTTACATAGTGTGCCACATAAACCATGAAAGAGTGGTGAGAGACCCCTCCTAGCTCAGTTCGGTGCTTGCACTTGTTAGCGAGTCTGTTCTTCTGGATGCCCCACACTCTGCGAACAAAGCTTGGTGTTTCCTCCTAGGCAGTCTCTCATCCTTCAGGACCAGGCACACTCCTTCCCTATCTGAGAAACCAGGTAGGCGTCTAGGTGGTAGGCATACTAACAACTCTCTAGCGAGTTGCACAGACTTTAGCCAATGTCCCCTCACCTCTGGGAAATTGGCTGTTCGACAGATTCCAACCCCGGATCATAGAAGTTAATTGAGTAGCCTGCCGAGCGCTCCTTTCCTTGGTCAAGAATACCTTGGAAATAAAACATAATGGAATGATTTGGATCCCACCTTACTGATTTTCAAGACAAGAGATGTTGATTCACTGTCCAAAGTCCAGTAAGAGGTTTGGGGAGGTTCTTTTCAAATTTAATTTTCTGGCTGAAGTGCATACACAGGTTTTGCGAAAGGTGATGTCTCTCACAGCAGTTAGTGAGCATACTGGCTGGAAGCAGGAGTATTCAGAAGTGGTTCTCAGAGAGCGATAGAAGGAGTATTCTCTGTCTATAACTTTCCCTCCATCTAACAACAGAATCTGCTGAGTCACTCTCTTTCTCCTATATTAACCAAATGCCAGTGCTCAGGAAGTACTAATCGGCAATCCTCTACTAAAAGGACCACAAAGAAAATCTAACACACATCCTCTCACACTTTTGTGTCTGTGGCTCCTCCCTCCAGCTTCAGGAATGCAGGCGATAAAAGTCAACTGTTTGGAGAAGCTCCACTCTAACTACCATCTTGTGCCATTTAAAACCAGGGACAATGCAAATGGATGCAGCTGGTCTCAGCATTTGTACCCTCACAACAACAGGAAGTCCTTCTACCAGCTGCACTTTGCACATGGGCATTCAATATGCACATAGGATGTTAGAACAAGGGTCTAGATTCCACTTATAACTGAAAATGTAAACAGGTGGGACCTTTTGACATCACAATTCATCTGAACCAGAGAACCAGAGAAGAAGGTATGTTTATTAGTATAATCCAAAACAAGATATGTTGTGGCCACCTCTGGAAATGGACACATGTCCCAATTTGAGCTAAAGTGTGAGCTTGGTGCGTCGCTCTAGGTTATAGACAGGAATGAACATCAAAAATTATCACAGAGAGGCCTTGTTGTCAACACACCACCAGATTAGATTGGAAGGTGGGCCCCAAAAAAGTCAAGATTCCAGTTTCTCATGCTGTCAGATACATGCCTGATTACCACCCAGGGGACAATACCGCCCCAATAGCGGGCATCACTAAGAGTCTGTCAAAAAAAAGAAAATTCTTAGGACAAATCTAAACTGACACAAGCAGTGCAACACCCTTTATGCTAAAATACACCCTCTAGGAATATTGGCTCAATCAAGATTTCTGGGAACTCTGGAAAAATCATTAAGAAAGTTTCTAAACCGAAGTGGCATATGTAGTCAAAAATAAATATGTAATGTAGGTGCAGCTAAAAGACCTGCTAACTCAGTCAGAGTCTCTTTGGAGGCAGAAATCTCAAAGAGAATCTAAAGTGACAGGGTTCATTTACAGGGGCCAAAAGCTTTGTGTCTAGCGCTCATTAGAGTCTACAAAAATGCAAATCCAACTATGCTAATCAGTACTGCAACCTATATTGATGATCTTCTCATTGTGAACAGGACCTCATCTTCTTTTTTCCTCATGGCCACATGCAACTGACATAGTTCACCCTCCCTCTTTTCACAGTGCAATACGTTTCCTCCACAGCCCTCTCAAGAGGTTTGTCATGCACAAGAATATAGAAAGTATTATCAAACCGTTTGTTTTGTGTATGAAATAGACTTGACATGATGTTATAAAATTGTTATATGAATAATTGTCATCTCAATGGCTAACAATCACCCAAACCATCAGTTCTGGGGGAGAAATCTTCGTTGTATACAAATGTCATAAAAATTGTTAGTTGGCTGCATTTTTTGAGGTGCGATGCCATCCATGTAGTTCATTGATTTGTATATCATGATTCAGCTAAATATTAACAGACATGTCATGATGAAGATTGAGGGGCGTGCAGTTGAGATTTTTGTAATAGTGATTAATGTTCATTCTGATAGATTCAAAGTGGTTTATTGTACTTTGGTAATGCAATGGTTGACTGTCCAATTTCAGAGATCAATACTTACAGAGACATTTATAGCATTCAAATGCTTTCCGATATGGGTGACGTGCCCATTAAGATGAGTATTTCTTGAGAACTCTTTGTCATCTGCATGCCACACTAGTTGACTTCACTTGAGGCTTGTTGCTCAGACATGAATTTAACTTAAAAGATGAAAAGAGGCGTTCAGCAAAACAGAAACAAGTTGGTTTAATTAAACATTGAGGCCAGGAGAGTATTGACAGAATAGCATCTGAAGAAAGTCTCTTGATGTACAGAAGTTTTGGCCCACCATTTATACTGTTCATGAGGTACAATGAATCGATCCGGCATTCTTAGCCGTCATAAATAACAAGTACAACCATCTGATAAGTGGGAAAGAGGTGGCTCTCGACCTCGGGGAGAGCTAATGTGGGCCAGTGCGTTTGTGTGCAGATGTCCGCGTGGGGAGTGAGTGATCATTAGGTGTGGTGTGTATGCTGTGTCCTAATTGGCTGAGTGTTCCTAACTGCATGTGGGATCTATCTTTGCAGTATTTTAGGAATCTGCTCCTTTGGCCAAAAGTGTTTTATTGGGGCCAATTTCCTCAGACCTGTTTGTAGTGCAGCTGCCGATCAGTGGGATCGATCAGGGTTTTCCCTAAATGCGCATATGTCCTTGGGCTACGTGTAATCCCACCTATGACCTGTCAAGTAGTAGGCCCGAATTTGGGTCGCTGGACCTGTCTGACCACATATTTCAGGGTTGATGGGGAGGTCACCTTGGGTGAATCAGACAGATATAATATGAGTTCATTAAATTGTGTACATTTAACATGGCTGTCATTGATATTTTTACTGGCATCCTCAGCATTGTGCATACAGGTGTCATAGCCTACATCGATATTGTCTTTACTGATATTGACATTGTTATGCGTGCATAGATTATGGCATGTATTGACATTGTTTCTACTGGTATCGACACTGCTATGTGAGCACATTTTATGATGTACATCAACATTGCATTTAATGGTATTACTGTGGTCGGGCCTGCAAATATCATGGTGTGCAATGACATTGTGTTCATGAATATTAACAGGCTCTATAAAAAAAAAAAAGACCCTGTGTACATTCCTCTTCATCTGGGGTCATAGTAGGATAAGATTCAGCGCTCTCATTTCATTCTTTTTATCAGCTCATCCGGCCCAGTTGTAAGTGGATCATAGTTTTTCCAATCTTCCTGTGTAAGAATCTTCAATTTGATTCTTTGAGTTTAAGGTAGTTTATCCTCATCTAGTGTTCAGGTGTTCCAAGTCACTCACTAATGGCCATATTTAACATTATTTGACACAGCACAATGCAGCAAGACAACATGCTGCACTATGCTGTGTTAAATGGAGAGGGCACAAATACGCCCGATTTACTAACAAATGGTGCATTCCTGCTCTCACACTGCCCGGGCACAGTATGTGCTGCCGAACACCAACGCAGGCATCCTTCTGCAGTGGTGCAAGGGTGCCTGTGTTACACCCAGGATTGGTTTTATGCAGAAAGGGACAACTTCCCCACAGTTACAATCCTTAGAAGTATTTCCTCTTTTTTGAGTGTGCAGAATCCAGCACATTTAGAAAGAGGAAAAAGCAGGGAGAAATAAAGATATTTCTCCTCCTTGTGCCTCTATTGGGAAGGTGTACAATTTTTGCATATTCCCAGGTTTACTTGCCTTGCTAAATCTTATAATGTCCCCAAATACATGTGTGGATGCGTAGTAACACCCACTTTCCACCAATGTAACACCTTCCTGGCGCAGAGTAACCCACGGCAATGACCTGCGCTGCCTTGCGTTACTCCAGATATACCAAGCCTTGTAGGGCCATGCAAGATGGGCTTGAGTTTCTTGGTAAATCTAATTTAAGGATTGCATGTAGCACCATGCATGAAGCAAAGGCAACACAAACCAATGATAAATCTGGGCCTTAGTCTTTAGCTATCCATTACATTCGATTATTCTAGTTTAAGCATTATCAGCGTAGTTATAGCTTGTCAGCTGAAATGATTTGATAAGCTCAGAGAGTGGGCTAATGCATACATTAAAGAGAAGAGGATAAATAATTGATCATTGATATACTCTTGCCTTGATGTTTTAAGCTGTAGAAATGAATGGTGGTATTGAGATCATGCTAGACCTCTCCTTAAGGGAGGAGGAGATTGTCTAAATTTGTTCCTTCAAAGCCATGTTATTTAGTTTATTTAGCAGTGACTCATGATGCACTGTATTGAATGCTGCAGGTAGGTCAAGCAGAAGTAGAGCTGCTACCCATTTTATTTAAATCTATTATGGGTTTCAGATAATCCCAGATGGAGATCAGTTTCCCTGCCTGGGTAATGTCATGTTCTCTTTGCCATAGTTTGAGATCTAGGTGAAAGCTTCTTTTTCTACCAGCTTTATGAGGAACAACCCATTTGGGATTGGTCTGAATTTGTTTGGGGGGGCGGGGGTCTATTGGATCCAGGCTATTTTTTAATGAGTGGTCTTATGTAAGCTACCTTCAGTTCTTCTGGAATGCCTCCATCATTAATAAGGTGTTAATTATGCTCATAGCAGGCATTGCAATCATTGCTGATAGAAAAATGTTATTGAAGGTTTGTGGTGGGCATGGGTGTAAGGGTGAGTCACTAGCCCATTGAAGTTCACCAAGTCATATGTGTATTTTGCCTACTGGAGTTTATGATCTGTGCCTTTGGCACTGTACAGCAGATGGTTGTGTTTTTATGTTCTTTGTTTCACCATTCATTGAAAGTGTCCTTCATTTCATTATTGGATACTCAAAGTTTTGAGAGAAATTGTCCTGTTGAATGCTTTGTTAATCCACTCATACGATTCAGTTGACAAGGTAATCTGATCTGGGGGGTGCGGTTTGGGAAACAAAGATGACAGACAAGTGAGCCTGCATCTCCGCACCCGCCCAACTGTTATCCTGTGCCATACGGGCCCAGTTTGATTGCCTCAATACACAGAACGTACTCCTGGCTGGGGAGAGTGTCGAGCTGCAGGAGAAAGTGTTTGGGACTTCGTGTGAGGTCTGATTACCAGGGCTAGCAGTTCTGAGACATAGGTTCATGATTCCAAAATGGCAGCTCTGGGCAGCTGACTCTATGGACTCCAAAATCACTGGAGGCCTGAGAAGTGGCCGTGCATCTGATGCGCAGATTGTGAGGCACCGAGGAGGAAGATGGAGCGGCGGGACTCATGAGGTGATGTGGGCGCTGGGGAGATGGCCGATCCAACTCAGTAACAAAAGAGCATCAAGACAGCGGATACGGCCCAGGAGGCAGCGGTCTGCCAGAGCAGACTGCTGGAGAGCAGGCCTGCCCAGGCACTCGCAGTGGTGAGAAAGGTGGAGGTGGTGGCCCACGGCTAGGTGCGTCACCGGGTGCGCCCGTGCTGACATGATGGCTGGGCCTTGGCTCTGACCAAGTTTGGCTCACAGATAACGATGAGAGACGGCAGAGCAGTAAGTGGCCCTGTGAGATAGCGGTGAGCTGGGAACTGGCACCAGGAGAGGAGGGTAGCATGTGGAGGGCCCTTTTGTGGTGGAGACGCTCAGGGTCCAGCTTGGGGCCCGGTAATTGGCTTGGTGGTTGTCACTCCATGGGTTGGGGTTCCTTTTGGTCCTGGTTTCCCCCATTCTCTCTCCAGACTGTAACTCTAAGCCCTGGCGACTTGGATCTCTGAGAACCTGCTGAAGGCCAGGGGCCCCTTAGTCTCCAGTGGCCTAGAGTGAAGGGGATTGTTCATCGGCGGTGTCTCCAAAACATTGGTAACCTGCACAGCTCCCACGAGGCTACGAGCCATGTGGCAGACTGCGAAAACTGCTGGAGGGTGGTGTGGACTGCCCCTTTCCCCGCCGAGGGACTCGAGGGACCTGTGAACAGAGGTGGCGCTCCTGCAACTGGCTGTTCCCTCTGGCCAACGTTGCATACCACCCTGTGTAAACAAGCTATAGTGGTGTGTGTTCTTGACGAATAGTCACCAGCTTTCATATAGCTGACGGTGGGAGAAAGGGATGAGCGCTACTCCCTAATGCCTCACTGCTCTCTTATGAAAAACACACCTTGCTAAGATGGGCAAAGCAAGGGCGCGGCTCACCGGAGCGCCGCCTGACCAGGAAGAGGCTGTTGTTGAATAGCAGCAGGAGAGGCTGGGGTCAGGGACCCCAGAGAACCCAGTGCAGCAGCAAACTAAAATGCTCAAAGCCATTGCTGGCACTAAGGCCACCCTACATCAGGATATCAGTACAGTGTAGGTGGGGCTAGGACTGCTTGGAGCAGAACACCACAACCTAGCAGAAAGAATAAAGTGGCGGAGTCCTCACTAGCTGACGTACACCCTTCACAACTAACGATATCACTCCAGGTTGCAGAGCTCTCTGATAGAATCTGCACGCTTTAACATAGGGCTGAAGACGCTGAAAGGCATAACCAGAGGAAGAACATTAGGGTGGTTGGGCTCCCTGAAGGAGTGGAGGGCAGACACAGGATTGCTTTTCTTGAATTCTGGCTCAGAACGGTGGTCGCCCAGGAAGGCTTATTAACCTTTTACACCCTAAAGAGCACATCGAGTACCCGCCCGACCGCTAGTGCCAAGGCGACCACCGCACCCAGCAGTAGCACAGCTCCTGCATTATAAAGATAGAGATGCACTATTATAGAAGGTGAGAACTGAAGTTCCGTTTGTGGTTGATAATAGTAAGGTTTCGATATTCCCTGACTACACAGTAGAAGTGCATTGAAGACTGGCCTTGTTCCTCGAAGTTAAGAGGGCTCTGCAGGAGGAGGGCCTGCAGTATTCATTAAAGTTCCCCGCCCGGCTCTGGATAATATTGGAGGGAACGACTCACTTATGTGACAATCACACAGCAGTTTGGGAGTGGCTCGAAGCTAAAAAATCTGGGAATCAACTCCTGAGAAAGGCACCTACCACTGCACCTCAGGACCAGAACTTGAGGAAAAGTACCTGGAGGAGACCCTGAAGAAGTTTGTCAAAGAAACCAAGCACGTCTCAGACTGAAAAGGAAAGGGCCGCTGCCCTTCAAGCTGTTTATGAGATCGTGAAGGAGACAGAGAGCATTTTGGAGGCTGGCTCCCTCTGTGAGGGGGACTCGCAACTCAGATTTGGACTCCTCGCAGGCTGACAGTGCCATGCTGCTGATAGTTACTCTGAGAACGCAGATGACCTTATCTGAAAGGACACTTCCGAGCACACATAGCTTCTCTCGGGATATAAAGCATTCCAATAATAAACAGTGGAGGCCTGCTAGGCATTATTGATGGACCGAGCCAGCATGGACAAAGTGGGGTACTGCTGCCCCTGGACCGTAGCCTAACCCCTCTCAGAGGGCCACACCTAAGGCTGGTTGGGGTCTTCTGAGGAAGCTGACGGTTTGCTTACAGTTTGGGCGGCTGGTTGTTGCAAGACTGCTCTTGGGATGGGGAGTTAATGTTTGTGGGTGTTTATTATGTGTTTTTGGTTTGCTTTACTTCCAAGTGTGGCTCTTGATCCTTTACCTGGGGGCACAGGGAGTGGGGGGGTAGGCGGAGGGGGAATTTTGGGAAGTGTAATTCTTTATGGCACTGACCCCTTACACCTTGAAGTTCATGACATGGAAAATTAAGGGGATGGGCTCGGCTGCTAAGCTGCAAAATGTGCGCAGATATATGCGTAGGTGGGTGTACAAATAGCCCTGCTACAGGAAACACATCTTATATAAAGTGAGGCAGAGAGGCTGCACCGGAGGTGGAGAGGGCAGATATTTGCTATCTCCTTTTCAGCATATGATAGGGGTGTGTTAATTTGGGTGAGAGCAGGCGTTCCATTTGAACCTCTGCATACACTTATAGATAAGAAGGGTAGATATGTATTAGTGGCTGGGAAGCTGTTTGGTTGGGATGTTACCCTCAGCAGCATATACACCCCAACCAGGATCAGATACCCTTCCTGCACAGATTCTCGGCCCCCATAGCTGAATCGGCAACGGCAGATATACTACTTGGGGGGGGGGGATTTTCATTGTGTGACCGATGTTACTCTGGATTGCTCGCTTCCCCCCCCTGCCCATGGCTCAGGTCCACCGCAGTGCTGCCGGGTTCCGTGACTGGATGGCACACGGGGGGTTAGATGATATTTGAAGGACACAACACATAGGCTGCAGGGATTACTCCTTTTACTCACCCATATACGATCTGCATACGCGCCTGGATGCCTTTTTATGCTCCCATAGACTCAGTCACACTAATACCCACATTGAATATCGAGGCCGCACAATCTTGGACTATAATCCTTTGCTGCTAGATTTCCAGCCATTGGGAGATCGTGCCCTGATTCCTCTATGGTGATTTAATCCACTGGCTTTGGAGGATGCCTGTTTTAGGGAGACTTTAGGTGCTTCCATTGATAATTATTTCTCCAATAATGCACATTCAGCATCCACAGAACTGTTACAGTGTGGGACGTTTAAGATTTTGGTAAGCGGAAATTGCTTGGAGCAATCAATAGGTTTATAGCGAGAACTGCATCAGGAATTGGGGGCACTTAAAGACCAGTTGCATAGACTAGGCAATACACAGGGAACAGAGGCTGATGACCCAAAAGTCTGCAGGAAGTGCACACACTTTATAGCAAGGTGCTCAAGTGGCTACGATGCGATGATTATGAAGGGTACATCACAAAAATACAAGGGGAGGAAGGGCGACCTGTTCGGCTGATGGCGTGGCTTGTTTGGCCAGAGACACGTGGGTCCTCGATTACGTATGTCAAATCTGGGACTGGTGAGTCAGTTTATAACCCATAGTCGATTAATGCTTTGTTCCTTGATTATTATAGGGACCTATATAACACACCACCTCCGCACCGGTGGACCAAAGGGACTTTTTGAGTGCATTACAGCTTCGGGTGCTGGATTGTCAGGTGAAGGAAGTGCTGGGAGGACCAGTGACAGCGCAGGAGATTTGCTCAGCTATTGAAAGAATGGCCACGGGAAAAACCCCAGGCCCAGACGTCCTCCCTGTAGAATTCTGCTCTGCGTATGCCTCGAAGTTGGTCTCACAGCTGGAGAGTCTGTATGTAGGTTCTTTGAGTCTTGGGTGGCTCCCTGAATCTACACGAGATGCAGTTGTAATCCTGCTTCCCAACACAAGCGCTCAGGGGGATCGCGCTATGAACCTCCGCCCACTCTCCATGCTCAACATGGATTTTGAACTGCTTAGTAAGATCATGGCACTCCGCTTGCTTCCATACATGCCTACTCTAATCATACTGATCAGAACGTGTTTATCCAATCATGGAATACATCATTCAACCTACGCAGATTATATTCTGTATTGTGTCACCCGGGCGTGTGGTTTCTTCCGCAGGCGGCCTTTTTGTAGATAGATCTGGAAAAGGCTTTCAACACACTACAGTGGGATTACCTGTTTGAGGCCATGGAACGTATAGTTCTTGTAGGTGGATGGGTGAGGTGGATGAAACTGCTTTACGGGACTCTCACAGCGAGTGTTAAAACTGGTAAAACAGTGTCTTCACAATATGGGATTTTTCGAGGCAGCAGATAGGACTGTCCTTTATCATCGCTACTGTTTTCTTTAGCAATGGAGCCTTTGGATGAGTTGTTTAGACACGGAGGCAAAGGTATGGGACTGACTGTGGGAGGGCATACACATATTATCTCCCTATATGCCGATGACCTCCTAATTTATTTGGGGGACGCTGTGGTGGGCTCCACTACGGCGCTGGATCTCTTGGGGGATTTGAATATCTATCTGGTTTGAAGGTCAACAGGAATAAGACTTACATGTTCCCTGTGTCCCCAACACTTTCTCGCCCCCAACACCTTCCTGCAGATCTTAACTGGGCAAAGTCCATCTTTAGGTACTTGGGGATACATATTTATCACTCCTTCGAGGTCCTGTCGGAAGGTAACCTTAGGAGGAGCTTCAGGTCTCTTAGATCCTGCGTTCCTTTCTGGTGTTCTTTATGACTGCCGATTATGGCCTGTATCTCCCTGTTCAAGATGGTTAGGCTAACACGTCTAATATATTTTTTATTTCTCTCCCGACTACAGTGCCTACCTGCTGATTTTTGTCAGTTGGACTCTTTATTGTGGGAACTTGTATGGGATAAGGGATGGCGGAGGGTGTCCTTAGCAACTCTTCAACTCGCCATGACAGAGGGCGGCCTGGGAGTGCCAAACTTCAAATTATACTATCTGGCCTCCCAGATACAGTGGGTTGCACAGTGGTTGGAGGGATTGAGATTGGAGTAAATGGGCTGTATGGAGTTGTGGGTGGGCTCCACCTTATTACTGGCTAAACTGCTAAATCCAGCAGTGGAAACCCAACATCAGACTTTGTTACTGACCACAGCGTTACAGTGTTGAAAACAATGCATGGCAAAGGCTGTGGAGGCCCACGCTGGTTTTGCCCTTGTTTGGACTGTCACATGGGGACCCACTAACAATATTCAAAGTTGATCAGATGACAGCATGGTCGGGGGTGGGTTTGGAAAAGGTAGGGGACTGCTACCAGTAAAACCCTCTTGCCCCTTTTGAGAACCTGGCCGAGGGCTTTGGCCTTCCTGCCAGCCAATTCCCCAATAAGATGCCCTGGTCTGCACATTCAAGGGACTAAGGGGGAGAGGCCGAGAAGAGCCCGCAACGCATGCGGTGTTGCACTGTTTGCTTACCCTGGGTATGGCGAAGCACCTGGTAAAATGGTTCTATATCTCACTGTCTGAGATGGCCCGCAAACCTTTATTAAGGCTACGCGGGATGTAGGAAACAGTATTGGAGAGGGAACTCTCATATTCTGAATGGAACAGAGTGCTAGCCTACCCTAAGTCGGTTTCGTGAAATACGGGGTGGAAATATACACAAATTACTTATTTTGCACATGACTTACATGACACCCCATAGACTCCAAATAGTTTATGGCGGCAAAGTCCGTCATTGCCTGTGGTGTAATTACGGTGATGCTGATTTTGTTCACATTACATAGGCACGCAGTGTGCTACGTCGGTTTTGGGACGCAGTGCTGGCAAGGGTGGGGGCAACACTAGGGCACACGCTTGACTCAATTTTTTGAGGTTTGTTGCTGGGCCTTTATCCCTGACTGCCCAAACGAAGTGTGGGAAACAGGTTTATTGCCCTCACCCATGCCTAGGTCTTGGCCAGGAGGAGCATAGCTATTGCCTGGAAGTCCATTGGTGGGCCCTTAGTGGGGACCTGGAAAAATGATGTGACTCACGCGGCATGGGCGGAGGGATGAGTCCTGAATAGGGAATAATCAAAAGAACTGAGGCAGCGCCCCATCGCAGAATAATGGAAGGAGGTCCTCGATGCCTGGGAACATCCAGAGCATGATCATACTGGTGAAGAGGGGGGTCGGGATGGGTTCCAGCCAGATAGGGAGCATACACCCACAGCCGGGGAGACTACTATGGGGGACCACCCCTGCTCAGAAGCTTGGGAGCAGGAAAGAGACTAGAGAACTGACTTTGGGGGCCCCGGCATCTACGTGGGATATGAGAAACATCTGCCCCTCTAGCCTCCCCTCGCTAAACCATAACCAGGATGAGATAGCCACTTGGCCAATGGCTGGATTGGGAAGGATCCTGGACCCTTACCTGCCCTATACTATGAGTTCCTCAATTCGATCCAAGATTATGGAAATCCTCGAGCCACCTTGCATAAGTTAGTTCATATTTGAATTTGTTAAGTACTATGCAGGAGGCATCCCCTCTGAAACTCCTTAAACTAGGTTAGATCATCTAAGAATCATAAATATATATAGACTAGATAATACATTACGATGACACGATTCAGAACGGTTCCCTGACAAAACATCGACACCCTAAACATCCCCATACCACAATTTTGACTCTTAAATATAGATTTAAAAAATATCGACATCCTATATTTATAAAGGTAAGTACAAAAAATATAGAAAAAATATCGATGACATAAATATAGATGTAAAAAGATTGTTTATTATATAAAATAACAAATAAATATTAAATATAATAAGTAATAAATGTAATTAAAAATAGATTTAATATACATTTTAACAAATAAACTTAACTTAAAAAAGATAAACACACATATATAATAATTATTATATATCTTAACTGAAAATAATTAATAAACTATTAATTTACATTTATTTTATGATTTAAAAAATATATAAAAATTTAACAAATAAATATATATACATATACCAATAACATAAAATATATGTTAAAGAACATTCTATTAATAATTAAAGCATTAAACTATTTAGAAATATTTAAACTTAAATATCCCACCCCAGTCAGTGCAACAGTAGGCAAAGTGTTGGATAGCGGAGGGGTAAAAATGACTATTCTCACTACAGTGAGTGCAACAGTAGGGAAAGTGTTGGATTGCGGAGGGCTACAATTTACTATTCCCACTGCAGTCAGTGCATCAGTAGGGAAAGTGTTGGATAGCCGAGGGGTAAACATTACTATTCCAACTCCAGTCAGTGCAACAGTAGTGAAAGTGTTGGATAGTGAAGGGATAATAATTACTATTCCCACTCCAATAAGTGCAACAGAAGGGAAAGAGTTGGATTGCGGAGGGGAAAAATTACTATTCCCACTCCAAATAAGTGAAACAGTAGGTAAAGTGTTGGATAGCGGAGCGGTGAAAATTACTATTCCCACTCCAATGCATGCAGCAATAGGGAAGATGTTGAATAGCGAGGTGTCACAATTACTATTCCCACTCTAGTGAGTGAAATAGTAGGGAAAGTGTTGGATAGCGGAGGGGTAAACATTACTATTCCCACTCCAATGAGTGCAACAGAAGGGAAAGTGTTGCATAGCGGAGGGGTAAAAATTACTATTCCCACTCCAATAAGTGCAACAGTAGGGAACGTGTTGGATAGTGAAGGGATAAAAATTACTATTCACACTCCAATAAGTGCAACAGAAGGGAAAGCGTTGGATAGCAGAGGGGAAAATGACTAATCCCACTCCAATAAGTGCAACAATAGGTAAAGTATTGGATAGCGGAGGGGTAAAAATTACTATTCCCACTCCAATGCATGCAAAAATAGGGAAAATGTTGAATAGCAAGGTGTAACAATTACTATTCCCACTGTAGTGAGTACAATAGTAGGGAAAGTGTTGGATAGCGGAGGTGTAAAAATTACTATTCCCACTCCAATGAGTGCAACAGTAGGGAAAGTGTTGGATAGTGGAGGGATAAAAATTACTATTCCCACTCGAATAAGGGCAACAGTAGGGAAAGTGTTGGATAGTGGAGGGGTAAAAATTACCTTTCCCACTCCAGTCAGTACAACAGTAGGGAAAGTGTTGGATAGCGGAAGGGTAAAAATTACTATTCCCACTCTAGTCTGTGCAACAGTAGGGAAAGTGTTGGATAGCCGAGGGGTAAAGATTACTATTCCCACTCCAATGAGTGCAACAGTAGGGTAAGTGTTGGATAGCGGAGGACTAAAAATTACTATTCCCACTATAGTCAGTGCAACAGTAGGAAAAGTGTTGGATAACGGAGAGGTAAAAATTGTTGTTCCTACTACAGTAAATTCAAAATTCAAAATAAACAAAATATCAACAACAGCAAAAAAAAAAAAATTCGAAAAATATATACATATGTTAACAATTAAACTAAAAATATATATAATATTATAAATTAAAAAAAAACATATTATAATGTTAGATACATATCACAAATACCTACAAATAATATATTAAATAAAATTTAAAAATATTTTTAAAACAAGCAAATATTTTTAGTTAGAAATAATTTATAAACAAAAACATGCATTTATTTTATTTACATCCTACCCTATAACACCACACAATTCACAACCCACATCTAAATTAAAAATAAAATGTACAGACACTCCATTTCAACCTTAACCTTCTTCCACCACTGCAAAGGTTGAAACGCGACATTGCCAGCTGGAAGACACTCCCGCTCTTACTTCTCGGTAAAGCAGCCCTCTTTAAAATGATGCCGCTGCCACGCTTTCTATACGCACTTCAGAACTCCCTGGACCCTTTTCCGGTGTCGTACTTCAAAGAAATCGAGGACTTACAACGGGACTTATTATGGGACGGGAAGCCCCGGATAGCCTTAGCCAAACTTGCGCTGAATTGGTACGACTGGGGAATCAGTCTCCCTGATATCAAAAATACTATTGGGCAGCTCACCTTGCGGCTGTTAACCATGGCACTTATGGCCGCCCGGACGATCCCGGATATGCCATGGACAGGTGGCTCCTACCAGGAGGGAACTACAACAGGGCACTCTACTCGAAACCCAAATGTGACTCCCTCACTGGACCGATGAAACATTCAGTCCAAGTGTGGCATACAGCAAACAAGTCGCTGGGGTGGGACCAAACACTCATGCTGGCCACCCCCTATGGGACTCGGAGAAGTTGGGCAACTTATGGAGTGCAAAGGGGTTCGATAAATGGGACCTCATTGAGATTTCACAGGTCAAAGATATCTGGGTAAAAGGCGATGTAATAACGTTCACCTCCTTGCAACAACAGCATGACCTAGCAGACTCGGAATGCTTTAGATATACACAGATTAGCCATGCCCTCCGACCACATATCCCAGCAGGTTCCTCCCCCGGAATCATCTCCACTTGAAGATCGACTACTAGACGGCCACCTGCCCGAAAAAACAATTTCCTTAACTTACAAGAAACTAATCAATAATATGGCTGATCCTCTACGGCCGCTACACGAAAAATGGGTGAGGGATGGCATCGAACTAGATGATGAGGAGTGGCAAGAGGCGGTATCCTCCCCGAGGGTGGTGGCAATCTCGGCTAGACTCCGGTTAGTGCAACTCAAAACCAGAGTGTATATCACAGGACCTGGTTTGGTGCGTATGGTTAGAACTGAGAAAGGAGACTGTAAACGACAATGTGGTCAGGTGGGCACATTTATGCACATAATATGGGAATGCGACTACATACAAACATATTGGCATGAAATACATGACATCCTCAATGAAGTGCTCATGTCTGTCCTCCGTCCGGAGGCACGGAGGTGCCTTCTCAACGTGTGGGAACCTACGGACCTCAACCACTATGCAAAACACTGATTCACTCTGGGATTAATGCTAGCAAAAAGGAATATTGCGCAACTGTGGGGAGCCCAGCATCCACCTAGAGTAGAGGCATGGGAAGCAGACCTGGACTGTTGTATATATAGAGAAAAGACTGTATATGTGGCACGAGGCTGCCCTAGAAAGTGGTCATGGGTATGGAACCACTGGAATGCCTACGGTGCGCATATCTGCAACCCACCGCAGAGTATTGATCTGGATGAGCCTCCAACCCCATAGAATGTTTTCCAAAAGTACTCTTATGCTATGTGATAATATCTTTGCTATCCAAAAGGTGTAATTCGTGTCCTCTGTACTGTATATTTTATGCCGGTGAATGTTTACTTAATAAAAAGAAATATAAAAAAATTAAAAAATGTACTTTCATAATCAACATAATTAATTATTGTAATGCCAAACTTAGATCTTCCGTGGACCAAGGTATGTACCGTCACTTTCCCAGGGAGAGAATATCAGTTCCAAACTTATGTAATATAACATATACACAGCACTTCCTAAGGTGGGCAAACTTTCAACACTCCCCCAAAGGCAAGGCAAGAAAACAATATAACATATGAGTTTCCTCTAGACCAAGGTAACACACACAACACTTCTCTAGAGTGAAGTATATTTTACACATCACTTGCCAGGAGTAGAACAACTTCCTATAACACAATTACCTGCTAGAATGAAATTCACCCATCCTTCTACAACAGAATACTTGGCCAAGAAGAGTCCACACCTCCTGCTACAAGGAAAAGACGAATTGGTTTATCTGGGATGTATTTATTAGTAAATAGAACCACACGGTAAGCCAAATGCACTAATCATAGCAGACTCTAACATATCAATAATATGATTGAAACACAATCAAGACAAACATATATGTAGAAATATATATATGTATGGATATAAGAATCAGAAAATAAGAGGGAAAGGAGAGAATCAGTAAAGAATCAAGAGACAGTTAGTAGCAGAGACACCTCACCTACTGCTCCATCATTTCACCCCACTTCGCTCAAGGGGAGTCCATTGCTTGAACCGGGCGAAAGCTCAGAGGTGAGACCAGCCTCCATTCTTCCGTGACAACACGTCTGCTCCACGGCGTGAACTTCCACCAGGCCAGTGTAGGCTCCCCTTTTTAATACAAATTCAAACACAGCAAAGCTTCTAGCAAGCCTCGCCCCCTCGTTCTCATGAGAGCCCGTACCAGCCTGCTCCAAGGCCACAGCAATGGTTGATCAGGCCCTTGCTATGGCTACGAGACAGACCATGTACATTCCTCTGATAAGAACCAGTTCTCTCTAGTCAGTAAAGTGTGAAAAACAGGAAAAAGAGCAGAACATGCCCTCTTCTTCGTGCAGGCACAGAAAATGGCTTCAGCATGAAAATGGAGTTAGTTAAGCCATGCACACAGAAAGACCCAAAGCAAGATGAAATCAGAAAAGCAAGGATGACATGAAACCATGTCAAAGGCAATAGTCAGCACTGCCAAAAAGCAAGGTAAAGTCACAAATCAGAATGACATTAGACCACGTCAAAGCCAATAGGTCAAAGTCATAATTCACCTAACCCAAATAACACTATAGACTTTATACCACATTGAGCACATGTGTGCACCACCACCCACAAGACTGCACCTCAACATCCCATACCTTCTATTCTTGGCAAGACTATTCCACTAAAAGACAGCAAGATTACAGGACAAAAGAGAAGCAGGCATATGCAAACCCATGCTACATTAAGGCTAGGGTAACAAAATGGTGGTGGTTGAGGGTCATCATAGGGTGTCGGACCACAAAAGTGGCTCATTCACTACAATGATCAATTTAATAAATATTATTAATTAAAAAACAAATGAAAACACATAAAAATTAATTAACTTCCCACCCTTTACTCCCATACCCCACAGCTAAAATTAATTACACAATTCACATATTTAATTTTCAATTAATGAGATAATATTAATTAACAACTAATCATTAATTAAATAAAAATAAAATTACTTCCTACCCTTTACCCATATAAACCCCCCAACCCAAACCTAAAAATAATTATACAATTTCCAAATGTAATTTTCAATTAAATAATTAAAATTAATTACCAACTAATTATGAATGAATTCCTACCCTTTACCCCTATAAACCTCAAAACCCGCACCAAAAATTAATTACAGAATTTCCATATTTAATTTTCAATTAATTAATTAATAATAATTAACAATTAATTAGTTAAAAATCATTAATTTCTACCTTTTACCCCTGTAAACCCCTCAACCCACACCTAAAATTATTTACACAACTATACAACTTAATTTCCAATGATCTAATAATAATTAACAACTAATTATTAAATAATTTTAAAAAATTACTTCCCACCCTATTCCCCTATAAACACACAACCAGCTATGAAACTAAAAAATGCAAAATGTTATTAAAATAAAATTGAAAACTACTAAAAATGAAACACATACATCAAAAAACGTAAACAATACTTATACAAAAAAAATACATCACATACATTAAAAATATATACTACAATACATACCACTACTTTAAAAATCAATATTTTGAACAACTATGGTGCCGATTCCGATCCTGGAAAAATTTTCCCCGTACGACTCGTATCCGTTCTTTTTACCGTACGAATCGTACAAGTAGCGTACAAACTGCCAAGTACGATTCGTATGGGAAAAAGTCCATACGAATCGCATTCGGAAAATTTCCCCACACGTCCTCGGGTCGGAAAAAGTGTCCGACACATCCCTGGACGATTTTACGTACAAATGTGAAAAGTGAAGTCCGAGCGCGCAAGTACGATCCATCCCGTGCGTCCGATGTTACAACCGTATGGAAAATGCACCGTACGGACCGAACTCCCATAGCAACCATGGAGACATGTGCCCGCATACGTGCCGAACACCCCCCCAGCCCCCGTGAGTACACGCCGTACACCCCCAGCCCCCATGAGTACGCGCCGTACCCCCCCAGCCCCCGTGAGTACGCGCCGTACCCCCGTGTATGTACACCCGTGTACGTACGAGTCGTACCCCCACCCGTGTATGTACACCCGTGTATGTACGAGTCATACCCCCCGTGTATGTACACCCGTGTACGTACGAGTCAAACCCCCCCGTGTATGTACACCCGTGTACGTACGAGTGGAACCCCCACCTGTGTATGTACACCCGTGTACGTACGAGTCGTACCCCCACCCGTGAATGTACACCCGTGTACGTACGCGCTGGGGGTACACACCGTACATACACGGGTGGGGGTTCGACTAAGAACGAACACGGGTGTACATACACAGGTGGGGGTTCGACTCGTACATACACGGGTGTACATACACGGGGGGGTTCGGCGCGTACTCACGGGGGCTGGGGGGGGGGTACGGCACGTACCGGGCCCCCTAATCTGGTCGTTTCGTGGCGTACTTCGCTTTTCCGGCACTTTTTGGGTGCCGTGAAAATATTGCCGTCCGGACTGCTGTCGGTTCGATTCGTACTTCCTGGGTCGTGAAACGCTGCCTGAAAGCGTCCCGACGTCACGTCGGAGCATTCCCGGATCACATTCGTATGTATATTTTCGTCGGTCGGTGTTTTGTACGACTCGTACGGAAATGGTGTTTCCGTGCGAATCGTACTTCCATGTTTGTAATGTTTTTGGCCCGGGTACGAGTCGGACGGAGAAAACGCTCCGACCGACGGTTCGTACCCGTTTTTTTCAGGATCGGAATTGGCACCTATATGTTTGCAAATTATATTATTTACTTCTATATTTTTAAAAACGATATTACTTACCTTTAAATCGATATTCTTTACTACGATATTCTTGCTGTTGATATTTCTCACTGATGATATTTAGGACTCAATATTTCTGTAGTTTGAAATTTACAACTCAATATTTTGTCTGTACACCATTCAGAACGGTTGCACTACAGACAAGGAGCGCTGATAATACACCATGCACTGTGTTGGTTGTAGACCCTTTGCTATGGATGTTAGGCAGAATGGGTATTTACGAATTGGTTAGAACGGGTGTGTTAAATTGTTCTCAAAACAGTAACTTGTGTAAATACTTGTAAAACTGCTATTATATTAAATGCTAATAGAAATATGTTTCAAACAAACAAGATAATTTATCTGGGTTTTACATTGCAGATAAGTGAGCATCAAATTCTTCGATATTGAGGCAGTATTATTGTGTATTGGTTCTGGCATTGAAAAGATCAACATTTGTTGGATTTTAATCGGCAACTGGACTGCTAGAGATGATGGTCTCTCCACGAAAGGGCTTTGATACTTTTTATCTTGTCTGTTCCTGGGTTGCTGAAAACAGTGTTTAGTATATGTCTTGCAGAGTGAGTGGGTCCTGAGGTAAGGTTGTAGTCATTTAAAATGGTTTTGATGTTTTTTGACTGAGGAACGTTTGATTTGTCAAACCAGATTTGCAAGTCACTGAGGACAACACATGTAAGGATATTTGATGTATATGTTGAAAATGGAGTCCAGAAGGGCCTCTGTGTAAGCCCTAATGTTTGGGGGTAGCCTTTCCAGTTGTAGATACATGCTGGAGAAAGGAGCTGGGATGGCATTTATTAAAATGAACTCGCAGTTTTGAATTTCTGTGGCTTTGATTCTTCTTGCTGTATCAAATTCCTTAAATATTTTTTCTAAACCTCCTTCAACTGTCCGTAGACAGTTCTGTGTGTTTCTTCAATGTCCTGGTAGGCTAATCACATAGAGTGCTGGAGCCATGTCACATCCCAGCCTGCTTTCAGTGATATAAAACAAGTCAGGACTTGAGTCTAATATTAGGTCCTAAATTGTTTGACTATTCTTGTACAGGAATTGTTTAGTTGTGGCAGATAGTGAGTTTCGGGGAAAGGGAGCAAGGCATGTACTGTGGATGATGTGTGCTATGCGTCCAATGGATGAGTGGCATGAAAATGTAGAGTGGTGTGAGAAATTGGGTAGTTGGCTGAGGGGATTGAAACCCTACTCAAGCAACAGACATTATCCTTGACAGGGTGAACCACAAAAAAATCACTAAATTATCGTGTGCTTAAACCACTGGTAGCATGGCACAAAAGCTGTCAGGCTTAAATTAGAAGACGTGTAAAGTTTAGGCAGCACTCCAACAGTAATATAGTGAAGACACAACACAGGCAAAATCCCACCCTAATTTAGAAAAATAGAGTACATTTTGATTCATTATGTAACAGCAAAAGAACAAATATCCGATTAGTAGAACTAGAGTTATGAATTGTTAAAGTTGAAGTGTAAAATAGCCCCTAAAATATCAAAGTGTCAACTGCCGACAGTAGTGTGAGAGTGGGGCAAAGTTGAAAATTATGGCGGACCGTGATGGAGTGCAGTTCAAATACATGAAGTGGATTGGGCCTGGTCTCTGCTTACCTTTGGACTTAGAAGAATGTTTTAGGAAAAATGTCTGAGAAGGTAAAGTTCATTGAGGAGAAGGTGTCATTGTTGGAGAGCTGCTGGACTATGACTCACCGGCAGCACACAGAGCAGAACCATATCTACGAGGCCACGCAAAGCAACTTTGCATGGCTTTTCATGGCCTTGTAAATATGGAGTAAGGCAAAGCAGAGCAAGTTGCTGCGCTGTCTTACTCTGCATCAAAAAGTCTTTCCATGGGTGTTGCAGTGGGTGTTCCCATGCAATACGCATGGATTTTGAGTACTTGTAAACCTGGGAATGTGTCAAAAACCTACACCTCCCCAGGGGAGGCATAATGAGGAGAAATAACTTTATTTCTCCTCGTTTTTATCTCTTTATATGTGTGCTGCATCCGGCCGCACACATATAAGGAGGAATGTTTTTCCTTCCTGCACAAAAACTATCATTCCTACAATGCAGACACCCTTGCACCATTGTGCAAGGGTGCCTGCATTGGTGTAAGGCAGCCAAAATGGTGCCAGCCCAGTGGGAAAGGACAGGAATGCGCCGTATATCATAAATATGATGCATTCCTGATGTTTTCTTATGACTCAGGGTAGCACAGCAAAGTGACTTAATGCAATGCGCTGTGTCAAAAACTTGTAAATTAGTCCCATAGCCTCTTTTTTTTGGAAATCGAAAATCTCTAGCTGGACATTGTTGCAGGCTGTAGCCGATGAGGGCTCCACAAGGTCAGACACCTATTCTGCGAAGAGCCACTGAACAGGATTTGCCACTGCAGAGAAGAACATAATAGGAGTTACTGTGAAGTCAGGCCGGCCAGCTATGCACCTTGGGAGCATAGGCGAGCAGGGAGGTCCTGGTCTCCTCATGGTTCTGAGAGCACTTTCTGGCAGAAAACGTCCAAGTTCCAAGTTTTGGATTTGGGCTATGTTTGCACCTTTAGCACCAATTATAAGGGTCCAGGACTAGAGTAGCACCACTTGGAGAGTCAGGACTTACTTGGGCTGAGTCCAGATGCAGGTTAAAGATGGTTGGAGTCCTTTCTGCCCCTTGGCTATGGTCAGGGGGCCACTCTGGAATTCTTAGGTTCAAGCAGGAAAGCAATTTTAAGCAGCAGGGCAGTCTTCTGAGGGCACAGTACAGGCTTCAAGCAGCACAACAGTCCCCTTAGTGCAGTACTCTGAAGTATACAGCAGGCCACAGGCAGCTGGGCAATCCTCTGAGAGTCCTTCCGCAAATCCAGAAGTGAACTAAAGAGTGGGTCTGAGAGCCCTATTCTTTTTATCTGGTGCCTACTTTGAAGTGGAAGAAACTTCTGGAGTTTTCCCCCCATAGAATGCCCTGCCTTCCTGCTTTCCAGTCTGTCTGCTGTCACAATACGCTAGTGTGAAGTTCTTTGTGAGTAAGCTGAGGCAGTGTCTTTCAATTGCAAGAAGGGCTGTGCACAGCTCCACCCCTATCCTGCCTTGGATGGCTCATCTTGCGATCACCCACTCCCTCTAATGTGTGTTTGTCTGGGAGGAATACACACAGGCCAACTGTCAACTATAGCTAATCATTTGACCCAGGAAATAGGCCGTCGACACCAAATGGTTAGGAGAAGAAAATGCCAACTTTCTAAAAGTGCAAAAGATACAATTGATGGACGGAATGCTGAACAATGCAAACATTCACCCCCAGTCACAATTATCTTTTTTTGCTCACCACACCACCCCAGTTTGGACCCAACCATATGCAGATCAGTCTTGACTCTGTTCCTTATGGTAACAGTCCAGCGTGAAACCTGTCCTTGTTTCCAGTCCAGAGAGGACCTGGCCTGGCAGTTCGGGCTGGACTGTTCCCACTGGGTTCAGGGTCAAGACTGATTTGCATATGGCTGAGTTAAAACTGGAATGGCATGGAGAGCAAAAAACGATGGATTTAGGCCCAAATCTCTGTATTGGGATGAATGTATGATATTGTTCTACATTCTGTCCATTAATTGTTCTTTTTGCATTTGTCAACCCGAGTGGGACGAGTATACCCAGGCGTGGGTCCCGTGCACTCCATGTCACTGGAGTCTTAGCTATCCTGGCTGAAGAGGGGTGAAACCCCAAAACCGGTACTAGGATGCTTGTTTCTAGTCCAGGGAGGACCTAGCCTGGCAGTTCAGGTTGGTCTGTTTCCATTGGGCACAGGGTCAAGACGATTTGCAAATGGCTGGATTCAAACTGGAATGGCACGGGGGCAAAAAAACGATGGATTTAGGCCCAGATCTCTGTACTGGGGTGAATGTATGACATTGCTCTACATTCTGTCCATCAGTTCTTTTTGCAACTTTCTAAAAGTGGCATTTTCAGAATTGTTACTTAAAATCCAACTTTACCATTGAAGAAGTTTTGAATTATGATTAATTAAACACCTAACAGGACATACCTGCTCCCCAAATTTGTTTTATCAAGTATTAAATGTAATAAGGTTACCCAATGTTATCCTATAGGATTGGTAAGCTTCAAAGTATTGAAAAGCAAATTTAGTAGTTTTTCATTATCGGGACATGTAAAACTTTATAGTACATGTCCAACTTTTTAAATACACTGCACCCTGTCCTATGGGCTGTTTTGGGCCAACCCCAGGGGTGACTTATATGTATTAAATATGGAGTTTTAGACTTGTGAAAAGGTTTTTTTTGCCAACTCGGATTGGCAGTTTAAAACTGCATACCTGGCAGCAGCAACAGATCTGAGACATGTTTAAAAAGGCTAATTAAGTGATTGGCTCAATATGTGCTGCAGGTCCAGTAGTACCATTTAATTTACAGTCCATGTGTACATCTAGTACCACTTTACTAGGGACTTAGAAGTAAACTGAATGTGCCAATTGGGTGTAAGCCAATTTTACCATGGGGGAATTTGGGTCTCACTCATAATGGTGTAGATATGAGCAATAGTTGTGGGGTTAGACAGAGGTTGGGAGAGTTGTTGGCCACACAGATATGAGAAGAGCAGATACATGTTTTAGCAGTAGATGTTGAGGTCACAGGTAGGAGGCTAGTGGTGGAAGATAGAGAGGTCAGAGAGGGAGAGGAATTTGTAAAATAGGTAAGGCGGGAGGTGTTGGAGATTTGAGAGAGGCAATGGGTAAAGAAAGAATACTTAATGCAGCATGGTAAACGATTATGGAAGTAGGTTGGGGGTGGGAATGGCTGTCTAATAAATATTGTGCATGAGGGTGCATAGTTGTTTATCTATATGTGTAGCAAACCAGATGAGAGTTCAGAGCAATCAAGGAAATGTGATATCCGATTAGTATGGTAATTAGTTAGCCTGTAAGAGCTAGCCAGGAGTTGAGTCAAAGCAAAAGAACAGTGGGTGGAAAACTAGCATGATGATCCCTGATTGATTTATAATAGTGTTTTAAGGCCAACCCAGGACCGGGTTTAGACGACCTTAGGAACAGAATTAAGACACCATAGGGAAGAAGAATATCACAGAGTTGACATTTTGTGACTGCTACTCAGAAGGGGAGGGGAAGAGACCACGACAGTGGTGTTTAGTATGCTTAAGTGTCTGTGAGAACTACCCAAGAGCAGAATTAGAACAAGTTAGGGAACATTTGAACGCTAGTAAATTCTAATGGGTTTGGTTCAGTGGTGATGGGACTTACCTAGGAAAGTGTGGACATGCTTATCAGGGTATGGTGGACACTACAGTTTTGCGCAGGTTTTTTTTTATAATGGTTTGTGTTATCATAGTGAGAAAAAAAAATCTTTTTGTCATCTGTTGTCCCGAAATCAGCTAAAAAATGTTTGTCCTTATTTTCACCAGTAAAAATGACAATTAATCAATCCCACTGTACATTTGGACATTTGAGTTCTCTATTTGGTGACTACCAAAATGTATCACAGAAAGCTATTTATCACTCCACATGTGTGTCCTAATTTGACAATGTCTTAATAAAAAATAATAAATGACTAGCATTTCGTTTCGTATTTTGATATTACAACATTGTGTTATAGGATCCCTCACCAACATTTACACCCAAGGTTTGCAGTCAGTCCCTCAAATTTATAATGAAAATCAGACACTGAGAGGAGAAAACCTCAGCCTCCAAATACAACTAAGTCAACTTTCTGCAGGTAAGAAAACTTAACAGTTCCTACTGGGGAGATTTTATTTGTTGGGAGTCGATGTATGTGTCTGCAACACGTTTTCCCTCCTGCACTGCCAGCCAGCCACGGCTGCCTTATTCCCGGGAGTATGTCACTTACTCAAACATGAAAACACAGCCTTGCTGAAAGAACAGAAAACAGGTTTAAAGAAGGCCCAACACAAATGGTGCAGGATAATGCCATGGTAAAGGATGAATCTGTACCAGTGTTATCAGAAAGAATTATTCAAGCGATGGTTCATGTTCGAATGTCTCACATCGTAGATGTGTCTGAGTGCATCTGCCTTCCCATTTCATGTAGCCATTGTCCTTATATTCTAGTATTCTAGTATTTCTCTCTCCCTGTGTCCATGTCACCACATTATATGTGTCTTTCTTGCTGCATGTCTTCCTGAGTCTCCTTGAGCCCATGTCTTCATGTGGTTCTTGCGTATCTATGATCAGCCCGGTTTCTCAGTGTCACTTGTTGCTTGTTCCATTGTCTGCACGTCTATGATTTTCTGTCCTCTTGTCAGGATGTGTACTTTGTGTTGGGTTCATGTTGGAATATTTAAATTTTTGTGTCTGTGGTTGTATGTCAGTGAATGTGCTGGCATTTGGCTAGCTTCTGTTGTTAACATGTTTGTTTTAACTGGCTATACTTAGGTCAGTGGGGGTATAGGACATAATACACATCCATGACATAGTGGAGGTGCTGGTTCAGGTCCTAGAGAGTGTGTCAGTCAAAAATACTAAAGCATGGTCCTGGTTATAGTGCAGCTGTCTTTGTAAGTGGACTTCATGCAGGTGTCAGAGCTGGTTCTGATGTTGGTGCAGGTGCCATGGCAGATTGGTGGCTATCTTGGTTGAAGGACCAGCGTGAATGTCAGACCTGTGGTCAATGCAGGTGATGTCGTCTCCTCTGTTGCCAATTTCGGTTGCTTCTTGTGAAGTTGCTCATGTGGAGTTGCTCAATGTATATTTGAGTGATGCAAGCACATCTGGGTTCTGCATATTGTGAACACTGTTATGCATGACTCTCATAGAGAGCCCCTAGCGTGAATGACTAAATTCTAAATCAAGTAATTCACTGCTATGACGGAGCAACAGTGAGTAACAAAAGTTGTCACTGACTGTTGTTATGTCATAAATGAATTTATTTATTTATTTATTTATGCAACTTATAAAGCGCGCAAATACCCTTGGGTGTCTCGGCGCTGCGGACTGGGCAGAGGAAGGCTGGCACGGATGGCTATTGGTTGATGAACCAGGTCTTTAGTTTTCGAAAAGTGAGCAGAGTGGGACTGGTCTTGATGTGGAGGGAGAGCTTGTTCCATAGTTTGGTGGTGGCGACTATAAATGTTCTGTCACCCCAGGAGGTTTTTTTGGTTCGGGGAACAATCAGTAGGTTTGCTGCTGATGAACGTAATGGTCTGGTGGGGTTGTAGGGGCAAAGAGTTTTCCTTAGAAACTCCGGTCCAATGTCGTGGACTGTCTTGTAGGCAATGCATAGTGCCTTGAACTTGGATCTGCTCCTGATGGGTAGCCAGTGGAGCTGTCGTACCACGTTGGATATTGGTTTGAATTTGGGGGTGGCTGTCAGAAGTCTGGCAGCAGCATTCTGCACTAGTTGTAACTTGTTTAGGACTCTTTCTTGGGCATTGATGAAAAGGCCGTTACAGTAATCGACCTTGGACATGACTAGTGTGCTAATGAGAGTCCTACCAGCGCTGGTTGGGAGGAAAGGTAGAAGTTTCTTTATCATCTTGATAACGTAGAAGAATGCCGAGACGACTGCGTTGGCATGATGTATGAATGACAGCTTGTCGTCAAACATAACACAGAGATTTCTTACCTTTGAGACGGGGGACGGAGGTGATCCTAACTTAGCTGGCCACCAAGAAGGGGACCAGGCAGGGGAGAGGTTACCAAAGATCATCACCTCCTTCTTGTCAGAGTTTAATTTGAGGCAATTGTTTGCCAACCAGGCACTGATGGCTAGCATTCCCTCTTGGAAGTTTGCCGCCACTGCCCCTCCGTCATTTTGGACCGCTAGCACCAGTTGCGTGTTGTCGGGGTACGACGTTAGGCCCATGTTGTAAGATTTGATGACCCTCGCAAGGTTCGACACATAGATGTTAAACAAGGACAGACTCAGCGAAGATCCTTGAAGCACACCACATGGGAGGGCAAATGACGGGGAGTTGAAGTCACCAAGCGTCACTGATTGAGTGCGATTGGAAAGGAAGGAGGCGAGGAGGGCCTTTGCTTTATGTGTGATGCTGATGGCTGCGACACGGTCGATCAAGGTTACGTGGTCGACCGTGTCGAATGCCGCTCAGAGGTCCAGCAGCACGAGGACCGCGGAACCTCCCCCATCAAGTATCTTCCTGATTTGATCGGATGCTTTGATGAGATTTCAGTACCATGGCCCTTTCTAAAGCCAAATTGGGTGTCGTCAAGTAGGTTGTTTTTGTCGGGCCGTGGCCAAGCCGAGCTGCAAAATGGCCACCGTGTAACGGGGCTCTGCCGGCCGAACGCCGAATCCGTCAGCCCATCCGCAATATACCTACATCCTGTCCGTAAAAAGCTGCGGCGGGGGCTGCCCAGACGTTGAGGAATCGACTCCTGCCCTCCGGACCGAGATCGGATGCGGTGATCCGGAGCGGTGTCTCCTTTCTGCCCCGGCGGCTGATCTCCTGACTCCCGGCCGGCGATCCCAGCTACGCAAGTCCCGGGTCGAGGGCCTGACGGCCGGAACGCGAGGTGGAACTGCCGCGGCCGCCGGCGGGAAGCGAACCCCGTGGCCGCAGACGCCCTGAACGGGACGAGGAGGGGCCTGATCGGCGACGATTTCCCTGCCTTCTGAGATCTGGGAGAGTGAGAGCTGGGCTGCCCGGGAGACTACGGGTGCGGCGCCGGACTTGATGCTTTCGCTGGTTCCCCTGAGGGTGAAGCGCGCCTGCCTCCTGCCTGCGCCCAGTGCCTAAATATTGAACTGCGAGGCTCCATGATCTGCGGAGTGGGTGCCTGCTGGACGATCGCCCCAACTGCTGGACGCTTGATGTGTGCCCATCTGGGGGGGCCTGTCCCGGCCGCGGACCCACGCTTGGTGAGCACTGAAGACCTGCTGGGCCTAGCTGCGCGTCGAGGTCCCCGCTGGCGGCGGGGGTGGCGGAGACGGCCGGGGGGGGGAGTGGATTGAGCTTGGGAGACCCGTGAGTTTGGCCGAGTTCGGAGGCCGGTGACGACCCCGTTGGGCCCTCTCCCCCCTCCCCCCCCCCACGCTGAAACCCTGGTGTGGTGGCTCCGTCGCTGTGCCATGGGGAAGACGGATGCAAAGCAGAGGAAGCTCCAGTTTGGGAAGCACATGGCCCAGGACACTGAAGCTGTCCCAGCGTCCCAGACGGTGGTCCCTGAGACGCAGCTGGCGCCGACGCAGGACGAGGATATCAAGAGTATGTTTCGGGAGCTTAAGGGCTGCCTAAAGGAGATTGATGGCAAGCTGGACTCCATGGCCCGGAGACTGGACGGAATATCGCATAAGGTTGATCAACATGAGGAGCGACTGGCGGCGGTGGAGGCGCGGGTAGCCGACTGTGAGGAGGGCAACGGTGCTACCCAGGAGAAATTGCTATGCATGGATAGGGTCCTAGAGGTGATAAAGGGGCGCAACGAGGATTTGGAAGCCCGCTCCCGCAGAAATAACGTGAGAATTCTTGGTATTGCGGAATCCACAAACATTGGCAATATGGAGCACTTCGTTGAAGGTATGTTCCGCGACCTGTTTGGGGAGGCCCTGTCGGCCATGTTCCTGGTCGAGAGGGCGCATCGCACGTTGGGGCCGCGCCCGGTGCCAGGAGAGCCGCCGCGCCCGATTCTTGCCCGAGTCCTCAACTATCGGGACAGAGACACGATACTACGGCTGGCACGTGAACGGGGTGAGCTTACGTTCCAAAATATGGCCATATCCTTATTTCCCGATTTCACTCAGGCAGTGCAGGCCGCCAGGCGTGAATTCCTACCGGCTAAGCGGATCTTCCAGAAAGTGGGGACAAAATATGCAATGCGATATCCTGCCAAGTTGCGGGTCCACCATGGAGGGAAACAGATGGTCTTCACGGCGGCGACAGAGGCGCTCAAATTTGCGAGGCTGGCGGAGCGGATGCTGCGAGACAAGCGGGACGGGCAGGGGACTCCCCCGCAAGGCCAGCTAAGTGATATTGAATAAATAGACCATCACTTTATGCTCTCGTGGAACTGGAACATATTGATATACCGGACAGTTTGCTTCTGCCGCATGCCACTTGTTGATGCACTCGGGGGATTCTGAGTCTATAACATGCAGGGGCTGCTGGGGGGAACGGCGGGGGCCGGTTGTGCTAGATTCGGGGACTGCTCCTGATCATTTGCAGAGAATTGTGAAGGGGACGATGTTGGGCTTACCCCGCCGCAGGCAGACGATATATGTGTAAGTAGGGCGGAATTGTTCGGCCACCCTGTCGCCTTTTAGACAGGGGAGAATGCCGGTGACCCCATGCCCTCGCAGGGATGATTCCCATAATTTCATTGATGCCAAGTTGTTCTTGGGTTGGGTGGGGGGGGGAACAGTGTCTCAACCTGATTGGGGGGTTGGAGTGGGTGGACGGGGGATTTGGTTAATGTTGCTTGGTTTTCTTACACTGCACTATTTTACTGCACCACTACAGGATGATGTGGCCCTGCCACTGGCCGCTGCCATGTTATTATTGCTCGGGGGACATGCTGTGCTAGAGTTTTCCCTGAGGGCCCCGAGCGCGTTGCCACTGCTGACCTCACTGCTGCGTAGGATACACCAATGCACACATACCTGACCGCGCTGCATTGTCTCACATGGAATATTCGAGGGCTGAATGACCATCGCAAGATCAGATTGACCCATGCATATCTGACACGACACCAGATTGACATCTGTTTCCTACAGGAAACGCATTTGCCCCAGGTAGCCGGGGTGAGGCTTAGACATGCTAGATGGGGCGAAATCCACACGTCTGGCTGTTCCAGTTACTCCCGGGGAGTGGCTATTCTAATTCGGCGAGGTCTACCCTGGCAAACATTTCGAGTGCATGCTGACGCTGAGGGGCGCTACATAATCTTGCAGGGGAAGCTTTTTCACATGCAGATGACACTAGTTAACGTATATGGCCCCAACATGGACGACCCTGATTTTTTCCGGCACGTATGGCACAAGGCGCAGTCGCTGGGAGAGGGTGCGTGCATGTGGGGTGGAGATTTCAATGCGGTGATCTCGCAGGAACTGGATAGGGAGGGGGCGGCACGCGTACATCACCCGCATGTAGCTGATCTCCTCCGTGGCCTCATGACGGACTATCATTTATTGGACTCGTGGCGCGAACTGCACCCCGCAATGCGGGAAGGCACCTGCTTCACCCCACACAGAGGAGCCTGGTCCAGGTTAGATTTTTGGCTTTTAACCCCACAGGTGCATGCATGGGTGTCTGATGTCACACACAGGGCGCGCGCCCTCTCTGACCACTCGCCAGTGGAACTGTTGCTCCGCGTGCCAAAGCCATATGTGACGCCCTTCGCGTGGCGTTTGCCAGCACAGGCCCTGTCCGATCCGGTGTTTCGGGAAGACATATACCGACACGTGACGGAATATTTTGAGCAGAACACTGGTTCTGTCGCGTCAGAGGGTACCCTATGGGACGCCTTCAAGGTGGTGATCAGAGGTCACTGCATAGCGGGACAGGCCACAGTGCTGAAGTCCATAAGGGGAGCGCTAAAGAGGCTGGAAGACAGCCTGCATGCTCTGGAGGAGCAGTACTGCTCGGACCTATCGGCGACAACTTTGGCGGAAACACGCACCAAACTCATGGAGTACCAGGCAGAAGCGGATAGGGAGCTTAAGTTTCTGACCAAGCATGCTGTGGCCCGCAGGTATGGTGAGGGAGACCGCCCGGGCAGAACGCTCGCTTTCCTGCTGCGATCGCAGAGACCATCCCCCTTCATCTCCTCAGTGGCGACACCGGAGGGCGGGCATGCGTATACTCCTCCAGAAATTCTAGATACGTTTCGGACTTTGTATAAAGACTTGTACCGTATCCGGGGTGCGCCACCGTTGGCGGAGCTGTCACGCTACTTTGATACGATCCAGCTCATTTGGTTCAATGCACACCAAAAGGGGTACTTTGATCGCCCCTTCGAGGTAGAAGACGTTAAGGATACAATAGGCTCATTGGCAGCCGGCAAGGCGCCAGGACCGGATGGCTTACCGGCACAATTCTACAAGGAATATGCGGAAATGCTGGCCCCCAGACTACTGGCAGTTTATGCTGAGGCTGTTGAGGCGGGTGTGCTCCCGGAGTCGATGAGAGAGGCGGTCATTATCGCCCTCTTGAAACCGGATAAAGATGCACAACACTGCGACTCCTATAGGCCGCTGCCCTTAATCAATACTGACGCAAAGATCTTCGCGAAAATGCTAGCAACGCGGTTACAGCCGGTGCTGCCCCTTATGATACGACCTGATCAGTCGGGCTTTGTGCCGGGCCGCTCTACCTCTCATAACCTCCGAACCTTATTTGGTGTGCTACACTATTTAGCCCCGCATGTAAAGGCCGTAGCGGTGCTGTTAGACGCCACAAAAGCGTTCGACTCCCTGGAATGGGGATTCCTGTTTCCCTTGCTGCAGCGAATGGGTATGAGTGAGGCATTTATTGGCTATATTCGATTGCTGTATACCAACATCACTGCTCGGGTTAGAGTGAACGGGCTTATCTCTGCGCCCTTTGCCATTGGGAGGGGTACGAGACAGGGCTGCCCCTTATCGCCCCTGCTATTCGCCATCGCTACAGAACCCTTGGCAGCCCGCATCAGACAGCATCATGCAGACGGGGGCATCGTTTTTTCATCGAGGGCACTGACCGTCTCCCTGTACGCGGACGATATTACTTTATATATAATCGACCCGCAGGAAAACCTCTCGCCCATGACCGGAGAATTGATAGAGTATGGCTTGTTATCGGGCGTAACCATCAATTGGGAGAAGTCGGTTATTCTACCTCTGACGGCCGGGACGCCTCGCTTTACCCCGGATTGCCCGCTGAAGTGGGCTGACGGGCCGGTGCGGTACCTGGGGGTCTGGATCAGCACGGACATACAGCAAATATGGTCGGAGAATTATGGGTGGGCACTGGGCTGGGTCGCGGAGCAGGTCAGCCGCTGGAAGCATTTGCCCCTTTCGCTGGCGGGCAGGATTGCAGTGGCCAAAATGGTCATCCTGCCGAAGTTCTTATATCTCTTTGGGAACATCCCGCTGCCCCTGACCGCTAGTTTCTTGCGGCAAGTGCGCTCGCAGATGGTGGAGCTGGCGTGGGGGGGTAAGCAGCCGAGGGTGGCATGGGAGACCCTCACTCTCCCGCAGCGGCAGGGAGGCTTGGCGGCACCGGATTTCCCACTTTATGCCTACTGTGCACAGGCGCAGTTTCTGCACCACTGGGTACACCCAACACCGTTCCAGCCGCATGTGGCGATAGAGACGGATAGAGCGGCACCGTTGCCGCTCGCCGTGGCTGTTTATGCGCCGCACAAGCGGAGATGCACCGACATAGACCCGGTGCACGCACTTAGATGGGCCTGAAATGGGCTAAGGCGCAGGGCCGGACTGGACCTTCTATATGCCAGATCGATGCCGCTGCCGGATAACCCGATGTGGTCCCCGCTGCGAAATATGCGCACTGGGGAGCAGGCTGCAGCGCGCGGCCTTCGCACAATGGGAGATTTATTTCCGGGAGATTCCTTCATCACACCGGAGCAGATGTGTGGTGAGGACGCTCCGACGCTGCTGGACACACTACTTTACTGCCAGCTGCGCCACACATGTCAGAAACTGTTTCCTACGTTTCCGGCACCTCCGCCGGCTCTACCTGCCCTTGAGAACGTGCTAGCGGTGGAATCGGGACGCAAGCTCATATCCAGACTGTACCAACGTATGCAATACAGCCATCCCGTAGCGATCCCGGCGGCTCGTGAGCTGTGGTCCGCGGAATTGGGTGCCGACATCTCTGATGAACACTGGGATCTCTGTTGTAGGCTCCTGGAGATCCTATCCCCCAACTACCGACTTCGCCTGATACATTTTAAATATATTCATATGGTCTATCGCACCCCTCACCGGCTACACCGCATGGGCTTGAGAGATTCAGATGCTTGCTGGCGCTGTCACGCACGCGGGGCCACTTTCATTCATATGGCGTGGGACTGTCCCCCGCTGGCGTCCTTCTGGGTCAAAGTGATGGACATAGTAGGTACAATCACAGGTCTGCTGATCCCGTGTACACCGCAGGTTGCGCTGCTAGGTATCTTGCCTATGGTCAAACCCAAGCACCGGAAGTTGCCAGCGATGCTCATTTTACTGGCCAAACGCCAAATTGCGATGCACTGGGGGGTGGCTACAGCGCCTAGTATTAGAGACTGGGTGAAAAGCGTAGTATATCGGAACTTGCGCTATATTGGGAGCTACTGCCGATGCGGTCCAGGCCGAGGGATATCTGGGAGCCCTTCACTCACTGGTTGGCGCAGACCACGCTCCAAGCGCTGTGATTTCAATGCTCATTTGTTGAGACTGATGGGAGATGGATGCGGTTCGGGTTGCATATGGGGCACGTTGGTTTACACAGGTGGTTTCTGAGACTGTACGAAAGGGGGGAGCGAGGAGATGGATGGGTCAGGCGCATGTTGTTTGGACATTTTGAGGGGGAGCGGATCTACCGTATTGCTGGCGGTGGGTTGGTGGAAGGCTGTATCGTCCATAACATGTCATGTATACACGGCAGTGGGTTGAATTGTTTTTTGTTGATAAAAAATGCAAATAAAAAGAATTTAAAAAAAAAAAAAAGTACCTTTCCAGGATGGGAAAAGAGAAGGAACATTCCAAATTTAATGGAGGGCTCTTGAGAAGGTGCCTCTCCACATGTAACGTTGTTCTCTTTTTTATTTGTGCTTCATTTACAAATGCAGAATGATTTTGAATGTGTATATTTTACTCATCAACTGACTACTCATGGAAAACCTTGAATGTTGTAGAATTCCCTGAAGTACCCCTTGGATTATTGTGAATCCCTAATAAACTGAAATCTACTTCAAAAAAAACAAAAACAAAAAAAAACAAAACAAAAAAAAAAGTAGGTTGTTTTTGTCAATAAAGTGTGCTAACTGTGTGTTCATGATTTTTTCGGCAATTTTTGTTGGGAATAGGAGACAGGCAATTGGTCTGTAGCTTTTAGTACCTGTGGGATCGAGGTTGTTCTTCTTTAATAGGGGCTTGATGATGGCTTTTTTCCAAATGGAAGGGTATGTGCCTGTCCTAAACATCAAGTTGCAGATGTTTGCTAGGTTAAGGCCTCTGATGTCAGAAGTCAGTCTGAGAGTGGAAGGGGGGCAAGGATCATTGGGGGATCCACATTTGACCGTGGTAATTAGGTGAGAGATCTGTTCTGGAGAGACTTGACTAAATTCCTCTAGTGTGGGAGAGGTTTGTTCAGCGATTGGAGTGATTTTGCGGGGGTGAGGAGGGTTTTTGACTTCGCTGGGAGCTTCTAAGGGGTTGTCGGTCATAGTGTGGGCTGCAAAGTTGGTGTAGATGTGACTGACTTTTTCTTCAAAGTAGCAGGCCAGCGAGTTACAGAGTGTTTGGGAGGCGATTATGGGGGGGTTGGTCTCTTGTCCTGATAACTTGGTAACTACCTGGAACATCCGTTTGGCAGAATCTTGCGCTGATTCAATTTGTTTAAGGTAGTAATTGCTTTTTTCGGTGATTAGGAGGCATTTGGATTTGGTTAGTGCCTCTCGATAGAGGATTTTATGAGCCGGATCATAGTTTCGGCGCCAGTGACGTTCTTGGTGCCTGCATCTTTGTTTCTCAAGTCTTAGGGGTCTATCAGGATGTCGGGTGGATCGCCACCGCCCGCATAGCCGTGGCGAACCGCCCGACATTCTCCTCTGCCCGCATGCCATTTCCCCCCGCCATATTAGTATGGCGGGGGGGGGACCCCGGCGGACGGAAAGACCGTCCGCCAGTTTTCCGCCGGTCACACAGGTGACCGGGCAGAAAAGGGGCCCGATATGGTGGCTTTATCTGCTAGACACCGCCATTCATATTTTGATGGCAGCGGGAAGCAGCCTTTCCGTGGCGGTGAAAGGCATGTGGTTTTCTCAGTTGGGGGCCCGTTGCGGTGGGTCACATGGGGGCATTGGCACAGACAAAGTGTCAGGCATGGTGCGGTGCCTGTCACCTTGTGCATGCCAAGACACGACGTGCGTTCCCAGCATTGTGGCGGGCGGTGCTCACAGCACTGCCCACCACAATGCTGGGAATAAAGGATGCCACCGCCACGGTGGCAGTAGCATCCTAATTGCCGGTGGGGGACCGCCGCACCACTGGTGGCCGGACCCAGCGCCGCACAGGTGTCCGCCCACCATCCTAATCAGCCCCTAAGTGTCTCTGAGAACCAAGGGGTGATGGAGTCTTTCTATTGTTGGATACATTTTTGAGGGGGACCACCGTGTTACCTGCGTTCTGGAGCCAATGTGTGTAGTTGTTGGCTGCGAGTTTGGGGTCGTGTGGCAGGTCTTGTTGAGTGGAGAGCAGGTGGGATTTAAAGTCTAGCGGTGCGATGTTACGCCACACTTTGAACTGCCTGGGGGAAGGAGGTTGGTATGAGCAGGGGTGTTCGTTTTAGTTTGGATGTCGAAAAGGATTGAGCAGTGATCTGTCCGTGGCAAGGGGAGGACATTCTCTAGGGAGTTTTGCTGATTGTTGGAGAACAGTACATCCAGTGTGTGACTGGTGGAGTGTGTGGGGGAAGTCACTAATTGTGAGAGGCCTACAGCCTCTAATTCGGCTAAAAGGGCTGACGTGTCTTGGTCATCATGGGCTTCTAGATGGAAATTGAAGTCTCCAAGGATGGAGAAATTACATTCTCCTGCTACTAACTCTAGTAGGCAGCCCATGGCCGAATGGAATTCCATTCGGGAGCCTGACGGGCGGTAAAGGAGGATGCCTTTGAACGGAAGGGAGTGGGTGATAAGGTGATAAGGTGAAAGCTTCACAAATCTTGGTGGGGATTGATGCAGTCCTAACTGAGTATTTTTCTCGGTGGATGAGTGCAAGGCCTCCTCCTTTTTTCGAGAGTTCTGTCGAATCTGCAGGAGGAGTAGCTGTCAGGGGTTGCTGTGCAGAAGTCTGGACCACAAGAGGGGTCACCCCGGGTTTTTGTTATGAAAACAAGGTTTAGCTTGGAGTCTTCTAGGAGGTTCAGTATTTCGTATTTGTGTTTGGGGAGGGAGCGAGCGTTTATGAGAGTTGAGCAAATTTTTCCTTGGTTTATGGACTGTAAGTTGGTGCGTGTGGGTGGAGGTGTGTAGAAGTTATCTAGTGGGAATGGGCAGTTTGGGCAGCGGGTGGTGAGTATATGTTTGAGATGTTTACTGGTGTAGGTTATTGTCTTACTGTGAAGATCTGAATTTAAAGGGCCAGGGGACATAGCCCTGGGCCCGGTCCAGTCGTGGACGGTGCAGAGGAGCTTGCCTTTGGCGCGCCAGCGGTGCGCCCGCTGCGTGTATCCGCTGCGCATAGTGACCGACATGTGGCTTTTATGGTGGGGTAGAGAAGAACTGCTAGACTGCTAACCTCTGTGGGATTTCAACCGGAAGTAGTATTCACTTCCGGTGTGTGCGTCCAGCTTCCCTCCACTCAATCTGAAACAAATCAGCGGTGGACCGGGGAAGTGTGCGGGCAAAGTGAAGGTAAAAACTGTTTTTAAAAGCATTTTTAAAAGCAATTATGTACAAGTGTAAAAACAATATCTTGTGGCAATAGCGATTACTCAGTTTTGTGAAAGCGCAAAATAGAGGTCGCGGGAGCCCTTTACCAGGCGCTCCGGTTTAGGTTACAGTGGTGTGTTCACCAGTCCTCAGTGCGTCCGCTCCAGGCTGTTCTGCAAGGGCTCAATGAGAGCTTTTCAGGGGAAAAGTTTAGAGAGTAGGGTGCACAGCCTTTAGAGTAGAGGGAGGGGAAGGCACAGAGTCTGGTGTGGTGTGTGGCAAGAGACCAGGTATTTTTTTCAACATTTTAGTCAGGGAGGAGAGGCCATGCTATGTACAGCTCCCACGTTACTCCTCTGCACCTGCGTAGCAGTTGAAAGCCAGGACAGTTGATTCTGGGTCCCATAATTTTCACAAAAGAATCTGTTCTGGTCAGCTTCACAGAAGAGGAAGAGGCGGAACACGTTCGTAAAGGTATGTTTATTAACTAACAGGACCTACCACAGAAACGTTCTGTTCAGTGCTGAAAGCTCCCAGCAACTTACATGGAACGCAGAGTTTCCAATTCCACATAAACATTACTAAACCCCACATTCTGCCAACAATTTCTGTACTGACCATTACACATACAAAACCCCAAATTATAGATGGGTAAAACGTGAACCTCATGGTACGTTTCTCACCTAGGATTCTTGGTGGCCTTATACACATCTAAAGCTCTGCTCGCGTTGTCTATTTGATGTCACTCAGAACACCTAGGTGTAAGACATCCCTGATATTCACTGTTAACCATCTTTAATTCTACATGGCAATCTAGGCATGCTTGCTGCAATACTTGTGTGGGTATGCAAGCGTACTGTTCATGGCACAGCTGGAATGCTGAAAGTGGTTGACTGAGTGATGGTGATGTATTTTTCATTATCATTTATCAATTTATTTTGGAAATTAATCCATAAAATTACACCACATACAATGTCAAGTCGAATCAAAAAAGCTTTATTCGATTTAATAATAATGAATCATAAAAGCACTATTAATCAGTTATTATTAAGAACAATTTAACATATTAAAAGAGATTATAAAAATTTTATAATGACATAGATTAAGATGGCAGGTTCGAATGCCACATAGTTTTCCTACATCTGATTACATTTTCAGGTACATTGCTACGGCACTCATGAACACATCATACTCTAAAAGTTGTAATATTAAAAATGCAGGGCAGCATTGCCTCAAGCCCAATATCCTTAGAATAGGGAAAATCCATCTCCTTCTTGGAAGAGAGTACATTTTACAAACAAGGGGGTTGTGCATTGTTGATTGCAAGGACGTATTATCGCATGGGCACAAAGACATGGTTCTAGACCAGTCATTTATGACTGGGAAGCTAGTTAACCTATGAAAGTTCCCCAGTCATAAACGAGTCAACATCATCCTCTCATACGCCCCGGGCACAATTTGAAGATACTGTTGTATACTGTAGGTGATTAGTATCTTCTGATTCTCCAGTACAGTTGGCTTTAGAATTTAAATTGTTAATCTAGTTGTCTCCAGGAGCCTTAAAAATCAACTTTTAAAAAATTTCTGGAGATGGTAATTATGCTGCCAGGCTTTCTGCCACTATCACTGCTGCCTGTTGGGGACTACAGGTCCCAGTTTGCTTTGCGGCCTCCACAGCCGCCGCTGACGCCGCTGCTGTCATCTGCTTGTGCCAGGAGGCTCTTGATAAGCTACGCAGGGCTCCCAAAGCACGGGAGGCCCATTTCTGCCACTGCCACCTGTAGGGGACTACAGGTCCCGGTTTGCTTCGCAGCCTCTGCTGCTGAAGCCGCCGCTGTCATCTGCTTGCGCCAGGAGGTACTTGATAAGCTGAGGAGGGCTCCTGCAGCGCGGGACACGCATGGGCGTGCCCGGCCCGCGCTTGGGCAAAGCCCAGGCCATGGGCGGGCCCGTCTGTGCCCGTCAGAGACCAGAGGAGGCTGGGCCACCCCCCTTTCAAGTTCCATCTATCAAAATCTCCGGGGTGAGTGTCACCTATTTAACACCACAAATAATTGATATATAATCCATCATGGGGAAGCGTACAGAGACACCATGTTCTCAAACCATAGCTAGCATAGATAGTATGTTGGAAAAGGCGGTTAACATAGTTGCTAATGAGATCCAGCGAACGGAGAGACGTATGTCCCAAGGAATTGTGGCACCACAGGTCAGTTCCACAGCAAGGGCGACTCCAATTGATTCAGTCGCTCCCCTCATAACTCACAGCTTGGAGGTAACAGTCTCGAGCACTCTACCACCCTTAGGACTTAGTCACCATAATGAGGATTCATTAATCTCGCCTTGCAATAGGAAAAGTACTATCGATCTCATATTAAATTTGGATGCATCTACAAGCCCTGCAGCCCTGGGGGCCAAACGGAAAAGGAAGTTGGCCAAATCCACCTACTCAAAGAGGAATTTCCAAGCAAGCTGCTCAACATGGGGCGTCTTTTAACTCACAAACTATTGGTGCTTTTGATTCCACCATGCAGCCACAGGCACCAACACCCACTTCATTTATTGGTGCTTGTGACACCTGTAGAAGAATTAAGGATTGTTTTCCAACTGAGCCTATTGCTGTTCGGGACAATTCGTCTAACGTTGGAATCGTTAGCAGTCTCCCCACTATAAGTCCACATATGCCATCGGTTTTACGCCCTGCACCTGGGAGCATCTTGGAAAGAGCTAACCCAGGGGGTAGCGCCTTACGTGAGTGCGCTTCAGCTCCCATGAGCATGGCAACTATAGAGGCTAGCAGAGAAGTCCTAAGTTTACCTCCGGCAGCATGTCCCTATGTTTTAGTTCTAGCAAGGGTACCTTCTCTTAGAAAAAAATCAGTCAGAGACTTGGGACCCACTACGAAATAAAAGTGTCGATTGGCTTGCAAAACACAAAGGGTTCAGAGTGGCAAACACTAGCGACATTATAATAGTACGAAGGGTAAGGTGGGCTGGTACCTCCTTAAAGAACATCGAGGGAGACTGCCTAGTTTTTCTTTTAGTATTTTTATTTCTTTATTGGCTTTTCATCATTGAGAACACAAACTCAACACCGCACAGGACGTTCACAACAAAACAGCATAATCAGTAGGCTTGTGATTATCGCATGTGGACTAGGTTACACTGGTGAACATTGGAATACAGGTCAAGACATATAACGGAATTTACATCTGTAGACGTGTCTATTATTACAGCTAAGCAGGTACATTTAGGGCGACATTTCCTCCCCTTGCACCTGGTGCACCAGATATTGCCTCAGTGGTTCCCAAATATCCTTTGGTTGTGAGGATACAGGCAGTTCTTCTGCATACAATTCCAGGGTTTCCTTGCAGTGCACTAAATCCTTGATCCACCCATCAATCTGAGGACTGAGCCTGCTCTCCCATGACATGGCTACCCTTCTCTTGGCCAGCAGGAGAGCGACCCGAACGTACCTGCCCATCACCCCTTTCAGCTGAGGAACGTAACAGAGCAAACATGTGAGTGGTGTGCACCGGAGTGAAGTCCCTGTCATGGTGTGTAAGCGATTAAGTACTTCCTCCCAGTACCCATACACTGAACCACATTGCCACGCCAAATGGTAAAAGTCCGCGCCTCCTCGTCCACACCTCTTGCATTGATCTGAGTCGCGAAGTCCTATTTTGTACAGTCTTGAAGGGGTGTGATATGACTGGTGAATACATTTAAAATGTATAATCCGTAAATTCCCTTTGGCCGATAATTTACCTGTCATATATTTTCCCATTCTTTCACAGTTATTGGGGGATCCAAGATGGAGTTCCACCGCTCAAGGCTCTTGTCTGCTACCCGCACTGTTTCCTCCTGCACTGCCTTATATAACTTAGTGATTAGCTTTTTTTTGGTAGGAGTCACGATTAGGAGCTGTAGAGAGTGCAGAGTAGGCGGCTCGTCCGGGAAGGATGTGTAGTGGCTTTTCATGGCACGCTTCAGGCGGTATGTTGTGTATGTAAACAGCGAAGTGGGATTGTCAATGATCTCAAGGTCAGCGTTGTCTATATATATGTGCCCTCAGGGTATAAATTGAGCATGTGGGTGATTCCTACTTCCTTAAAGGCTCTCAGAGGGCCGGTTTCTTGTGCAACAGAGACTGCAGCGTGCCCAGCCAGTGGCAGGGCCGGGGAATAAATAGGAAGCTTGCTAGCTAGCTTTCCAATCGCCTGCCAGGCCTCAATAATGGCATCTATGGTGTTGATCTCAGCCTTGGGTGTGCCCCTGTGAGTGTGTGTGAGTATCCCCACTAAGGGTATGGGATGTGCGTCCCCGTCCTCCACAGCCAAGTGTGGAACAAAATCATGTGATCTGAACCAGTAATAGGCATACTGTGCCTGCGCACAAAAATAATATATGTACAAGTCTGGTGCCCCAAATGGAAGAGTCAGCATGGTCCAACTGATTCTGGCTTGTTTAGTTCCCCATATCAACTTAAGGAGCTGTGTTTTTATCATGGAGAAGAAGTGTTTGGTTAGGCTAATTGGTATGTTACAAAATAGGTTAAAAAAAACGGGGAAGAATGACCATTTTGACAACAGCCACACGGTCTGCAAGAGATAGTGGTAGATGAACCCATTTCTCCCCCTGATTTACTAAAGTGTGATATGCTCTCCCATAATTGTTCCTGGTGACTATCTCTGGGTCACGGTGCACCCATACCCCTAAGTATTTAACGGGGTCTGTTATCCAGACTAAGGGGTATTCCATCGAAGGAGGGGGTGTACCCACAGTCAAGGGGATCACCACAGATTTATCCCAATTTATCGTAAGTCCTGAAAAAATGGCAAATCTGATGTACTCACCGAGTACCGCATTGAGGTGGATCTGTGGATCTCGAACAAAGAGGACCATGTCGTCGGCATACATTGAGATACCGACAGGCCTATGATTGAAATTGAGCGCAGTGTGTCTGTGTCTTTGACGTATTATGCAGGCAAGCGGCTCCATCATTATAGCAAACAGCAGGGGGGACAGTGGGCACCCCTGCCGAGTGCCTCTATCTATTCGAAACGGTTCAGATGTGAGACCTCCCACCTTCACCCTAGCCGATGTGTCCATATACAGTATCTGCAGCCACCGTAATAAAACATTTGGGAACCCTATTCTTCTTAGGATGTGAAACATGTATCCCCGCTCAATCGAATCGAATGCCTTCGCGGCGTCAAGCATGACTGCAACCGCTGGAAGTTCAGGGTTTAGTATGTGAAACATGGCAAATATTGTACGTAAGTTATTGGACATAGACCGGTCCGGCACAAAACCGGACTGATCAGGCAAAACCATAGTGGGAAGCCAAGGTTGCAGTTTGGTGGTGATTATTTTCGCCAATATCTTGGCGTCTAGATTAATAAGTGATAGTGGGCGGTACGATTCGCAGAGCGTAGGGGTCTTGTCCTTTTTGAGCAGGGTGATAATTAGAGCTTGTCTAAGAGATGGAGGCAGAACAACAGAGTCATGTGCTTCCGCGTACATCTCCAACAGATGAGGAATCAGTAGGTCTGCATATTGTTTATAAAATTCGGTGGTGAGCCCATCTGGCCCCGGAGCCTTACTGTTAGGCAAGGACATAATCTCCTCTTTAATGTCCGATTCTTCTATAGGTTGTTTAAGATATTCCCTATGCCCGTCTGACAGCTACACACAGGCTATATCATCAAGGTAATCTCGTAGTGCGGCCTCGTCGAGTGTCCCCCGTGTAGTGTATAACTATCTGTAAAAGGGAGGGGAGGAGCCTAGCGCTTGACCAAGATGGCCGCGTGAGCTTAGAGCTCCCGAGACCCTCGCGCCCTCCGTCGACTATCCTGTCTCTAATCCTGATGGTATGCATGGCACCGTGTTGCTGAGTTGTCAGGGAGGCGATTGATGCTACCCGCGGTCGGATCGCCCATCGGGAACCGGACTTACGACTGGCGAAAGATTGCGGCCTAATTCCCGGAGATGCCAGGGGCTAGAGTTGGCAGGATGCCCGACTCCTAGTTGATCAACAACGGCCTGGTGAGGTGTGAACTGTCGGACGGAGGCCCTCGCTCTTTCACTTTCGATTTCGTTCCCTTTGTCTGCCCGGACACTGTAGAGCTCTGGGTGGCTTTATAACCCCAAGGACGCTCGGCGGGCTACTCTGGCAGCACAAGGCGGACCTGCTCACTCCTTATTCCTCTCTCTGAGAGGGAACGGTCTTCACTGCATTGGACTGCCTGGAGTCCATTATGTCGGGCAAAGCAGAAGGGGATCGGCTGAAGACTAAGTCCACCAGGTGGGGAACGTATTCCCAAGTCAACAGTATGGACCGCTACGCCCTCCTGAAAACATCGCCGAGTGGATCGAGCCAGGCGCCGGATGCCCAGAAGGAGGACTCGCCTGGGACACCGGAGCTCTCCCTACAGGATGTCATGGGCGCGCTTGATGGGATGCAGACCTCGATGGGGAGGCAATTCGAGGCCCTGGCGCATAAGGTGGATGCCATCCTGGTGGATGTCAATTTGATCCGCTCGGACCTGGGCAAGACAAACGAACGCGTTAGGAACCTGGACCACAAGACCACGGGCCTCACTGATGATGTTGCGGATCTGCAGAACGAGGTCCGGAAGCTGAGGGCCGAGAGTGACCTCGCCGCCCGCCGGCTGGAGGACTTCGAGAGCCGGTCCAGGCGCAACAACGTGCGCGTCATCGGGGTCCCGGAGTCCTCGGATGAGGCTTCGACGGACCTGCTTGTGGAAGATTTGGTCCTCAATCATCTGAAGCCTAAGGGCCTTGGAAAGTTTTTTGCGGTGAAAAGGGCCCATAGGGTGCCGGGCAGGCGGCCCAAGGCGGGTGCCCCGCCGCGGCCGATTGTCGCCCGGCTCTTTCATTTTCGAGATCGGGACGCTATCCTGCAAGCTTCGAGGGTGACGGGCCCAGTCCCCTTCCAGAATGCGTCGGTGAATTTTTATCCGGACTTCACCCAGCAGGTGCAGAGACAGAGACAGAGCTTCCTGGGGGTGAAGCGGAGACTTCGGGAACTGGACCTGAAGTATGCCATGCTTTTCCCCGCCAGACTACGGGTGGTGCATGAAGATCGGACATTCTTTTTTGACTCTCCTGTTATGGCCGACGAATGGCTGGACGCTTTGCCCCGGCGACGGACCGGGGACGACACAGCCGAGCATGGAGACAGTGGCCGGGATGGACAGGGCTGATATCTCAAAGCCGGCCTGACTTGATTTGACCATACTTGAGGATTTGAACAGAGTGCAGTAACTGTGGAGGGTTGCGGGAGGACGAGGGGTGCTCTTTTCCTCCCTTAGGGTACTTTTTGTAGATTTTTGTTTTTGTAGGGCGACAGGCACACTGCAAGTTGGGGGGGCTTTTTAAGCTGTAGCAGGGGTGCAGGGTGGGGGGAGTTTTGGGGATTTTGAGTTTGTTGTTGGGGGGTTTATTTCTGCAAGGCATGATGATTATCCTCAGGGCTGTTCCATGGTGGCGCCTCGGGTGTGGGGTGGGCCTCTTTCCGTTTGAGGATGGGGGGTAGAGGCTTAAGTGTTATAAGCTGGAATGTTAATGGTTTGGGGGATCGCATCAAGAGGGGGATTGTTTTGCAATTTTTGAAACGCTCAATGCCAGACGTTGTCCTGCTGCAGGAGACGCATCTCATAGGCAATACGTGCTATGCCCTGAATAGGAAGGGGTATAAATTCATTGCACACTCGGGATTCTCTTCTGGGTCCAGGGGTGTGGGCATCCTCGTTAGAGCATCGTTGCCTTTTGAGGTGGACTCCACCATTGTTGACGATAGGGGGAGGTTTGTGGCGGTGGCGGGGCGGTGGGAAGGAAGGACTTTGGTTTTGGTTTCGGTTTATGTCCCGCCGGCCCTGCAGGCCTCCACATTTGCTGAACTGGGCAGGGCTTTGCTGATTCTCCCGGGGGGAATGCTGGTAGTGGGAGGGGATTTCAACGCTGTGGGTTCCGGACTGTTGGATAGATACCCGCCCAGGGACACAGGGGGGGCTCAGAAATGGCTTCCAGACTTCCTGGATACGTTTGGTCTGATAGACTGCTGGAGGCTCCGGCACCCCACACAGAGTCAATACACGTTTCACTCCGGGGCGCATGGTAGCCTCTCCAGGATTGATTACCTGCTCACTCTGGCCGCACATGCCTCGTTGATATCCGAGGCGAGGCACATGGCACGCGGTATCTCTGATCACTCGCCAGTGTGGATCCGGCTGGATCTAGGTCGGGAGGGAGGAGGGAGGGTGGCCCCCATCAACCCATGGTATTTCCGAGACCCCAAGATGCGCAGCGCCCTGGTAAAGAAGGTAGATAATTACTTTAAGGACAATCTGGGAACCGTGGACTCGGCGGTGTCGCTGTGGGAAGCTTTTAAGACCGTGCTTCGGGGGGAAGCCCTCTCCCTGGTGGTGGCTGCCAAGAATCGGAGGGATGGCGAGGTGCGGCAAGTGGAGGAGGAGATTGCGGCCCTTGAGGGGGATATGGAGGAGGAGGTTACAGAGTCCTCATTGCATGAGCTTTGCCTGAAGCAGGCGGAGTATAGGGACCTGGTGACGAACGCCGCTAAGACCCTCAGCAGGGAACAACAGGGCCGCCTGCATGACGTTGGGGATAAGGCAGGGAAACTCCTGGCGTGGTTGGACAGGAAAGAACGGGTCAATAGAGTGGTGCCAGAGTTGATTGGAGAGGGGGGAGAGGCGATTGTGGAACCTGAGGGGATTGTGAAGTGTTTCGCGGAGTATTTTCATAGGGTTTATTCCTCTGTGTCGGACAGGCCGCCCGAGGACTCGTTTGATCTCCTCCGTGATATCGAGTTGCCCTGCCTCTCTGACATAGATAGGGACGATTTGGATGGTGACATCACGGTTGACGAGGTGGCGGGGGCGATTCGCGCGTTGAACTCGGGTAAGGCCTCTGGACCGAATGGACTGCCGATCGACCTGTACAAACTGTTCCCGGATAGGGTCGCCCCTCACCTGCGCGCCATGTTTTTGGAGGCGCGGGGGGATGGGATCCTTCCGTTGGATCAGCGGCTGGCGTCGATCGTGGTCATACATAAAGAGGGTAAACCCCGAGATAGGTGCGCCTCCTATCGGCCCATTTCACTCCTCAACGCTGAGCCGAAAATTCTGGCCAAACTCCTGGCTACCCGTTTGATTAGGGTACTTGGCGATTTGGTCCACCCGGATCAATCTGGCTTTATCCCGCACCGAAACACAGCATTGAACCTTAGGCGTCTTCATGGCGTCATCGCCAGGGCGGGCACGCTGCGTGAACCGGCTGTTGTGGCGTCTCTTGATGCCACGATGGCCTTTGACACGGTGGAGTGGGCATATTTATGGGCCGTGCTGGCCAAGTTTGGTTTCGGTCGCGGTTTTGTGAGTTGGGTTCGGTTGCTGTACGAGGGGCCACTAGCGAATGTTGTGGTGAATGGTCGGGCATCTACTCCGTTTCAGCTTGGTAGGGGTACTCGGCAGGGCTGCCCCCTGTCGCCTCTGTTGTTCGCCCTCGCCCTTGAACCGTTGGCTGCGTGGATACGTTGGCACCCGGATATACGGGGCCTTCGGTGGTCGCCTGATCACGAGGACCGTATTTCGCTTTATGCCGATGATATCCTGCTGTATCTTGCCTCACCTAAGAAGTCACTTATAGTGGTCTGTGACGTACTCGCATCGTTCGGTAGGAACTCGGGGCTTGTGATTAATTGGGGCAAATCGTACTTGTACGTTCTTAGTGGCGAGGTCCCACCGATCCCTAGAACATGTTCGATACAGGTTGCCCAGCAGGGTTTTGTGTATTTGGGGATTTTTATATCCATGGATCCTGCTGTGCGCTATGAGAGGAATCTGCTCCCCCCCTTGGCACGCTTGAGGCGAGATGTTGAAGGTTGGCGGAGGTTGCCGCTCTCCCTTGTTGGGCGTGCGGCCCTGTTCAAAATGATGTCTCTTCCCCGCTTCCTCTACGCCCTCCAGAACACCTTGGACTGGGTACCGGCCAAATACTTTCGGGAGGTCGAAGGCCTCCAAAGGACGTTGCTGTGGGATGGGCGGCCGCGAATAGCTATTTCAAAGTTGACGCTCCCATGGTACGATGGGGGCATTGCGCTCCCAGACATCCGACGGTACTATTGGGCCACGCAGCTGAGCGCGATCAACCATGGGTTTTATGGCCCTGCCCTCAGCCCTGGGTATGCCATGGATAGGTGGCTGCTGCGCGGCGGCAACTACTACAGGGCGTTGTATTCGCGGTCCTTAGACTCGTCCCTCACGGGGCCCACAGGTGTGGCGGTGCGGGTATGGAAGATGGCGACTGACTCGTTGGGCTGGAAGGATAGGCTAACCCTCGCTACCCCATTGTTTGAATCGGAAAGATTGGGAAGACTCTGGCATACGAAGGGCTTTGATAAGTGGGATCTGATAGGTATATCCAAGGTGGGAGATGTGCTGCATAAGGGGAGGGTGAAGTCCTTCGAGGAGTTGCAGACTGAGTTTGAGCTAGGGCCCTCAGAGTATTTCAGGTATATCCAGCTGCGTCACGCCCTCCGATCAGTCCTCGTGGAGGGTGAGAAGGTGCCGGAGTCCTCTCCCCTTGAGGACCGAGTCCTTGATGGTCATATGCCCGAGAGCACGATCTCGCTCATATATAAGAAGTTGATAAACGTCCGGGCAGACTTGCTATTGGGGCTGAGAGAACAGTGGACCAGGGATGGCCTTGAGTTGGATAATGAGGACTGGCAGTCAGCGGTTTCTTCGCCTAAGGAGGTTGCGATCCCGTCGCGTCTGAGGCTGGTGCAGCTTAAAATACTGCACCGGGTGTATGTGACGGGGCCAAGGCTGGTCCACATGGGATTCTCGGAGGACGGCCTGTGCAGAAGGGGATGTGGTATGGTGGGTACTTTCCTGCACATCATTTGGGAATGTGGTGTCATTGTGGAGTTCTGGAGGAGAGTCCATGCAGTTATGGGGGAGGTGACGGGCATTGTGGTACAGCCGGAGGCGCGGTGCTGCCTCCTGAACGTCTGGGGGCCCACTGACCTCGATGAGGCGCAGACCCAATGGGTGACTCTGGGTAACATGGTTGCTAAAAGGGATATCGCGCGACTATGGGGCTCCTCGGGACCCCCTACACTGACCGCGTGGAAGGAGAACATGGATTGGAGCATGTTTAGGGAGAAGACGGTCTACTGCTCTAGAGGTCGCCCCCGGAAGTGGCATGCCATCTGGGGGCGGTGGAACCAATACAGGGGGGGAATATGTCTTGCCCCGGACCTGGAACCTCCCGAGGAACAGCTTTCCCCCTGACCTACTTTCCAGCACAGTTTGGTTTTAGTAACCGTTCTGGGCCTCTGCTGTTCCCCTTCTTCCTCCGCACACAGTCTTGTACTTAGTAGACGAGTGGGGTCCGGCCTCCCCTGGGGGCCTTCGCCATGGGCTCTCAATGTTCTTGCCTTGCTGGGGTTTGTTGTGAGTTTTTTCTGTGTTTACTTAAAATTGGACCTTTGCATTACTCTTTGAACTGCATTGGGGACACATCACTGTATCTAACTTGCAATGCTGCCGAACCTTCGGGCTGTCGGCTGAATAGCTGTGTCCTGAATTTTGAAATAAAGGTTTTCAAAAAAAAAAAAAAAAAAAAAAAAAACTATCTGTAAAAGCTTTTGAATTGTTCTACTATTTCTTGTGGTTGATAGTGTTCGACACCCTGTGAGTCAATTATTTTAGTAATGTGGTGGTGGTCGGATCTAAAACGTAAATTGGCAGCTAGCCGTTTACCTGGGCGTCCCGCCTCCCCATATGATCTAGCCGCCTGGCGACGCTAGCGAGTCATACTCCTTTAGCAGTACCTGTACTTTGTCGAGAGGGGCTGAGGCTGTGTTGGTTGAGTATTGAGTTTCCAACTTGTGTAGCATCCTCTCAACTTTGGTGAGTTGCCCTCTGATGTCTTCAAGATACCCGATGTGGTACTGATGCAGACCCCACAAACTGTTACCTTGAATGCTTCCCACAATGGGGCAGCGCTCTCGACAGAACCCACGTTTAGCTCAAAGTACTGTATTATCGCCTGCCTAATGGCGTCTTCGTATACAGGGTCTAATAATGCTTCAGCACGGAAGCGCCATGTAAAAGGGCGGTGCACATTTGCAGGAACCTGACTGCTTAGCTGTATCGGATTGTGATCTGATAGGGTGCGTGGCAGGTTTTGTATATGCGTTACCCAGCCATTCGCCTCCTCATTTAATAACCAGTAATCTAATCTGGACCAGCTGTTGTGAGCAGGGGTGATATGCGTGCCCACCTTCACCTCAGCGTTCCGGAGTCGCCAGACGTCGACCAGGCACATCTCCGCCATGGCGTCACGGACGGACTGTGCTACTTTGATAGTTCGCACTCCGTGTGGGTTGGATTTGTCTAGACTCGGATCCAGATGTGTATTGAAGTCCCCTCCCCAGATAACAGCAGCCTCCGGCCATGTTCCGTAACAAACTCAGTAACTGCACAAAAGTGTTCGGATCATCCACTACTGGGCCGTATACATTAATTCATGTTAATAGTGTATTGCCTAGCTTTCCGTGTGCCATAGCCCAGCGGCCCTCGTCATCCATGTGTGAAAGTATAGGGAGGAAGGGCACACCTCTTTTAATCAGAATAAGGACTCCCCCTGCATAACTAGAGAATGATGACGCTAACTTATATCCTGCCCATTTATGTGCAATGTTAACTTATTTCTGTGTACACAAGTGCGTTTCCTGTAGCAGAGCGATTTGGACTTTGTGTCTCTCAAGGTATGCTATTACCTGTCTGATCTTTTTGGGAGTGTTAAGACCCCGGATGTTCCATGTTAGGTAGTTATAGCGTTCTCCCATCCTATCTGTTGTCGTACAAGTTCCTGTGCTGAACATTTAACAGTCTACAGTTCACAAAAGTCCTAGCCGGACCATTATTCATGTCTGACTTTTTTTATCGCCACAATCGTATCCATTTTAAGCAAAAACATCCCATCCCCACACCCCACCCACTTTGGCAACCCCAATACGCCAAAGCCATAATACCCAATCAATAACAACCCCAACAAATAAAATAATACAACAAGTGCATACTGAGGTATTCCCATCGGGGGACGTAGCGGCACCTACCACTCCCAGATGAAAGAGGGAGGGGGCCGCCTTGATATGATAGAAGACTCTGCTTGTGACCTACCCATCACCAAAAAGGGTTACAGTTTCTCAGAAGCATTATAAAAGACAGCAGAAAAGCGGAACATTCACTCTCAACATATAATAATAGCTTCGTAAGGACGAGTTCCCCTCGTATGGGCATCACTAATGGTGAGTTAACCTGGGCACCGAAGTGTATATTCCCTTTAACATAGCGTCTTGGCCATAAGTAGAGAAAAAAAAAACACATACCCTCAGGGCTGAATAGAATCATGTGTGTGACATGCATTGTCATAGTGCGTTATAGATGTCATAATACCTCCCAGCAACCATTGGATAATAAAAGAAGAATGAAGGCGATCTCGCAGCCGGCAGTACTTTACGGGTTTGCGGGCAACATTGGTGGGTAGAACTAAACAAGGTTCAGTGGTTTTACTCGTCTATGTCCAACATACGATCCAGAGGCTGCTGCTTGCGCCGCAAGTTTCTTGCAAACTCCATGGCCAGCTTTGGGTTACTGAAAATCTTTGCCTTGTCATCCACACCTATGCGAAGGCGAGCAGTATACAACATTGCGTAAGGCACTTGCTCAATGAGAAGTTTCATGAGAAGTTTTTTAACCCCCTGAAATTCTTTGTGAGCTGCCTGAATAGAGGCCGTGAAGTTGGGGTAAAACGCTAGTTAATTTCCTTGGTGTTTGATGGTGCCTTTCTGACGGGCTATGCGCAGCACTGCGTCGCGGTCTCTGAAGTTTAGTAGCCGCGCTATAATGGGCCTTGGCGGTGCCGGGCGGGCTGCGAGAGATATGTGGGCTCGCTCCACAAATAGCATGTTTGACAAGTTCTCAGTCCCGCAGATGTCCTTAAAGAGTGCCTCGACGTAATCTTCCAGCCGCCCCACATTTGTTTATTCCGGCAGACCCAAAAGGCGCACATTATTGCGCCGTGAGCGCTCTTCAATGTCCTCATTTTTGTCTCTTATTAGCGTCAGAATCTTCTCGATATCTGAGGTCTTGGCTGCCACATGTTGTAGCCCATCTTCAGTGTCAGATATTCTTTGTTCAGCTTCCCCCAGTTTTATTGCCTGCTTATCTAATTTGGAGGCCATATGATCCATGCGGCCATTTAAAGCTTCAATCTTACCATCTATCGATTGTAAGCTGGCTTGGATAGCAGCCAGCATCTTCTCCAGCGCCGTCGGGGCCTGTGAGGCAGAATCAAGCTCCGAATCGGACACTGCATTTTGTAACGTTTTGCTGCCTTTGCGCAAGTCAAAGTTCAAGCAGGGTTAATTCTTTTTGGGTTTGCCCATGTTGCAAGTGTGAATAATGCGATAGGAACCCTCTGCGCAGCTGTGGTGATGAGGGATACGAACTGAATCTGAAGTGCAGGTCTGACAACTGAGTGGTAAGGCTGGCCTGAACTAGATGTAAATGCCAGATGTCCCCCTGCTGCTTAATATATGGCCAGATCTCCAAATTATATATGCGCTGTTGTACAGAGCAGGGTCGCAGATTCTGGGGCGAGGAGCTCACTGGGTGCAATCAACTGCCGTTGCCAGCCATTTTGAACAGTGAGGCCTAGACTGACCTGTGGAGCCGGGTGCTCGCGTGGTTTCACTTCCCCAGTACAGGGCGTGCTCCTCGCGGCTGTTTGCTGAGGGGTACGAGGTTTATGTTCAGCGATATGCACCAGCACGCTGTCAACCGTGCTGCTCACCCACTAGCTGTGCGTCCTCCGATATGGTCTGATGCGACCCGCTCGAGTTCCCAGCCTCGACGCGCTGTTCCTCAGTGCAGCTGTGGCCGCAATCAGAGCCGCGCGGCCTCCATTTCGATGTCTGATGTCTCAAATCAGCGGTCGGGAATCTGGCTCCGCAGGCTTCCTATGTATGTCGGAGCGGCACCGGGGCAAAGCCCAGCTCTCCACGACTCTCCAGATGCTGCCTGTATTCACGGGCGGTCAGAGCAGAGCAGGATAAATGATGGATGTTAGCGGCAGCTAGCAGAGCTACACCACAGTGCGGCCATCTTGCCGCACGCCTGATCCACGGCCCCCGGAGACTGTCTAGTTATTAATTTCCGTCATCCGTCCTTGGTAAGAACATTACTGGTGGCTCAGGAGTCCAACATCTCCAATCCAACCCACATTTGGTCATTGCCTCTGGGCTACTTTTATAAGCCAACTTCGGGGATAATTACACTTGACATCTTTCCTTTAAAGATGTACAACAGGTTTTCTGCTTTGTCTGATATGGATGGCCAAGATTGACTGGCTCCCTCCTCGACACTAAATACGACTACCCCTTTACCAAATATGCCCGCACCTTCAAGACATCACACTGTAGTCATCCCCATTACCGACCTTAATTTAAATATATTAAGTTGGAATGTTGCCGGTTTGGCATCTGAAATAAATTTACTAGATTGGATAACAATAGTCCAAAAATATGACATCCTGATGCTACAAGAAACTTGGGCCACTCGGGACTTATATTTGGAAGGGTTCCAATGCTTCAATGTTACTGCCCCCATTCCCAAAGGCTGGCTGTCCGTCAGGTGGACTCTCAACCTGGGTTAATATTTCTCCAGGAGGCAGTATAAAGGCTTTAGTTACAAACAATGATAAATTCCAGGCCCTGATTTACACACGGGGGTTTCAATATGCTTCATTAATTTCTATAATAATGATTTTCTTACCACACCAAATGTGAGTTTTATCAAATTGTTTAATTTCATCTCTACCCTACAAAGCCAAAAGGTGTATGACAAATAGTTGGTATTTGCCTAGGTGCCGATTTTAATGCTAGGATCAAGTAGAAATGAATTAGCTATGGACTCCCTCATTAATGTGTCCCCATGTAATAGGGGGATAGAATTATTGGACCATCTGTCCAATAACTCAATCAACGTCATGGAAATTGCAGCTGTACTGCATAAGGATAAGCATGATGTGCCAACATATAGAGGTCGGGGCAGCGCTTCCACTATTCACTATGTTTTTATATCCGTTACATTGGAGGATTGCCTGTTAAAAGCTGAGGTCATACCAACTGTACAGAGCGATCATAATCCCATAAAAAAACACTGAGATTTGCCCCCAGGCCAAAATTTGTTAAGGAGTGCGGGGCAAGCAATCTAGCACCATCTACTGATAACCTAAGATTGATTTGGTGAGGTGTTGACAACAACAACTTATTTTTTAGAGGGTAAAAGCACACCCTCTACTTATTGACACTTACCTATCCCCAATTGATCTTAACCCTGAGGTGATAGATGCTTTTAATCAACTCTGTGGGGGCATTAAACAAATGTTATCTAGGCCCATAAGTGAATCACACCACAGAATGTGATGGTTTAATATCGAATGGTCTCTAGCTAATAGAGAGCTTCGACAGGCACTTAAAATGAACCCAAGAGACCTGGTCCTTGTTAAACTTCTGAGGCACCAATACAAGGCTAAAACCAGGTAACGGAAAGATGAGCTCATAAAAAACGTTGGGATACCCTTGTATGTGCTGCTAGTCTCAATAACAGAAATGGTTTCTGGGCAGCAGTTAAAGATATGAGGTCTATGGGCCATACATTTACTCCCATAAGTTGTACTATAACTAGTGAAGCACCGGAAACCCATTTTTCTAAGATTTACACCCCCGATATAAAATGAGGTTCTATATAACTATCAAACTGCTACTAGGATTCAGATATCCCTGTCAGAAGTAGAGGATGCCATCCATCAAAGCCTGGGTAATAAAAGCACCTGGCCCTGATGGGCTCCCCATCGATCTTATTAAATATAAACCTGAGTTTTGGGCGCCCCTTTTATTAAATGTTTTTAACAATTTTACTAATGCTACTATTCCGAGCACATGTTCCACCAGTATAATTGTTCCAATTTTTTAAAAAGTTGACCGCTCCAACCCAAGCTGCTATAGACCAATCTCCCTGATTGACAACACATTGAAAATTCTCGGGAGGATCCTGTTTAACAAGATCAGGGCATGGTCTGAGGAAGAACACATTTTACACTCTTGCCAGTTAGGTTTTAGAAGCAAAATAGGCACAGTTGAACAGGCTTGAGCCTTAATTTGATCATTGGCAAATATACTATAGCCCGGAAATCTCCTATGTACCTGGCTTTTCTGGATCTTACCTCAGCCTTCAATTTTGTTAACAGGTCACGCTTATGGTCGATTCTTTTAAAATACGGGTTGGACGAGGTTTTGGTTCACTTTTTAGCTTACCTACATAGGGACTTGCCAGCCCAGGTGAGGATCAGTAAGGGCGGGGAGGTTTCAAAGGATATTAACATTGGCAGAGGGGTCAGGCAGGGGTGTGTACTGGCCCCTCTTCTGTTTATTTTATATATTTAAGGATTTGCACAACTCTTTGATTGCACTTACCACTGATGTTCCCAGAATCAATGTTAACGCACTCCCCGCCCTACTGTATACGGACGATGCGGTCCTAGTGGGCCGCACACCCAATGCACTACACACTTTAGTCGGGGGTTTTGTTGATTTTATGGCTAGCTTAGAGTTTCGCACTAATTTTGAGAAATCGTTTTTAATGGCCTGTGGTCCAAAAAGACATCTTATTAATACACTTTTCATATGCCCCGACCGTTTGCACCGCACTTGTACTTTTCCCTATCTAAGGCTGGTATTTGCAGCCAACGGCTCTTGGGCCAATCATGTGGCACATAGCAGGAGCAAGTTCTTAAAAGCCACCAACGCAATTCTTTGCCTCCCGCAACCAAAGAAGGCTGAGGTGGTCTTATCTATAACCAAGATGATTAAGTTACAATGCATCCCTACCACTACATATGGTGCTGAAAGTTTGGGGTTTAACAAAGTGTAGCAGTATCCAGATTGAGGAAAATAGGTTCTGCCGGAAACTTCTGGGAGCCCCGATTTCTTCTCCACTGTATGTTTGTCGTAAGGAACTGAAAATGTCATACGTTGAAGATTTTATCAGGGCCCGCCCAGCTATATTCTGGCTTGTAATAACTGACTAGCTTAATCAGTGTGAATTTCGAACATATCTTTTTAAATCCAACTGATGTGTTGGGTATAAACAAAAAATTCCTTCGGGAGGCCCTATACGCACAGTATAGCAATGCAAGACACGAAAAGGATATTCAGAAAACTCTATTTGCAAGATATATGTCCTTAGAAGTTGCATCTTGTTTGTCATCATATTTGCCATCGAGCTATTTATGAAAACCTATTTGCCGTTGGGAGAGAGGTTTGCCCTTTCGCCGAAGAGCAGGCACTTTGAAATTTCTGCTCTGTTTCCCTCTGGGGTTCAATGCCAACCTTGATCAAACGCCATGCCCATGTGATAACCATAGCAATCAATCAATGCTTTTACTTCTTTGTAATTTCTATCAAAAATATGCAAAATGGTTTTTGATTCCTTTTTTTAAGAAAACTGCAACCGTTCATTACAAAGCTGCCTATACAAACATTCTTAGGTTAGATGAGGATGATTTAGTTTTTCGTGAGGATTCCTTATTGAAAGCGGCAGTTCGCTCACGCGCCTCAATGCTCTCTCATTTGTGGCTGCTTTTCATCCTATCACATGTATTAACCTGCTATTTCATGCTTATTGCTAAACACTTGGACTTATTGGTTTATCCAATAAATTCTATCCTCACTTTCGATCGTTTTATGCATATTTTATAAATCCATCTTCGGGATTATTTTAGTATGCCTATCGTTTTTATCTGATTGTATTTTATAAACCATTGTATTACCATGCTGCTATCTGATCTATGTCTACAGGTTCCGATTTGGGAAGTATTTCCATGAAGTGTGTACTTCTTAAAGATTTATGCAATTTACTGATGTTATTTGACTTGTGCGTTTATGGATATATTTATATCCGAATAAAGATTGATTGAATTGAATTAGATTGAATTCAGGGTGCCCAAGGTCTATCAAAAAATGTTCGACATAATGTAACCAAGGAATAGAAGACGCCCGTTGTAAATTTAAGCAGTCATTTAAAATGGCCCAGTTAAAACTGGTATTTGTTGTCGTCCAGATTTTATGCCATAATAAAATTGGTTGTAACTTTATTAGATTTTATATATATGGCATCCCTAATTCAGAGTGACAAATACAGGTGGCAGTACTACTTGGGACTGCCAATAAGTATCTAAAAAAGGAATTCTCAATTAACTGAAGGGGCTGAGAATCAGCATAGCTCCAAATGCCAGCGCCATACATAGCAGTTGAAACACATTTGGCTTTGTAAATTTATAATAATTCTACAACCGGCCGTCTTCCCAGTTTTCTATCAAAATTAGCTAGTGCAACCTCAATAGTTTTCTTGCTATGACTGGCTGGGACGATGTCCCCTTTTGATCACAGAGGATGCCCAAGAAAGAAAAACTATTAGTTAAATCACCTTATTGTTATCAATGAATATATATCTCGACATTTTGCACTGTTCTTTCCACATTCATGATAGATGTTTAAAAAGGGTTCATTCGAAGGCTCAAATTGTGCATAAATATTGAGGCCCTTCCTGGGAAGCGCACGCTGCTATTTCGGACTCTCATTGCCTTGAGTGTGTTTTGTATTTAATAGAAAATGAAACAGTTTTTTCTGATTGCTCTTGGCCTATGGCCACGGCCTGTTGCATGTGCTCACGAACTGCCGGGAGCTTCGCTTCTGGTTCATTTGAATGTGTGGCGTTGCATTGCGGGCCCTTGGGCTCTGTAGAGGCCGGCCTTGGTGGTTGTAGGCCCTTGTATGTATTTTATTGTGTAATAAAGGTTTCTTTAAAAAAAAAAATAATATTGAGGCCCTACTCTTTAGAGCCCAAGTTGAGTTTGAGACATTAAAACAGCGTTGTCTGCATACAATAAGGCTGGAATCGGGCGCTTGTCTATAAATGGCAAGTCCTGACACTGACTCACTAAAACTTGGCCTAGACCATTAATGTGCAGAGTAAATAGAAAAGGAGCCAAGACAAATCCTTGTTTTACTCCTTTTCTGATTGCAAACTTTGCAGGACACTCTCCTTAAGTCCCATAACGGACCCTGGCTTTGGCATTGCAATATAATTGCCTCATAAAATTAATAAGTGAATTTTCCATGCCCATATTCTCTAAAATCCTCCATAGTTTATTGTGTCTAACACAGTCGAACGCTAAGGTCTACGAAGGCCAGGTATAGCTTGCCCTGCTTGGCCCACGTATATTTGCCCAGAATAATGTTAAGGTTTAGGCCTTGCTCGATCGTGCCTAGGCCCTGTCAGAATCCATATAGTAATTCTGTGATGGTGCCAGCGTCTTCCGCCCAAGTTTGTAATCTATTCAATAAAATGCGACCCTCCACTTTGACCAGAGAATCCAGTAAAGATATTGGTTGATAACATGTAGGATTATGGTGGTCTCCCTTTTTAAAATAGGGACCAAAATTGATTCTGACCAAGATGACATAAAACCATGACAACAACAACAGTTAATACTAAGGTTAATAGGGGGCCCCACAGGGTCAAATTGGACTTATAAAGGTCCACAGGTACTCCTTCCAGGCCGGGTGCTTTGCTACCTGAGCTTGTGTTTATAGCGCATAGCACTTTGTCCAGAGTGAAGTGAACATCCATGTCTGAAAATTTGGAGGTATCAACTCCAGTGTTTATTTGCACACGGCCGATGGAATCGCCTGAACTATGTCGTTATACATGGACGAATAGTGGTCCAACCATTGATCCTCATCAATAGTTATCTCTATAGATGGACTATCTGGGGGGGCAAGAAAACGGGCATTTAAAGCCTTCCAGAAACGTGTATTGTCTCTACGTTCAGAGGCCTCATGCAATTCCAACCATATATCATCTCTCAAGGCACCCTTACGTTCTTTAAGGGCATGTTTATATGCCCTTCTAGCTGCCCTTATTTCTGTTAGGTTTCTGGTGGGTTTATGTAGAGCATTTTTCAAGGCGGAGTGGGCTTTAGTGCATTTTGCATTAAACCAACCCTGCTTCTTTTCATGGGTTTTTTACTTTCCACAAATAGAGTCCTTTTGACCTCTGAGGTAATCTGCAGTAAAGATTTAAGATTTTCGGAATGGGGAGTGGTCTCATCAAGACAAGCTAGAAAATCTCGATTACGTTTAATTAAAAGGGCTTTGTGAATTCGATCGGTTCCACCATAGGCCAACGCAGTGCATAGCCACTGTTAGTGTTCAAAGTTATATTCTGTACAATGTGTTCTGATTTACCCTTTTTATTTAACACCTTGCATGAAAATTTAAAAGTAATGCTTAGGGTGAAGTGGTCACTCATAGCATTGGTGTGAGTCAAAAAGTTATTCAACCTACTGGAGTGTCTGTTTGAGAACAATATATAATCAATGATCAAACTCATCCCTCTGCCATTAAATGTGCAGCTAAAGGGGACTGTGGGAGAATATACATCGTTTGCAAAGCCAAGGTCAAATAAAAACATAATTTCATTTAAATAATCCCAAAAGTTGGTGGGTGAAATGATCATAAGTAATTGCATCATCGGACGTAATTCCGCATAGATCTTCCTCAGGGTGCGGGCCCAGTGCAGTATTAAAATCCCCACCCCAGATAACACAGACATCTTTAGCAGTATTGTTCTGAATACTACTCAAAGCACTCCGTAGTTTTCTCAAAACCTCCACAGACTGATCTTTAGGAATATGATTATAAAAATTCAACAAGGCTATACAGTGCATGTTATCCACAGTAAATGTAACAATCTGATAATAAGTGTCCGATATCTTTAGTGCAATCTTTTTGAAAGTAACTCGATTAGACACATATGTACACAGGCCACCCTTGTTTCTCCAGTGAACAGATAATGTTGCAGGTGTATGACAAGTTTTAGATCCGTCAATATGCATTGTATTCTCCGCCCAAGTTTCTTGAAGGCATAAGATATTAAAGTCCTCTACAAAATCTAACCATAAGGAATTGGTCAATTTAGAACGCAGACCCACCACGTTCCAGAATAGTACGTGGCAGGTGTTCGTCCTACTGTTGTCCATCTTACTCACTACTTTGTCTTTATGAGAAGACTTTATAGTAGAGGACTTATACCCTGTATACAAACTGAGGGAATTACATGAGTATCAGGAATACTACCTCTTACTGGTAACATTGTCATATTGCAGGTAGGAGACTGTGTAACAAATGTTAGATGGAAACCAGGGTCCCTTAGTTGAACAGCACAGCTGTCTCTTGCTTTGAGCCAATCTACTTCCTCTAAGGTGGGCAAAATGTCAAAATGATTAAAAACAGGCACATTGTAGGTGCAAGGAGTATTTTCATGAGGACCCTAACTTTGTAATTTGTTATGAGGTGGACTTGGAAGTTGGTAAAAATATCCCAATGGGACTATGTTGAAACCAGATGGCTTAATAAATTGATTTACCTGCTCTAGTGAAGATCGCATGGATTCATTGCAGAGATTTAAATGTCAACACTCTCTCCAGGACCCCCCAGCATGTAGCACATTCGTACGAGTACTATGTTCCAATAGCCAAGTTGGCCGTGGGGTACCATATGGCTGCAGGGAGGTAACATATATCTCCTCCATCAGATGGAGATGGTGTACTAATCACCCATCATTTCTGTGACTTCAAAGAATCACGGGCAGTATAGCCATCTGATTAATTCTATGACTTTATGCAGAGTGACTTGAATTGTTTACTGGTCCTGAAGAATGCCTAAGAACTCGGGCTGGAGTCAAGTAAAGGCAAAAACATGTTGACCACAAAGGGGGTATATTTGCTCTGAACCCCCTGTCCTCTTCGTTTTTAACTCTACCCGAGGGTACCATTGAATAAATATATTAAGTCCCTTGAGATAGTTTTAACCTTTCACTTGTTTTATTTTGCACTCTGCCCCTCACTCACACTTCTCAGTGGCATCCCCCATTTAAAACACTTCAGCTCTTCTCCACCTACTTTACTCAGTGGGGAGTTAGAGTCCACATCCGGGACCTTGCGGCTCCGATGTGAGGAGGGAGCCCCATGATGAAGCATGTCACCCTCGGGTGGGTGAGGTTTCTCGTCCTTATAAAGGAACACTTTTCCTTATCAAACAAAAAAAGATTTTTTTTAGAACATATCATTTGTGAGTCTTAAATATTGGTAGGGAGTGATACGCTCTCATTTGGGATTGTCTCCCTTGGATCCTTAGTGTGATTTTGACTTAATACCACGCAGTCACCTTTGAGTGTTTTAATAAGCTCTCCCAATCCAGCTGACCCTTAGTCCCATATTAATTCTGCAACTAATGCCTCTGTTAGCCCGGTTTTAGTACCCAAGCTGAATAAAGCTTTGTTTCTCACAACATCCCAGGATTCTCTTGCCTGAGGGGATAGCCTCGGAACGCTGACCAGACTATCGTGTAAGGAGTAACTGCCAGTGGCAAGTCCAGCTTAAACATTTCAGATTGTAGACTAGTTGAGGGTGTGGGTAGGATCGGCTGGTTAAACCTTGTGGCTGATATTGTGGGTGCCCTCAAATTAGTTTCTGCATCATAATTAACATGCTTTGTATTCGAGTTTGGTGGAATGGAGCCCAATGCTGTCTTCTCAGAGTCAGGTGGCGACATAGGTCCCATTATTATATTGGGATCATTACAACAAACCTCTGCTGGATTTTGATCTACCTGCAGGAATGTTAGCTCACTACCTGGGCGCATTGCTGAGTTGAACTTAGAGGGACACTGTTGATTTGCTAAGTACTTAATTATAGTCTCTTCAATTGAGGTCACCCTCGTTGATAAGTTGTTTAAAACGTCCCTTATAAAATTATGAAGATCTTCCATTTTATCTGTTAATTTGCTAAGATCACCTGACTGCTTATTAATTGTACTATTAATGAGGGGCTGTCCCTTTCTTCCTGCTTCAGTTTTACTACTTTTACTTGTTTTTAAACGTTTATTTTAAGGAATCCGACCTAATTAATTTTTGCTACTTCCTCAGGGTTTCTGGCTCACTTCGAAGGAGGTTGAGGGTCGCAATCCTGATCACTAATATGTATATGATTTGAGAAGTTTTGTACGCAACCATTCAAAGGTTACCGGACAGCTGTTACCTCTGTCTGATGTTCCTGGGAGGCATTTCCAATGGGGGTTTCTATACTCAAGACCACCCATCCCCCCTTTTTTCCTTGGTTTAATGACTACTCCACTGAGTTTATCTTTTTTGCAATGGCCCCCATCACCCCAGTTAAATAATTCATTAGGGACTGCTGTGGTTCCCCTGTGGCTTTGATAAACTCACTGCCTTTCTCTTGCCCATTTCACGCACTAACTTATTGAATTACAAGACATAGTGATGTCGTAATTCTCATGTTGCTTATCCCATCAAAAGCCAGCAAACTAAGTACCAGATAGGTCTGATTGTTGGAACCAAGAAAACAATAATACGAGCGTCCTTCTACCAGACAATTATTAGGCAGTTAGTTATTAGGCCAGTTCCACTCAGAGTCCTGAACGATACGTTGGCCCGCTTGTTCTATGTTTCCGAGCTCGAGCGAAGGATACGGTGTGCTATGCCAGATGACTGTATTCTCCACCGCAAATTTCCATGAGGTACATAGGCCAACAGATAAGTTCCCGGAGCATGCTGCATGATTTTCAAATGTTAACTGAATGAAGAAATAAAGGACTCCCCTATAGATTCAGTATCCCAAGGAAGACCAGTCAAGGGAGTGGCCCTGCCCGGCGTCCACCCCCCATACCAACAAGATCCAAGACATCTGCAGAGACAGGCTGTGAAGGCTTTAGGGGCTGTTGAGTCTGTGCCAAATGTGTCACATTAACCTGTCAAGCCCCTGATTCTGACTGACAAACAGCTCCATCCACATTGTTCACCTTAATCGAAGCCTACTGACCCGGGGAAGTATCGCTAGACAAGGGGCTCCCTAGTATTTGCTGGAAGCGGTGTTGGAGGGGAAAGGGGGAAAGCCTGGACCACTGGCTCTTGATGTACCTACTTGATCACTTTGCTCCCAGGCCCAAGAACATCACTTGAAACGGCAGAGTCACAGAGGGGAAGGAGGGCCATTAATATTCTCTGTGAGTGTAACAGTGCACCCCACCACCCTGTTCTGATAGGGCAACACCAGACAGGGGAGCAGCATCAGCGCCCTTTCCTATCACCTCAGGGTCTGGACAAGACATATTGAGGCTGCCCGAGCTCGCTCCGAGTTATGAGGAGTAACTACTGAACATTGTGAGGTGCTTTTAATGTCCCTGAGGCCCAGGCAGCTGCTTTGGGTGTTATTACCCTGTTTGCTAGGAAGAAGCCGCTTCTTGTTATGCTGTGGAGACAGGTGAGTACTAGTTGCATCCAGCCACTCTACTACTTTCGGTGATCCCCGAGCCGGCACCCTGGCTTGTGCACGCCAACAGGTCTAAATATGCACAGCAGTAAATTTAAGGCTTTCTTTAAAGTCTCTATGGCCCCAACACTGAGAAGCAGCACTCCGGAGTATGGTAACAAAGCATGCAGCAGAGTATTGAACAAAGCATCAAGCTGGGAGCTGAGCCGGCTTCTGCCCAATCTCACAACAGAGAGAGACATAATGTTGCAAGAGGAAAACAGAGAACTCCATTGAGTTTCTGAAGGTAAATTACAGGAGGGGGCTGGTATACTCCTCACCAGAAAACCTCCTGGACTCGCTGACCAAGTGTCCGAAAGTGGCGCCGCCAATCCCACCATCAGACCTGAGTCGGAAACCATGAGAAAAACAGCCAGGCGTGGCTTCCCGCTCTTCCAAAAACTCTTTCTCAGAAACCAGCCACGCTCCATGCTCACTGTGGCACCAGCCTCCAGGTGCACCTTTATTCTGTTTCCGCTTTGACTTTTTTCTTCTTTTTTATCTGGGGGAAGGTCTATTACTATTTTTGTTGTGGTTATTGCTTTTTTGGACACTCTGGAGGAGTCAGACTTAGGGCCAACATTGAGCATGAGCACTTATAACTGGTGATCCCAGGTATAGGGGTTAATGGCTCATTTTCTAGGGCATTGCTTGGGGGGTGGGAGGATTCACCTTGTTGGGAACCTGGGGTGTGAGGTGGGGGGTTGGTGGGTTCAGGTATTGATAATTGTGCTAGTTGTTCTATGCACAGGCTGCAGGGGTGGAAATAGTAGAAAATGTTATTTTGAGAGTACTGGTCTGCTGGGAAATATGGGGGTTTATCGATTTATGGGAATTTATTCAGGTGATGCGAGTGCAGAAAAATGTACGGTTGAGGAGTAGTTCATGGATTTTGAGATGCAATGTGGATGGCCAGTGACAGCAAGTGTCTTGACCAGCAGCTGCATATTTTACCTTGGAATATTAATGGGGTCAAATCGCCGCATAACCGTAAGTTGATACGGGAGGAACTAAATACCCTTAAGCCACAAATCGTCTTTCTTCAGGAGAGGCATTTATGCTATGCAGAATGTCCTTTCCTAAAGGATATTGGCTACAGAGTGTTGTGCACTTCGTGTTTTAACTCTGCTCAGAGGAGTGTTGCACTATTGACTCTGGATAGCAAATGGGGAGTCTTACGTCTCAGGGTGGACTCAGGGAGGGGCGATAGCTTCTGGCAACTATCCAGAAGGATAATATCTGCTTTACCATCCTTGTCATCTATGGACCAAACACAGATGACCCGATGATCCTTGACTTTTTGTTGACTGAACTCCATTTTTAGCTACCTTTCCTTATTGTTTGTGATGATTTTAATGTGACACTATGGCCTAATAGAGATTCTACTCTCAGGCCCATGGCCAGCCAAGTTTGGCTCTTGGAAGCAATGACTTAGGGGGGCTCTGCAACAACTTATCTCCTCGTATTCAATGGTTGATCTTTGGCATTTGAAATGACCTAACAAACCTGGTTTTATGTTTTATTCTGTCACCCATAAACCCCTTTCGCATTTAGATTTTTTTTTAGTAAGCAACATGTTGGTCTCATCCTCGAAGTTGGCTCCAAACCCGAGAGCTATATTCAATCATAACTCTCTATCTTTGTTTATTGAACCCAGTGGACCTATTCAGTTATTGGAGCCTCGAGGATTGATATTTGAACATATACTGCTATTTGATGAAGGTTATATCTGCTCTATGAACTCTCATTTAGGTGAGTTTTGGGAGTTTAATATTGGTTCAGCAGCACTCCCTGTTGTCTGGGACACTTTAATGGCTTCTTGTGGGGAACAAACGCTCCAGTTTGCTGCTCATCAATGGTGGAAGGCAATACTTTGGGAAACTGAGGCCCGTCAGACTCTTAGTACTTTAGAGACCAACCTTGGTTATAGTATTATTGCTAGGGACGGGCCCCGGATCAAGGCTTTTTTGGTAAAGTCTATCGCTCTTTGGGCGTCTCTCAGAAAGCGAAATTGGGATTGTGCGGGTAAAAACTGCTGCTCTAGGCAAATGTTTAATTTCGAAAATAGTGAAGATGTGAGATGGGTACTCACTTTCAGAGTGAAGGATAGTTTTAGCTTTAATACCATCCAGCTGATAAGGATTGCAAAAGGGAGCTCATGATCAATCCAGTTGCCATTAGAGATGCTTTTCGGTGGTTTTATCAAGATCTTTATCGAGTGGACTGCTTTTTCTCCACAGAAGCTATTTTCCAACTTATTGGGTGATATTTCCATCATAAGCTGAGGCATACTCAGCAAGCTAACCTAGAATAACCATAACTCTTCAGTTGGAAATTGCCATAGGTCCTCTAACCAAGGGTAAGGCCTCTAGTCCTGACTAGATTACACTGGAGTTTTATGTCACTTTTTGCACATTCTGGCCCCTCAGATATCTGTTTAATGTCTGGTCAGGTTCCTGGGTCTTGAGGGGAGACTAATATTATTGTCTTCCTGAAAAAAGGGAAAGACCCCACTCTCTGCGGGTCATATCGCCCAATCTTTCCAATTAATGCCAAACCATCATGGCTTTATTCCAGGATGTGACAAAACACCACGCTTCAATACGCTAATACTGCCCTGGAAACGGCCTCTCTTGGCGGGGGCTCTGTGGCCATAGTTCTTTTAGACCGTGAGAAGGCTTTTGACCGGGTCTCCTGTTCCTTCCTTTGGGGGGTCATGGAGACCGCTGGGCTAGGCTCTGGCTTTGTCTCCAGAGTTCATCAACTTTATTATGGTATGAAAGCAAGGATTCACTGCTTGGGTTCTGTTTCTGATCCCATTGTTATTTCTTGTGACCAGGGAGGGGCGTCCTCTCTCCCCTCAGCTAATTGCGTTATACATTGAGCCCTTCATTCAATCCCCCAGATCGCCCAATGATATCCAGCCCTTGAGATTACAACAGTTTGATGTTAAGGTCCTAGCCTACGCAGACGATGTGGCAGTCTTAACCCCCACCCCAGCCAGTAGTTTACAGGCAGTAGAGGCGGACGCTCAATTATTTGTAGAAGTCTCTGAATATAAGTTCAATTTGGTTAGGACTCAGGTTTTGTCTAATTTTACTTCCCCTGTTCAGGATAAAAGATGGGCACAGTCGGTAGTGTATTTGAGGTTAGCAATATCTGTTCATATGGCAGATATTGTTGAGGAACGCTGTATCAACACACAGTTAATGTCTTCACCAATTGGAACCATCAGGTAATGTCTTTACCAAGTGGAACCATGGGCATATGTTTGGTGACTTCTTGCCTTTGGGGTAACTGATTGCTCCAGGTGTGGGTATTGTGGACACATTGTATTTCAAAAGAACTCAATTTAAGACTTTCAAAACGGAGACAATAAAAGTGTTCCTGGGTACTGCGTAATATTTACAAAACATAATAAAATTAAGCATGTCCTGTGGAGACTTCCCGTCGCAGCCACTGGACTCGAGGCTCTGGCCCCTACTACACCTGCGTGGCTGCGCAAACAGAAACCTGGTCAATAAAAATCGCTTATAGACGCTTAGAGGCCACAGAAGGTAAGTTTCGGCAGATGGCACAGTTTTCAGGATAACAAATCTACGTACATTAGGCTTTCTCACCTCCTGATCTTCTCTGTCTATAGTACTCTGTCTGAAAAAGGACTTCCTTGCCCACCCCTTATCTTTCCTGTTTGCTAGCTCTGGGTTGGAAAATAAGTCGACTCTTCCCATGCTCCAAAAGCAGCCCTTTATATGATTGAGCCAGGGGATGTGGTGGGCATGGTCAAGGGCCATAAAATCCTTCAGGATCCGTTTGTTTAAAGATGTTACCTGGATCTGGCAGCACTTAAACCACAAAAACAGGGGGCGAAAGGCCAAGAGATCAGAGAGGTAGGGCACCCCCAGCTCTTCATGGACCGCTAGGTATGAGGTTCCCTGGGGCACACATAAAAGGCGTTTCAGAAACCACTTGGAGTTCTTCCTGGGCGGTGTAGCCCCAGATTTCACTACCATAGGAGACTTTAGCGATGCCCTTCACCTGATAAACCTGCAATATGGCCTCAATCGGTCTCCTCCCTAGTCTTGAAGCAAAGTAAAAAATGGCCGAATTGGCACGCACTAAGTCACCTTTCCTTCTCTGTTTTAGTGGCCCCCATTTCATCTTGTCGTCTAACAGGAACCCCATATAGGAAAAGGCATCCGGGTATGGAACCTGGGAGGATCCCACCATAAAAGGGAAATGCTCTCTTGTGCGGGATCCTACCTGCATCACATAGGATTTTGTGTTATTTATCATAAAATCTAAATCCTCCATGAAGGAGGCAAATGCATTAAGCTAAATCTGCAACCCTCTTGTGGTCCGGGCCATGAGGACTGCATCGTCCGCATACAGCAAAATGGGCAGGCCCCGCTGACCCACCTGGGGATAGGGCACCTTAGTCTCCACTAAGACCCTCTCCAGTTTATTTATATATAGGTTAAACAAAAAGAGGGCCAAGATACACCCTTGTCGGACTCCTCTTTTACAAAACTGGTGAGAAATCTCCACGTCCTGATTGTATCGAACCTCGGCCTTGGTGTCTCTATGGAGGTCCTGCAAGAAATAGACAATATCACCATCCACTCCCATGGACAACATGGCCTGCCAAAGCTTGGTTCTATTCACTTGATCAAACGTGGATGACAGATCCAAGAAGGCCAGGTGAATGGTGCCAGACCTAGCGACCGTGTACTTGTTAAGGATCAAAAATTAATTTAAACACTGGTCCATGGTCGATAGTCCGGGACAAAAACCATACTGGCCATTGGATATGATGTCATTATGTTCTGCCCAGCAGGTCAATCTATCTGAGAGGATACGCCCAACCACCTTGACCACCGAGTCCAACAGGGAGATTGGCCTGTAGCAATAAGTGCTGTCTCTGTTACCCTTTTTAAATACAGGGCCGATGATAGATTTGGCCGAGGAGCCTGGAGGGCCCGTTTTAACCGCAGCATTAATAACAGTTGTAAGAGTTGGTGCACGGAGATTCAGATCAGATTCGTAGCAGTCTGGTGGGATGCCATCAGGTCCTGACTGTCGGTGAAGATGGTAACTCAAAATTGGTCAGAAATGTTACAGGCTTCAGCCAAGGCTACCAGCTCAGCTACCTTCTGCATCTCACAAACAAGATCCATCAACAAACAGCACATGATCTGATTCAGGAAAAGGGGTGTTGAGGCAATCTGTCCTTGGTTTTGTACACAGCTCAGTCTCATCCAGGCAATCATGATCAGCCTCATCACTCACAACCGCAATTCGAGGAAGGGGCATCAAAGTTGCAGGATTCAGACTCATGCATCTCATCAAAGTCACATTCTCAGCTCCCAAGATTACCTGCTCATAACTTGTAAGGCACTGTTTGTGAGGTGTTGTGTTCAAGTATGAGTAAGCAAGACCTCAACTGAGTGTGACACATTCACCCTAGGTGGATGTCCTATCACAATACTCTCTCTCTCTGCTCCAAACTCACACATGTTGCAGCAACAGATTTCAAACATCCGAGCAATGCAGTGGCAACAGGGTCAAGAGCTGCCAAAGAATATACAGCTCTGCGTGCAGTACCATGCAACTGAGTTACTACTGATAATGCGCAGCCCTTGCGCTCACCGTAAAGCAGAGTGAAGCTCTTGTAATCAGGCATTCCCAAAGCTCGACAAAAACTCTCTCGCAGTTCTGTAAAAGAGCGCATGCAATCATCGTCCCAGGGTACCGAGTCTGACATGTCTTTGTGTGTCAGCCTTTGAAGAGGTTTGGCTGTCAGAGAAAAAATTGGAATCCATTGTCAACAATAGCCAACCATTCCCAGAAACATGCAAACTTCCTTTTGAGTACTTGGCGGACTCGTGTTCAGAATTGCAGTGATCTTGTCTTCAGACACTTTTCTTGCTTCTTTCTCAATAGGATATCCAAGATACAGAACCTTTGTCTTTCAAAAGTGAAATTTGGACGGTGACACCTTATCTCCATTCACAGCCCTAAATAATTCAGTAAAGCAATGGTATCATGTGTGCACGCCTCCTGAGTACTTGACGCTACTAACAAGTTGTCAATGTACTGGATGAGAACAGAATGATTAGGCATTCCAAAGAGTCCAATTGTTCTTTAAAATCTGATTAAATATTTAGGTGCTTTCAGTATACTCTTATGGAACTCAGCACCATGCCAAAACACGACTGTCGAACCGGAAAGCAAAGCGGTATTGACTGTCCTCATGCAATGGAATGGAAAAGAAGGCTTGACACAAATCAGTGACCGAGAACCTCTAAGCTCTACATGGAGTTTGAAACAATATCACAGTTGGATTCGGTGCCATGGGACAACGTGAGACTACAGTCTAATTCATTTTGCTTAAATCCTGAACTATGCAGTATTTACGGTTCGGTTTCTGCAAACCCATAATAAGAGGGTTACGTGGACTCCCCATTATTTCTTTCAGGATTCCTTGCTCAATTATCGAATCAATTAAAAGAATAATCCCTGCAATCGTTTGAGGACTCAAATTGTATTGCGGGATTTGTGTGAATTCAGCATTAGACTTCACAGTAATTTTTACTGGAGCCAAACCTTTGATCAGACCAATATCTTTTCATGTAAAGTCCCAAAGTTCTGAAAATATGGTGTCTCTCAATTCTAAAGGCAGAGCATCTTTGGTTAGCATGGGGACTAATTTTTCAATTTCAGAATTCTATTTATTCAATTTAAAAACAGCATCTTCATCTTTTGTGTGAATTACAATTCCCCTTGGGGTATAGTAAATTTAGCAATTGAGTTTCCACAATAAGTCCCATCCCAGTACATTTACTGGACTAGAATCACACGCAAAACATGTGTGCACTTCCTCAAAAGACCCTATTTTTACAGTTACAGGTTTTGTTACTGGGTTTGACATTTGTCGGTATGCGACTCCTAGAACTTGGATTCTTTCTCCATAGAGGGGTGGGTTTGGAACTTCCACTGTTCTCACAGTGGAACGGGTAGCACCAGTATTGACACGAAATTAGATAGGAGTCCATTCATCCATTAGGGACCACTCTGGTCTATCTCTAAAGATGCACCAATCACGCACTCCCCTCCCCTTTCAGGCACCTTCATTGTTACAGGTCTGAGTCTGCATCATCTATTTGGATCAAAGAGTATGCTGCATCACATTCTCATTTACATGGGATTCTGCATCTGTATAAAATCGTTTATTCGAATTGTATTTCTGGACCTGACCCTTCATTTGGGCATATGGGCTCGGGGCATATTTTGAATTTGATTTCTTTGTCTTTGAAACTGTTGTCTGTACCATTGCAGCTCCCTGTTATGGTGCATTTCTAATATTCTGAACCTGTCCCCCATTTCCTTGATTAATTAGATTAAATCAACATTTGCGCTTCCAATGCCCTGACTTGTCACAAATGTGACACAGATTTGTTTTCTTCAACTTATCAGTTGAAACACTTTGACCTCTGCCTGGGGGCTGCATACTCTGCTTTTGTCCTCCACTTACCCCTCGCATTGTTGGAGCTTGCTGATAACCTCCCTGCACACAAATATGGGATTAACACCTGTTTCATCTTGACACTTCTGAACTACTTTCATTTGGGCAATCATTAATTTCTCTTTGAGCTTCATGTTTTTAATTCAATTTTGTCTCCACAATATTTTGCATAATGGAGAATTTCATCTACATGCTTACGGTGCCTGCAAATTAAATGGTGCTGGATCATGCTGCTAATCTCAGGTATCAGTCCATACACAAACTGATAAACAAAATGGCCCAAATCATTTTCGGAAACATTCCCCATCCCATTGTACTGCTTGAATGTCTGCAATAACCTCTCATAGTAAGCATGAACTGCTTCCTTCAATTCTTGAGTCGTCCTGTCAATATTTCCCCAATCGATATCTTTATGAGAAATTTTCTTTTTCAAATAGGTAATGGCTTAGTTATATTTCTTCATCACCTCAGGAGATGATGCACCTGTGTGAGCATTCATTGCTGGTTCTGTTTCAGGCCATTCAACAGCAATTTTACACTCTGCCCGCAAATCACTTTGGACCACAATATCAAATAAGGTATCTAAATTCTTCAACAAAACCTTTAAAACCTTCACTAACTTGTTTGTACCATTCAACAGTATTTTTTTCAATTTCTGGAAATAATTTGTAAAGGACAATATGTCTGGTCTAGTCCAAGGGGCATGCACAGACCCTCCACCAGGTACCTCTAATAGGGAGCATCCTCACTCCCTCACCCCCATCTTCTTCGATGACTGGGAACAAGTGCATGGTAAAAAAAAAATTGATTCTTTCTTCTTAGCCAATCGACCTTCCCATTTTTCCAGCTCTCCTCATTTCTTAATGATAGCCAATAATTTTCTAATCTGTAGACTCTTTCATAAAGGTCTCATGTTTTTGATGTCCCTGTCACCGAAGTCTATTCTACAGTAAGTAAGTAATATTTATTATGCATGATCACTAAAAACCATTTACATGAATATTAACTTTAAAAAATTTGTTTACACATCTCGAACAAGTTAAAACTAAAGTAAAAAGTTTTGTATTTTTTCCCCTTTTTTCTACTTTTCTTTTCCTCTTTTTCCTTCTTTCCCCTTTTAAAGAGAAAAAAATGGGCTACATGAGGATCATTGTGCAAATTTTGCTGTGCAAAGTATTGTATAAAGTATATATATATATTTTTGCTTTGTTCTATGAGTCATTATCGATTGTCTGGCTTCTCCTGGTTCCTGGTTGGTTGAGAGAGGGCTTTTAGTACTTTTTGCGTAGAGTGATAGCATTGTCAGGGGTTAAAAAGTTGCTAAGGTGGCCTCTCTTGCTCCAGTTTGGTGAGTTCAGGATCCTCTTGTGCCTGTTGTTATTTTACACTCCTGTAACATTGTAGTGTGATGATGTCTGGGCCAGTCTCCTTTCAGCTGTGCTGAGAAACTTTGTGAAACCGCAATTTATTTGGGTTCAGTTTTGTTAAAGCAGAGCTTTACTGCCTGCCTACCGGAACTAATGCCTTTTTATTTGAAGATGGGGGAAAGCAATGAATTCCTAACGTCCAGTAGGCTTGATCAGATGCAGATTATGTGTGCCAGATCAGCAATTATGTTCCTGGAACGGCGGCAGGTGTGCTCTTCAGGTTTCCTTTTCCAGGGGGGTAAGTGCAGGAGTATCGGAAGAATGCCCGGGCAATATCTTTAAAATGTCTCCCTCATCATGATTTGGAACCCTGCACTCAAGTATGATTGTTGTTTGAGGGCTTTGTCGTCATTGTGAACTGACCACCCATGTGCCCTTTTCGCCAGCGTTGCTTTATCTTCGATGGTAGATATGGCTTTTGTAGCTTTAGTTACTGCTTTTTTAATGCTCTGGTGAGTTACTGGAATATCCCACAAATTGGTTAAACTTAGTTTCGATTAGGAGTCTGGAAGGTACTATCTGGTGGGTGGAGTTTCCCCGGTGTGACAGTTCAGCCCAGAGGTGTGAGTTTAGTTAACCTTGCTCGGCTCCCCTGATTTTGTGGCAGCTTTATATGAACACCTCCCTTCTACCCACGGTTTGCTTCTGTAGATCAATTTCAATCTAGATTTGGGCTGGGGAAGCATTATGCTGGATGTGGAAGATCACTCTACATGCCCAGATGATGATTTTGTCCAATCGGTTGCATCCTTCCCTCGCATTGGTTCTCTTCCGTAGATTAATGTTGGTTGTAGCTTGGCCTTTATGACCTGCAGTAGTGGATCTAAAGTCAGGCCGGGTAGTGCTTTTTTTAGGGGCTTCATTGCTATTGTTGTTGTGATGCCTTTCCTGCGATAAGCCCCATCTGGAGTTTAAAAGAGCCTTTACTGTCTAGTAGGACCCCGAGATATTTGTATTCTGTTGCAGGTTCTAGACAATGCCCATCCAGGTGCCAGTGCAGCTTTTTCTTTCTAGTGTAGTTTATTGCCATTGTTTTTGTTTTGCTTAGTTTAATATGGAGAGGGTTTGCTTGCGAAAAGTCTTTGGTAGTATTAAGTAGATGCTGTAATCCTATTGGCATTCCGCCTATTAAGATCAAGTCGTCTGCATATAGAATGTTTGTCGAGGGACATGTTTCCCAATTTCGGACGTGTTATATGCTTTCCTCCAATTTTGCCGGGAGGTTAGCCATGAAGATGTTAAATGGAGAGGGGGCTAGGACACACCCTTGTTTTAGCCCTTTGGTAGTGTTTATGCACCTGTAGAGGTGTGTTCCAGCTCCCAACTTGATTTTAACCCAGGTGTCTGTATATAATAGGATCAGCTGGTTTAGGAGGGCTAATGGAATGCCCCATTTTTCTAATTTCTGCCATAATCTGCCATAATTCTGCATGGTCTACGTGAACAAATGCAGATCTATAGTTTATAAAGCATAGAAATAGTGGTTGCTTTGCCTCTTTAACTGCATCAATCAGCAGTGACAGGGTCATGATGTTGGTAGTGGTTCCTATTTGTCTGCAGAAGCCTGTTTGAATTACTGGAATAATAGATTTTGATGAGGCCCAGGATGTAAATTCTTCTAAAATTGCCTCGTTATCAATTAGGGCAACAAGACGATAGTTGTTTGTGTTACCCATGTCACCCTCCTTGTAAATGGGAGCGATCGTGGAACCCTTCCAAGACTCCGAGATGATTTCTTTCTCCAGAGCCTCATTAAAGACTGGCACAAGGACTTTTAATCCAGTACTCTGGGTCATGTTTGTACAGGATGGGTGGTATTCTGTTGGCCAATGTAAAGACTCAAGGCAAACTAGATACAAAAATGACATAGTACAATTAATAAAGCAAACAAAACATTTATATAGAAAGAACCAACAATGACTAATGTACTTAATGGGGTATCAAAACTTTGTATTTTATTAATTTAATATAGATGCTAAAAAAGAGACCCACTCGTACTAATTTATTCATATCAACATTCGTACCGTGAACACAATCAAAGCACAATAAAAACATGAATTCTATAATAGCAACAATGATCACAATTGATATATATTTAGAGAGAAACAAATGTGGCAAGACGGTAGTAGACTGTTCTGTTCTACGCACGTTGAGGCACAAAACAGTGCCTTCATCAGGAAAAAGGGCCACCCATTTTCTGATGAAATTTTGGTTGGGAGGCAGGAGCCGCCAAAAAGTGAATCAATGGGTTCTATGGAACGTAGAATTGTGCATTGTATCCGAATGTATTAGAGATACTTTAAACTAAACGTTGTCAGGGTGATAGGGATAATAAAACTGATACACCCGACAAATGATGCGATGACTTCAAGTGGCTGAATATTATTCGGTGCTTTTAGATTATGAGCTTGGAAATAGAGGAAGGGATGTTGCTGATATGCCCAAACTTAAAAAGCTAACATCCGTTAGCTAATTGATCTCAATTAATATTGTGATTCGCCAGAATATGATATCCTGTTGGGGCCTGGAGCACCTTCTCACCTCCCTTCGTCTATTTGCCTCCTGATTTGCTGCCCTGATATACTAAGCAGTTCCGCGTTGCAGGATTGAGGTGCTTCCATACATGCTGCTTCTACTCCTTCTTTGGATGTGATTTGGCTCTGTACAGTGCCTGAGAGAATATCCCCTTTCGGTTTAGCGCAAGGACTCTTCCCCGACCTTTCCTCCTCCCTGTTGCAGACTGTTGATGGTGCTAGAGTTTTGGTTTGTGGTTCAGTCTGATCCCTGAGTGTGTGTCATCACCTGTTTTGGCATGGGGTACTTCACCATTTTTTTCAACCCCGTGGACCTGACTGTTAAAGTGGAGGTGCAGGTGTTTTGCCCCCTCTGAAATGTGGGAGTTTATTCCTTGGTGACCTGGCCCCTGGAGGGTGTTGAGTGCCTGCCACTACCAGGCAGAGCTTTTGTTTTTTAAATCACGCAGAAACCTTGCCCAGAGGGATTTTTTTGCTTGCCTTTTTTTCTGCCATATTGCTCTTTTCAGGGTTGCCTTTAATTTTCTTAGTTCTCCTTGCAGAGTTGAGTTTTGAGGGTTCCTGCGGAGTTGCCTTAATATTTGGTTCATGGAGCGTTTCAGTCTTCTGACCTCAGGAGTGATTATGTTTGATAAGTGGTTCCTTGCTGCTGGCCCTTTTTCTGTTACTATCTTGATGGCGTATGTGTCTCTGAGGGTCTTTGTGAAATTTGCTCATATGGTTAAAGGATGTGTTATTGTTTCGAGTTGTTGACGGAGGAGGATTTCTGCATTTTCTGTGAGCTTCGCTACTGAAGAAGATCTACACTTAATATACTTGTAGTGGGAGGCATATTCAGTGGCAATAGTTTTTCTGATCTGGTTTACATTTTTGATTTTGCTTTAAATGTTACTTCCTGCAGTAGGTGGTCACTTTGCTAATTTTTTCTCCAATTGATAGAAGGAGATTTTATGAAATAGAGAGAGTGTAACAGATACACAGTCCAAATGAGAAGTAGTTGTTGATTGAGATGTGGGTGTAGGAGGATTATCCTCCATGAAACAGCTGTTCGGGCCCTCACATTGAGATGTTCTAAATCTCATAATAAGTAAATTGATGTTTTGGTTTGCCTATTTAGATACATTGGTCCCTGGGTTGGGATTTCCCATTCCTCTGATAGGTCTCGAAGCAGGTCCTCATCACTTGAGCTGCCCAAAAGATAAAGATTGAAACCCCTGCTTTTATGATGTTCTCTTTATGACCTTCTTCCGAGATTCTGGTTAGTTCTTTAATCAGTAGTTTGGATCCTTTGAGCCTGTTCCTTGGGTGTAAGTAAGTATTTATGATTATTATTGGACATTCTTCTTCATTGAAGGTGGTTGTTGTAGTTACTGTCTATAGTTCGCTTGGGCTAAATATGGTTGCCCTCAGTGATTTAATGTTTCCTATTGTTGATATTGAGGCATAGATTGTTTGATGGCCCGATCAATGGCCATATCTGGCTTCTTTATTGACAGGTCTTGTTGGGATGTGAACCCTTGTCATTCTATGACTTGTTCCTCCCAGGTTTCTTAAAGAAGAATGAGAGCAAAAGCCTTCAGGTAGTCTAACACTTGTGGGTCCTTTTCCTTGCCGAACATACAGTTTATATTCCAGATGCACATGCGTATCAGTTTTGGCTCTTTCAGCCTTTGGCTTGTCTGGGAGTTTGTATGTCATTGAGTGTGATCGACCTTAATTGTCCGGGAAAGGTTGCTCCTGTTGATGTCGGCTGTTTCTGGCGATATCTCCTTTTGTTTATGCCTCTCTCATGATCTTGCTGGCTGTCTCATTTGTTGCCCAGGTGGTTTTAGTGAACTCTGGGCCCTTCAGGTTGTCATGCTCGATAAACTCAATTGATAAATGGTTGGTTTAACTTAAGTTTTTTAATTTTTTTCACTGTTTGTAGAAGTCGCAGTATATTGACCTGGTTTAAACTATCTCCTCTCCCTCTTGATTTATAGTCTGGTACGAATATAATGGTGCCAGTTGTTCTTTGGTCGTTTGCTGGATCTCCCCCGAGTTGGATTGAGGCGGATTGTGTTGGCCATTGAGGCACAGTGTTGGAGGTACAAATACCTGGAGAGTTGGTGAATGACTGACTACTGGTGTGGTTGTTTTTGGTTTGTGGGGGATCCATTTTACCCCTTTGGGCTGAGGCTCTTGGTGAGCCCGGTATTGTGGTTGCCAGGGTGACAACTGACCCCCTTATTGTTGCGGGGGAAGTTTGCTTATGAAGATTATTTCCTTTCTCAGTTAGTTGAGCGTTCATGCTTTGCTCTGTTTGTGTCTGAGTTTTTACTGTCACAGATCATGGTGGTTGATGATGAACTCACCTATGATATCTTGAAGGGTGTGGAGCGCATCTTTGGGACAGATTTGGAGAATTAAAGGGGTATGCCTATAAGATTGAGTTGAGAGAGGGGTCCATTCCTGAGCAACATAAGGTGAGGAAAGTCCCTGTAGTGGCACGTGATGAAGTAAAAAAACTTATTGAGGAGATGTTGAATCAGGGGATCAAAGAACTGGTAGAGGCATCTAGATGGATTTTGCCTGTAGTAATCACTAAGAAGGCTGATGGGAATCTCAGCTTTTGTGTTGACTTAAGGTCCCTCAATCGCAATCTAATATCAGACACATATCTCCTTCCCAATATCAATGAGATGGTTTTGATATTGAAGGGTGGTAAGTATTCTCGAAGTTAGATCTCAAAAGTGCTTACCATCAGATTCAATTACATAAAGATTCCAGATCCCTGACTGCATTTATCACGCTGGAAGGAACCTTTCAGTTCACTCACATGCCATTTGGGTTATCATTCACTGCGAGTGTGTTTCAATGCATTGTAAATGAAGTATTCAAAGGAATAAATAATATATTGTTTTTTCAATATGATATATTGATCTTCAGTGACACTGTGGAACAACACAATTTAGTCTTGAAGCAAGCCCTACGGAGGATAGTGGAATGGTTTTGACGCTCAGGAGAGAAAAGTGTGATTTTTTTCAAACGAGAAGTTGAGTAGTTAAGGTTACACTATTACATCTGAAGGAGCGAAGCCCAAGGCAAATTTATTGGAAGCAATCAAGGTATCTCCTGTGCCTTGCAATAGGGATCAACTAAGTTCCTTTATGGGTCTTGTTGAGTATTATTCTAAATAGTTTACGTACTGGGCAGTGGTATTGTTAATAGACAATAGGCACATATAGTGAGTGCACCCGGTATCTGTGAGCTTCGAATTAAGGTGCGGTGCTACAGGGTAGGGGAGAACCACCAGCCTCCCTAGTCAGTTGTGAGGAACACAACACAAAGTCAAGATAAGGATACACAAGCACACGCAGAAATAAAAGAAACACAGGTTATAGTACACATGAGCATATAACACAATGAGTGAATCTTCGTCTCTTTCATATGATTTTCTTCAGTTTAATATTCTCATTTGCATAATGATTTCTCAGTCTTCACAGTGGTTCCCAAGCCAACACGTGTTTCGTCGCCTCTAGTAATATTGTACATGCGACTTGTTCACGGCTAGGTACAAAATTGATATAGTAATCCACATTAGTCCAAAAATGTATTTAAAACGATGTTGCAAACATTTGTTAACAGCGTAAACAAATGTGCTCCCAGGGTACGTGTGAGCATTTATGGGTTAACTTTAGCAAGTGGTGGTATCACAAGGCTATAGTGTACTACCAAGCACCATGAGATCAGGTGAGTACTAGCCTTATCATATCAGTTGGTGAGTATCTGAAATGTATAGCTTTAACGTGCCTGTGATGTATGTGAAAATTTCATATATGTGATAGAAGATCGTTCCATGTGCAGTTTTCATTTATCTCATGCGGTATGGAGAGTCTACGAGGCCGGAATGAAAAATAAGGGCGATGGCCAGTAATATATAAAATGGCTATGAGTATATAAGTCTCACGTGCTATATTGAAAAGTTTGAAAGTTATTCCAAAAAACTGACCTGTACACTGTCTAGTAAGCAAAGTCTGTAAAAAAAAAGGGATCAAGAAGAGAAAGAATACATAGCTATTAATGTCCACCTCTAAGGACAACTTTGTGGAGTGGTGAAACTTAATGAGGAATAAATGTCAAGAAGGGTATACATACATAATTACATATTATTCTAAATATGTGAGAGGGTTTGCTGACAAGACTAAGTGCTTGAAGGTCGTTCTGAGGAAAGGACATGTTCTTAGGTAGGAAAGTGCCCAGGAAGAGAGTTTTGAAGGAATAAAGAGAGACATATGTGAAGCTGGTGTCTTTTCCCCTTTTGATATAACTCTCAGGTCTAGTCTGATTGTTGACGCCAGTGCTACAGGTTTGGGGGCAGTTTTATCCCAAAAGCATGGCAGGACAGAAAACAATTGTTGCATTTGCCTCTAGAACCCTTTCCATGTTGTAGAGGAATTATTCCGTTATTGAGAGAGAGACCTTGGCTGCTGCATAGGCAGTAGAGAGCTTTCGTATGTATGTATGTGTAGGGTGTGGAGTTAACGCTGAGGTCAGATACCAAACCCCTCATTATAGTACTCCTTCCAGATGGGGCAGGCAAAGGATCTGCGAGGCTAGCCAGATTTGCAGCAAGACTTCAGACTATAGGTATGATGTTGAGTATTTTCTTGGGTAGAGGAATAATCAAGCCGACTTTCGGTCTAGGTTACTGCTGCAGAAAGAGTTGAGTGATCCTCAAGAAGATGTTGCAATTGCGTCTGTCTTAGATGCTGTAGAATCTGCTGACTATGCCTTTTCAGCTGAGGAATGGGATTGTGAAATAGAAAAGGATCAAGTGTTAAAGGAAGTGATACATGTAGTAAAATCGAAAGTGAGGACGGAGAGTTGTGTATCATTGTCTGTATGTCCCTTCATCAAGTTAATTGACAAATTGAGTATATGTGGACATAGTCTACTAAAGAGGGGTGAGAGGTTTGCATCTCCTTTTGGGTCGAGGTCAAAGCTGATAAACCATGACACAAAAGAGACTTAAGGGTCGGGTCTCATCAGGCAGGTGTCCGAAAAGGTTGTGAATTGTCTGGTATGCAAAGAAGGTGAAAAAAGTTTGAGAGTGGGTGCCCAATACAAAGTGGGACACATTGAGGTTCCTACTACTGCTCGGCACACTGTATGTGTGGACTTTATTGGTCCAATGAATGAGCTACATAGTGAATTTAGATTTGCATTGGTGTTAGTTGATGCATTTTCAAGGTGGATCTGTGTGAAATTCATTCAATTAATACCCAAATTTTCTTAGACAGTAGAGGTTCTAAAAAGAGCAGGACTGTGTAGAAAGCTCCCAATAAGAAATAAACTATTATTATTTATAGAAACAAAAAGGTATTGAACTGATAAGTGCAGAGAAAAGCAATTGAAATAGAGTACTCCCCTGCCAAGACCAGAGTGCCGAATGCACAAATGCAGCACAGTACGAATTGGACAAGCCAGTATAGTCAAGAAAGTACATCGGGATACAGGTACTTTTAGATACAGTTATATTGAAGTATGAATGTACAATACTCATTGCATGAGATATTCTAATTCTCATTTTATAAAGTACACTCAAATTCTACAGAGCACTTCAAGGAGCTGGAACGGATGAGAGAAGTCCTCTTATCATCAAGATCGAGACTTAAGAACATGGAGTTTGAGCTGGAGCAGGAGAGGTCAGAAAATAAGAAATTACATGAGTCAGTGAAGGAGAAACAACAGGAGATTCTACATCTCAAGCAAGAGCATCTGTCAAGCCAAGAGAGCAACACAAGGTAACAAACTTGGGCATTTAATTTGTTTTACAGGACAATGTCTCTTGGCCAAATTGAGGAGGAAGCTTATAACTCACAATGTACCTTTTGTGCCAGGTTAAACAACCAACAAAATAGTCTAGGTACCATGACCCATTTTATCCACAATCATTTGTAATCTAATGTGTTTTTGCAGGAAAGCCAGAGTTCACTGTTTACTACTGGCATTCTGCTTAGCCGCAACTCGTAGGCATCACTGACATCCTATCTACACAAATCTGACTTAGAGTTCAGTGGTAATGGAAAATCCGGCGGCAAATCCTCCAGTATAGACATACAAAATGCAAACAGTGAAGTCTCCTCCAGATTTAGCATTTTCCTCTAGGAAATTTGAGAAATAGAATTAACACCAAAGTGAAAATCATGCGAATAATTTATGTCTTCTGTTCCTTATCTTTATCATATATTCACCTTTACATAGTGTCTGTATCCAAGACTATACTACACACATAGTAGGAAAATGCATTCAGAAATGGATCACAAAAAGTAGACTTAGGAAAGGAAGAAACCCCAGTGTTTCTTTGGCATAGTACTATGATCAAATAGCAAAGAAGTTAATAATGTAGGCAAGATACAGTGATAACTTCCTTGTGAAATCATGAACTAATATGGTAAGGGGAAAGAGGATAATTGCACTGACTTCAGGCAAAGCCTGGATATCCTTCAGACTTTTATTTTTTAAATGCTGTGCTCCTGGGTATTCTAAAATCCAGCTTCGATTGTACCACCTATCCTGGGCGGTAGGGTGCTAGAACAAGTGATCCCGATATGAAATGGGTACTAACAGGTAGAATAGCCTTCCACCACAATCTGGAAAACCTGAACCAGTCTTTTTTAATTTTTATGAATAGCAATATCTTTAAGGTTTATAGAAGTATATTAGTGTTTTATGCTATTAACATTAATGTTAACCGTTTGATGCCCTCTGGCGGATTCTTTAGTGCTTTATGCATTTTTGGATGATAGTAGATGATTTCATACAAAAACGAAAACATAGACACCATATTAGAGGAAACCAACTCATGGAAAACCAATTTTAAGGAAAGACAATTTTAAGGAAATACCAAATAATCCCAAATTATAGGAAACATTTTGCATGTTAAAAGAAAGATAATTTTAAATAAAATCCAAAGTGACATTAAGCCTGGGTGGAGTCTAGGAAAGCTGTGGGGATTTTGGGCTCAGTGATGGATCATGTTTAGGGTGATGACGGGGTTCTTAGAAGCCAGGAATAATTGTCGTTAGGGCATTGCATGGGGTTTTTAGGCTTCAGTTATGGGTGGAGTACAAGGGTGGTGAGGGCTTTTTAGGGTTCACGGATGAATGGTGTTTAGGTGTGTGAGGTGTTTTTAGATATCCAGGACGGGTGTAGTGTATGGGTGTCGAGGGGTTTTAGGGTTTATGGATGGTTGGAGTTTAGGACTGGTGACAGTTTTTTAAGGTGCAATTATGGGGAGCGCAAGGGGTGGTGAAGAGTTTTTATGGTTTAGGATTGGGTAGAGTTCAGGGTGGTGAGGGGCTTTAAGGATTCAGGGTTGTGTGGAGATTTGATGCAGGAAGGGGTTTTTATGGCTCATGGATGAGTAGTTATGGGTGATGAGTTCTTATGGGTCATGAATGGCTGGTGTTTAAGGGTGGTGAGGCTTTTTTAGAGTTCAATAAAGGGTGGAGAATGGGTATGCTGAAGTGTTTTAAGGGGTATGAGATGGGTGGGGTTTAGGCGTAGAAAAGAGTTTTAGGTTTCAGGAATGGGTAGGGTTAGGGTTAGTGAGTGACTTTAGGGTTCGGGGATGGTGGATTTTCGGGGTAGAAGCAGCTTTTAGGCTTTGGGTATGAGTGTTCCTTAGGTGTAGTGAGTGGTTTTAGGGGGTAGGGATCGATGGTGTTTACGGGTTATGAGGGCTCAGAGATGCATGTTTGTTTACAGGGTCACAGAATTAAAAGCATTTGAAGTATTTGTCTGACAATGTAGATTATATACATATGAAATAATGTCCTCTGAAGTAAAGCACTGAAATAAATATCTCCAACAAAAATGTTTCTGAAATTAAGACCTCCAACCATTGCATTTACGCATAATAAAAAAGGCAATTTTGATCAAAATGACTTTCTATGAATTGCTTTCTACGAACAGGTAAATGCCATTCCTTCTGAAAATGTCCCTTAAACAGTTTAGATGAAATGGTTTCTCAGTAATGGTATTCCATGGAATCGTTTTTTCCATGAAATCACATACAACCTTTTTGGACAGGATGGGATGGGAACAAACTAAATCGGTGCATGGCAGGAGAAACTAGCATTATTTAAGGAATCGTTCCATGTACTAGTAGAAGCAAGTGGGTAGACCAGACCATGAAAAAGACCACGCCCTCTTTTCAATAATAGTTTTGAAAATAGAAACAGAAGTGGGGAGAGAAGATGAGAGGGGGGAATCCTCCTGGAGAGTCATGAAATGGTACAAACTTTCTCCTCGTGCCCCAGAGATCCTTAAATAAATGAACGCATGCAAGTTGTGTTTTTTTTAGGCACATCATGGATCTAGATTACAGCCGACTCTTCATTTCGGGGGCGACATAAAGCGCCATATGTCTTCCCACTGCCTCGTAAAAAATAACTGTTCATTTTTCAGTTGCCAAGCAACATGTGAGAATTTTCCTATCTAACATTCCGAACCGATGAGGTGAATAACATGGCAAATAAACAACTTACTTCTGGGTTATTCGATGCTGAATGTATCTCCGTCTCCCTAGGTTTCTTTGGTGGCCGGTGATTACCCTCACTTAAAGAGGCCGGTGATAGTCCTCACTTAAAGATTTGTTTGCTAATACATTTCCCTCTTGATCAACTGTTCTAGCTTTGTAAACCAATCAGGAAACATGGCTGCCCATTTGGAATAATATACAGAGGTGTCTAATTCCAATACGTGTACTTAATAGTGACAGTGTGTGTTAATTTGACTGTAGTTAATTGATTTGTGGAAGCGGCGAGGCAGGGCCTGCGTTTGGAACATGTCCCTGTGTGTATGGAATTTAGAGGTTTCAAGGAAGAATCACTTCATGGGTTCCAGTAACCTGAAATGTGCTACCCACCCAGCCCCCATAGCGTAGTGAGTTGTATGCTACACGACACCACTAATCATTAGCTGTGCTTGTGCACACATGCATGTTTACATATATGTTTTTATCTACCTTATTTGGAATTTTGTTGGAGTGATGGTACTAAGGGTGACAGAAAAGAGATACATGGCCAACATAAAATTGTTTAGTGCCTGACGTTATCGAGCTAGGTCTATTACAGTGCATGTGTTATTTGGGTCTTCAAATTCACATTGGTAAGAGAGAGAACTGTAAGAGGAGATAGGATTCTGCAAGTTTTATTTGGGTCTTCGAATTCACAAGGTTAAGCGATAAAACTGTGCAAGGAGAGGGCATTATGAGTGGAGGGATGAAAGGGAAGTGATTGTGATGAGACAGCATGACAATGTGGCAAAGACTGAGTAACAATAAAGTTAGGGGTCTTTTTCAAGTGATAGTAGAGGAGAGGGCATAAATGGGACAGGAGTGAAAACAGATGTAGGGTCATCAGGATACAAAATAACAGTATAGTAACGTATGAGGCCATTAGTAGGTGTAGAGTAGAGCAACTAGATGGAAGAGAAAGCTGGGTCTTTAAAAGGGTTTGTAGACCAGAAAAGTCTCCGGGCATATTTACAAGGAGTTAACGCCACCGGAACGTCACTTTTTCCGGGGTTCTGGTGGCATTAAGTCCTTCGTCTTATTTACAAGGTGGCTTTAAGCCACTTGACGTGGCTCAATGCCACCTTGTAAATAATACCCCGATTCACACAGCACTTACCATGAAATGGGTGTGCAATGGGTGTTGCAGTAGGTTTTCCGCAGCAACACCCATTGCTTTTTGACACTGCCCGATATTTACAAGGTATGGGGCAGTGGCAAAAATATTGCCAGAGCATACCTGGTCTTAAGCAGGCGATACAAGGAGAAATGTTTCATTTCTCCTCGTGTTTTGCTCGTTCCATGTGTGCTGCAGCACAGATGGAAACAGCAAATTGCCTGTAAATATTGTTTATGTGCAAGAAGGTGTCCCTTCCTGCACATAAACAATCATCCCTGCAGTGCAGGCACCCTTGCAACATTGCGCAAGGCTGCCTGCACTGGCGCTAGGCAGCTTCTTTAGTGCCAGCGCTAGGGAAAACGCAGGGATGAGCCGCAGTCTTGTAAATACACTGCATCCCTACATTTTGAAACTGACGGAGCGAGGCACTACCAATTTTAGCATAACACTGCACTCCGTCAATTTCTAGTAAATATGTCCCTTAATTTCTTACATAAAGCTGTATGGGAACTGTTGCCTGTTATTGTCCTGCCTGATCCAGCACCTCTATCCATCTTACCAAGGTCAATAAAATAAATGAACATTTTACATTGATTGTAATTCTAAGTGGTAAAAATGGTAAAATATTTTCTTCATGAAAAATATGTGAAATTAGATGACCTTTTCTGGAATGTAAGTGCCGGCATCTTGCTTGAATATAGCATATGAAGGTATACCACGTTTATAAACTTCACACGAGATACTGTGAGTAGACTGGTTTGAGGAGAAAATGACTCATGGGAAGGCTTTAATTTTTCTGCAACACACTTTTTATTCCACCCAATCTCCTCTGTGAAAAATTACACAAAATCTTGTACCTGTGAACTCTCATGAATTTTTGCGATGTGCAAAGATTTCAGTAAGATTTTGCCCATGTAAAAAATAATTGCCTGGACTAATTATAAAATGTGTACATGCACTGTTGTGAGTGGAGCTCTGATACATGTGCAAATTAAATAGTGACTTTTCAATATATCGAGAGGCATCTTTATGAAAGCCTTACGTAACGGTTGCATCGCGTAAAGTGGTACATGTGTGATGCAAGACTCTGAGTCACATTTATGAAGCTGTGTAGAGCTGCTTTGAGTGGTCTCATATATCTTGAGTAAGGCAATGCAGTGCAAATTGCTGCATCACCTTAATCTGCACAAGGGAGATGTTCCATGGGCATTGCGGTGGGTGTTCCCACGCAATTCCCATGGTTTGTGACGCATTCCCAGATTTACAAGGACTTGTACACCTGGGAATCCTTCAAAATCTTGCATCTCCCTAGATGAGGCGCAACAAGGAGAAATATCTCTATTTCTCCTTGTTTTTTCCCTCTTTCACATAGAAAGAGGAAAACGCCTTTCAGGATTGATTATGTGCAGGAGGGCATACCTTCCTGCACAAAAACAATCCTGCCGACAACACAGTTACCCTTGCACCATGGTGCAAGAGTGCCAAACGTTGGTGTTAAGTTGCAGAAAGGGAGCCGGTGGAAAGGACAAGAATGCTTCATATTGAAAAAATACGGTGCATTCATGCCCTTTCACTTTGGCGTAGGGCAGCGCAGCAAGGTGACTTGAGGCACTGCCCTATGCCAAATCCCCATAAATGATTGCCCCAGTATGTATATACATATATGTGTGTGGTTCTTGTATGGTGCAAACCTAGCCATAAGTCAGCAGAATGATTCTAAAAGTCTTTGATTTTGTACGCAGGATACTATTTTTGTACGTATGATATAAATATTTATTTTAGTGCACTAAATATTGAATGAAAATGGGTCATGTTTCAATCATGTCTGAAAAATCTCGGTTCTGGGCTAGGGTCTAAGATATTGAATATTTGTCTAAAAAGCTAATCGATTCTGGACTCATGGCGTGTTGCCATCATTCAGCCTGTCCATAAAGGCGGCTTCAAATCCGACCCCAGTAATTAAAAGCTGATTGCGCTTCTAGACAGTGAAGAAAAATTCTTTGCCAGTTATCTCCCGGAGGAGCTGCGGCAATGGGCGGTGTCCAACTGTCTCATCCTGATTTATCAAACAGAGCTTACAGAGAATTATGGCACCACAACAAAAGAGGGAGGTAACATCTTGCACCATGCTGTACTGCTGCGTTGTGGATTTCAGGGCAGTGTTCAACTGCATCCCCGGGGGAGCTATGGAAAAAGTTAAAGAATTGTTGTATCCTGCAGAGTCTCCTTGAGGCAATCATACAACTACACACTTACACATGGATCAGTTTTTAATTGGGCGATGGGACTTGTGTGTCTACAAAAATTACCACCTCGCTGGGAGTCAAGCAGGGGTGTGTGTTGGCTCCATTACTTTTCAACAACTAGAGCTCCGATCTTTCCACTGCTCTCAACAACACGAACAGCCACACCCTGAAGATTGGGGATGAACACATCAACAACTTGCTTTATGCAGATGATCTAGTTCTGCTTAGCTATGCGAGAGTCGTATTGCAGCAGTTGCAAAATTTTTTGCACTCTTACTCCAACACAAACCGCCTGGAAGTCAACTAAAGGAAATCCAAGATCCTCATTAAGGGCAGAAAAACCAACAAGGCAGGTGGTGGAATTTTATTGGCAATAAGATCTCAAAAGAACAGACATACACATATCTTGGTGTAACAATCGATGCAAGGTGCTCTTTTGTCGGCCATATGGAGGCTGTAGAAACAAAGGATCTGCCGTCCTGTCCTCCTTCTCAAAACTGTCAAGCTCACTGTGTGGGATAAGCCATGATCCACTTTTGAAGGTAATGAGGACTAAAATCATCCTAACCTTGGTTTATGGCAGAAAGATCTTGCTGAGAAGGGATGGCAAGCTCCTAAATAACTTGGTTACAAAACTTTACAAGGCCACTTTTCAACTGCCAAGATCCTCATCAGCCACACAGATCCAATTGGAAATTGGACTTCTTGACCAACGGGTGGCAAGGGCAGGTGCATTTTAAAATATTTGCCACAAATTCCGGCTTCCTAGTGGAGGAAGTCTTGAGACCCTACAATAGGATTAAAATCCAATCTGGCGGCCAGACAACCTCACTCCTTGTACCTTGAGGAAGGTTGCAAACTTTTGAATATCAGACAGCTTTGGGCTTCACACGTAAACCAAAATGCAAAGCATCAGAAGGAAAGTATGACTTTTTTCACACCAGGCTGAAATGGACATTCTGGCGAAGCAAAGGCACTCTTGGGCAGCCATCAACTCTTACAAACTGAGGCATCAACAACCTTATTTGGCTTGCAAGTACTCAAAATATATTTAAAAAACAAAGTTTATGGCTCTTAGGCTAGGGGACTGGCCATTTCTGAAACACCCAGCCAGGTTGCACAGGCCTTCGAAAGCAACAATGTGTAGGGGCTGCGGTGCATACAAGGAATTCCTCCAACACATTGTTTGCAGCTTCCCAGCTTTATTGGAGGAACAGAAACTCCTAAGGCCAGGATGGAACAAACTAGGCTTCCGTATGTACCATTATTAATGCCCTTAATCCTGACAACACTACTCTGAATATTTTGCTGGTCAAGTTTGTGGCCCTAGCAGTTAAGAAAGTTAGCAGGGATAGCACAATCTGTGGCGTGGCTTCAGCCATAAGTTCAATTTCATCAGCTCACTGACAGAATATCGACGATCAAAATATCGAGCTGCCAGAATATCGCTGACAAAATATCCACTACCAGAATATTGAATTCCAATCTACAAACAGGTAAGTACAAAAATATCGAATCCTAAATATCGTTGTAAATAATATAGTTTGCTAAAATATCGACTTTTTTAAATCTCTTAAAAGTAATGTAAAATGTATGAAATAATAACTATTATTAAATAAAACATACTTAAAATACTTAAATAACCTTAAAATTAATAAATAACAAATGTAACTAAAAAAATAAATAAACATGCATTTTTATTTTTTATTACATATATTACCTTAATAATATTAAAAAGTAATCAATATTTTTAATAATTAAATGTTAAAAACATAATTTTATATATAATTACTTATATATATGTAAATAAACCTATACTATAAATATAAAAATAAATTAGATATAATAAGTTAAAACATTAAAATTAATTAAAAAAAATATATATTTTACACTACATTAAATATAACAATAGTAAAAAAATTGCAAAGCTTAAAAGATTAAACTTCTATTTCAGCTCCAACAAGTGGAACAGTAGGGAAGATGTTGGATAGCGGGTAAATAAAAATTACTATTCCCACTCCAGCGAGTGGAACAGTAGTGAAAGCGTGGGATACCGGGAGGGTAAAATTTACTATTCCCACTCCAGTGAGTGCAACAGTAGGGAAAGCGTTGGATAGCGGGACGGTAAAAATAACTATTCCCACTCCAGTGAGTGCAACATTAGGGAAAGCGTTGGATAGCGGGAGGGTAAAAATTACTATTCCCAATCCAGGGAGTGCAACAGTAGGGAAAGCGTTGGATAGCGGGAGGGTAAAAATTACTATTCCCACTCCAGGGAGTGCAACAGCAGGGAAAGCGTTGGATAGCGGGAGAGTAAAAATGACTATTCCCACTCCAGTGTGTGCAACAGTAGGGAAAGCGCTGGATAGCGGTAGGGTAAAAATGACTATTCCAACTCCAGTGAGTGCAACAGTAGGGAAAGTGCTGGATAGCGGGAGAGTAACATTTACTACTCCCACTCCAGTGAGTGCAACAGTAGGGAAAGCGTTGGATAGCGGGAGGGTAAAAATTACTAATCCCAAATTACTAATCCCACTCCAGTGAGTGCAACAGTAGGGAAAGCGGTGGATAGCGGGAGGGTAAAAATTACTATTCCCACTTCAGTGAGTGCAACAGTAAGGAAAGTGTTGGATAGCGTAGGGGAATAACTTAATATGCCCACTCCTGAAATATAATTAATATGAATTAACAATTAATTATTTTGTAAAAATTAATTTGCCGCCCACCATTTTCCCCTATAAACATCACCTACAATATTGTAACATATTAATAAATTAACATAATGAATTAACAATGAATTAATGAATTACAATTAACAATATAATTAATTAACATATTTACAAATTAATGGTTAATAATTAATATCTAATTAATTACTAATTAATAAAACATATTACACAAGTACCATAATTACCAATTAATTATTATTAATAAATGTATAATTAATTAATAAAAACAGAATTAACTTAATTACCAATATACATTATTAGCTATTAAATTATTAAGTAATAAAATACTAAATACATGTATTTCAATTAAATTACTTCCCACCCTATTCCCCTATAAACCCACAACCCGCTACAGAATTAAATTACGTATTTTTCTTTTTACATATAATTAATTCATTCTAAATCAATCTAAAAATCTATATTATAATGACATTACTTCCCACCCTATTCCCCTATAAACCCACAACCCGCTACGGAATTCAATTACACAAAAATTAATTAACATAAAATTCATTACTTTTACAAAATTCAAACATACATTACAAAAATAATACATACTTTTAACACATATACTAACACTTAAAACACTAAAAAAAACTCGATATTACTAATTTCGATATTGTGGAATTCAATATTTGTTACCTGCATTTCGATATTCTGCACCACTATATTTTTTGAATGAGATTTTCTGTCCATTCAATATCAAAAACTCGATATTCTGTCCAGTTGATATTTTTTTCCGTTATTGTGACTAGTTACCAATTTAATCTCATATGATACATTACTTCCACAGCAAAAAGAGGCAAACCTGTCTAGTTAAATGTACTAAGAGCAGCAAGTTTGGCTTGAAAGAATTGCCAGTCGGTAGTGCCATGGAAGTGCCTGGCCACTGTGCTCACCTGAGGTCCTCCCAATGTGTGAAGTACTCCGCACTTTGCTCAAACCCCGCTGTGCTGAGTTTTCTTCCTGCACCTATGTTATTTTTTAACGCTCTTTTTACAGTGGATCTTGTTTATGAAAGTTCTGTTTTAATACTTCATGCGAATAGCCTTGTGCAGCACACCTTGAATTTTGTATGTATTTATTGAAGGCATACTAATCTACACTATGCTTTAGCTTTAAAAGGAATAATTGGCTTTCGTGAATAACTCCAGTTGATGAAAGTCTGCAGCTATTTTTCTCTCTGCACTTTGTTCTTTGCTTTTATCATTCATTGGAACAGCTTGCCGTTACCCTAAATTTGCATCACTGATACATTTAAATGCTTTGAAGTTTTTTGGAATATGATATTTTAATATTTATGTTTTTATAGATTGTAATGGTTTGAAGAAACCTAACAATAAATTATTATTTCAGCCTCAGTTCAAGAAAAAGGCCCATCCTAGTGGAGATAGCAAAATTCTGAGTTTGTGCTAAGACTACACGGTGCAGATACTATCCTTATCTTTCGCGCTATCCATGACTTGTGCAATAAATTACATCTATACTAAGTAGAACCTAAATTTATGAAACATTTGATCTGGGTTAAGCATATGTTGATTGAACACGTTTACTTGAAAAATACATCAGATGTTAAAACAAGCATTGGAAATGCAATAGGTCTCTTATTTGTTGGAGTCATTGGCATTGTAAATGCCAATGTATTTGACCTCTGCGGTTAGTGTTTGTAGAAAAGATGCGTGTTGCTATGAAAGTAACATGTACAAATATGTAATGGTCAGAAGCATACCTGAACGCTTCCGAACGACCATCCCGAAAGGTATATGGTTAATCTGGAAGATTATTGTGGGGATTTAGTATGGCTACGAAATAAAATGTAAGAGTCAAATGTTAGTGTGAGGGAGTTTGATTAAATAACATAAAGTCACTTCCATAGCACAGTTCTGAAAGACCTCAGTTCGGAATGGGAGCACAATGTCCTGTGACATGTACATGTAGTTAAGCAGCGTGGTGCCATGGAAAGTGCTAACATAACTAAGAAAGAGCAACTACATGCCTTGATAAGCCTCTAATAAAGGGAAATGCAGGGTGTAAACTTGTGTTCATTTAAGTGGACAGTACCACGTAACGATAAAACACAGAGCGTGGGTAGTTTACCTTTGGAAGTATAGCTTGTCCTCCTAATAGCGTTGCTTGTAATATCGTAGACGGGCGTGTGTAACAGGCTTGGCATTTGTGAGGTTTCAAGTAGTCCAAAGAAAAAAGAGACTCACAACTGGCAGTGAGCTATGGAAGTATGAAAGTGGACACCATCTTAATACAGAGGCACAGTAATAGTACAAAAAAGTACATAGATGCATATTTAAATAATATTTAAAATGGTGCAAAATTACGGGGGTGTGTGAGCTGTGGTGTGTGGTCAGGCATGCCGGAGCGAAAAACTCGGGTCAGAAACACTGTCTTGTAGCACTGGCATATAGGCGCACAGGAGAGGGTGCGTGTGCGGTGGTGTGCGGGTGGGGCATGCTGGAGCGAACAATGAATACAATGCATTTCGGTTGGTAAAGTAAACAAAATACCATGTATTACGGTCGGTAAAGTAAACTAAATATAATGCATTACGGTCAGCAGGAAGGACGGCAGCAATGAGGGGATGGAGAGGGTGCGAGCGAGTAGGCAATAGATGGCCAGAGGTGGCCAACTAAAAAAACAATAGGTAATGTCCGCTGGGAGGAAACCAAGTACAGAAAGGTGGGACAGATGGACAGCATTGACCAACCATAGTAAAGGAAGTTGAAAAGGCAGGCCAGCTAACCAACCAGAAGCCCTAGGCGTGTTGAATGCCCATATCCTGAATACCGAATGTCTCGAAGAGACAACGTAAGCGCTGCCTAGGTGAGACCTATAAACTATGCTTGGATAAGAGCAGTCTCATGGGTCAGTTACCTGTTAGAAAATGCAGGGCATCTGCCGAAAATGGCAGATGCCCCTTCAGCCAACCTGATTCTTCCACCATCCATTTAGAGGTGTGGGAAGTACAATATTTCTGCGGATGAAGCCTCAGATGGCCCCACTGGCAAAAACCTTTGACCCAATGGTCTAGCCTCCACAGAACCACTGGGCCATGTTGGCGATAGCCCCGAACGATGCATAAATGACTAGATTATCCTGTCCTGGACTTCCATGTGAGGCATGGCATCAAGGGCATTGATTATTTGTATTTTACAAACAAACGTCTGCTTTGGGAATTGAAAAAAGTGAACACTGAGCAGGCGAAAAGAACATGACCCTTGCTCAGCATTCATTTCTGCCTTAAACAACCACCGCCCTGAAACAATTGACTTACAGCACAGGTAGGCAGGGATCTCTCAATACTGCAGATAGTCATCCACTTGGGACACTGAAGCCAAGGCCTCCGCCGACCATGTCATTTTACTCACATTATGTTTTAAATTATAGAAGTCATGTCAATACAGTATTCCATTGAGGTGCCACTCCATGCATTGGTATACACCACCCAGTTTACAACTTAGAAGATGAAAGCCCTTAACACCAATGTATGTGTGCATTACTGTTATTTTTAGAGCAAACCAATTTAGGTTACAACCAAGAACTGGGAGACGACGATGCAAAATAATTTATGTCATTGGGGTATACCCCCAAGAATGACACAGTGGCATTACTTTTAACACATATATACAGGTTTTAGGCAGAGACTTTCAAACCTTTTCAGTTAAGTACTCCCAATCGGGTTTAGAACCAGATACAAAACTGCTGCTTAGCACACAGATCAAATGTTGTTATCAAGCCTATCTGTAATTGATTTGTCAAACACAAAAGTACCCAAGTATGACAAGTTTGGATTTAGGAATATTGAATAAACACTTTTCACAGTGTTTTTTAAAATGGTAGATTTTTTGTGTAAGGCCTTATTTAGTATCTGTTTTATATTTAGGTATTTTATATGTCAACCACCTGGTATCTGCCTTAAACCAGCCAGTGTGTCTTTGCAATGCTTATTTTTCGTAAGCTATGTACCCAACATGCCGTAGGTTAGCTAAGAACTGTGCTTACAAAATTGGCATTGGAACTACATGGAAACTATCTACGGTGTGTGTGGTCAATCAATCAATCAGGGACATTTTAAGCGTGCTCCTGTCTCAAGGCGCTGGAGGGGAGCAGCTCTGGTCAGTTGAATAGCCAGGTCTTGAGGGTCTTCCTGAAGATGTGCAGAGTGGGGGTGTGTCTGATGTTGATCATCAGCGCGTTCCAGGTCTTGGCGGCGATGTAGAAGATGGCGGCGAGGGGGGCCATGTAGATGTTGAAGAGAGTGAGGCTGAGCAACGATCCTTGGGGTACTCCGCAGTTGATTTCTGTGGGTTCGGAGAGGCAGGGTGGAAGTCTGATTCTTTGGGTTCTGCCAGCGAGGAAGGAGCGGAGCCGGTTGAGAGCGTTTCCCTTCATGCCGGCTTCGTGGAGTCTGGTGGTGAGTGTGCGGTGGTAGACGTTGTTGATGGCTGCAAAGTGGTCGAGTAGGATCAGGGCTGCGGTGTGTCCTTGGTCGATGAGGGTGCGGATGTCGTCTGTGGTGGCAAATAGAGCAGTCTCATTGCTGTGGTTGCTGCCGAATCCGGACTGAGAGGAGTCGAGGATGATGTTTTCTTCAATGAATTTCGTTAGTTGGATGTTGACGGTCTTCTCTGTGACTTTGGCCGCGAAGGGGAGGAGGGAGATGGGTCGGTAGTTCTTGAGGTCCATGGGATCTGCTTAGGGCTTCTTGAGTAGGGGTATGACTTCTGCGTAGGGGTCTGACTTCTGCGTGTTTTCAGTCGTCGGGAAAGATGCCGGTTTCTAAGGTGGCGTTGATGGTGTGTCGTAGTTCTTGAGCGATGGCAGCAGCAGCTATGTGGAAAATGTGGGGGGGGCAGGAGTCCGTTGGGGCTCCTGAGTAGATGCCTTTCATGGTCGATGCGGTGGTGACTTGGGTCCAGGAGGAGATGGTGGGCTGGCTGGCGTTGCTAGAGGATGGACTAGTTTCGGAGTCAGGTGTCTGGTCGTTGAAGTTGTCTTAGAGGCCCTTGATCTTGGTCAAGATGCACATATTGTCAGTAACACTGGTTCTTCTAAACCAACAGCAGGTGCCAGCCATCTACATGTTGACCACCAGAAATCCCACATTACCCAAAATGACAAATGGAAAGAACAGTCATGAAGCAAAGATGCCACTAATAGCCCTTAAGCAAGCAAAGAAAAGGAGCCATTCATTCCCCCTTTGGTTAATAGAACAGATGATATTGATATAAAGTGGACCATCACGAAGTTCAGGGATGTTTATAGCTCTGCTTCTGAGAAAGATGAATTGTTTGAACATTCTTGATTGTTGGCAGGAAGATATAAATCCCTGAGCAGGCTGCCAAGTCAACGGAGCTCAGTTTAAGGTTGACGGTGATAGAGCGCGATTGTACTTGTTAATTTGCAGGGGTGCATTATAATCATGAGTAGGTTGCACCTGTATATATTCTTTGTCGTGTTAACATTTGACTATTAGAATGTGTAATGTAATAACATGTAAAGTGAAGTGATAGAGATACTTTGTGCAACGTGAAGAAATTTACATTGTAATCATGCTTTAAATGGTGAAAATGATAATGTTCGTTTCATTAATGACTAATGAGAATCTAGTTCACTGACACTGATTTGAACGTGTCCCATAATAATGTTCATGTATACGTGTGATTAACGGAGTTCATATTTTTCCTTTGCCTCACCTGATGAGACGCGCGTACCACGTGCAGGCTGTTTGCGGTGCTGCTGTCTTTCTTGGATTCTTCTGGAAACTTGTGGAGTGTTGCCTCAGTTCTTCACTTGTTTGGGCATGGCGGGGCCAGCCTGAGCAGCGGTGTGCCCTCACTATCTGCGTCTGAAGTCGCGGTGCTCTCTTGGCGGCAAAGCGGGCAGGGTCCAGTTGACGGAGTCACCGGCTCTGCGTGGCTGGGGCTGTCTTTCCAAGTTGGAGGCCGGATAGGGAAGCGGCAGCAGTCGGGACTGCAGGGCTCCTCGGCTGGCTGTTTCCCGCTCCTATACACAGTAAGGCCTTAAAAAAGGCAGGTTTTTATAATTTCTATTCTCTGCGTGTTTTTTGATGATTGATTATTGTTTTTTATGCTAATTCTGGCACATTTTTATTGGAAGTCTGGAGTCATCTCCTAGTTTTTGGTCACCTATTCTGGTTGGTCCTTTAGATTATGTGTGGCACCTATATCTAGGTGTCTCCCTGCTGTAAGTCTGTCTGTATGTCATTATGGTGGGGAAACGTTCAGCCAAATGCAAGCATGTGCTGTCTTCCTCATCTTCCTCGGAATCTGAGGTGCGGCTGTACTCATTGGATGTCCGGAGGGCTCTCCTGATCTATCTGGAACGTGTTGCTCCTTTTCATATTTCTGATTCCCTTTTTGTGAATTTTGGGTGGGTAAATAGGGGTTTGTGTCCTTCCACTTGTTCTTTGAGTCGGTGGGTTCAGACTCTGATTTCTCTGGCTTACAAGTCTGCTGAGCACCTTTCTCCCTTGGGGGTGCAGGGTCTATCCACTCGGTCCATAGCGGCGTCTTGTGCTGAGATCCAGGGGGGTTCCATTTCTGAGATTTGCCGGGCTGCCCCCTGGGCTTCCCCTTTGACCTTTACCTCTCATTCCTGGATTGGCCAGGAGGTTAACCATTCTGAGGTTTTTGGTTCCAAGGTTCTTTCCGCTGAATAGCGGTGTGTCCTTGTTGACTGTGTTTGTATAAATAAACCTGTTTTTGTGCATATCCATTTTGGTTGGCCTGCTTGGCTTTGTGCATCTCGTAAGTGTAATGAAGGGAAGCGAGGGAGGGACGAGGAGGTAATGCATAAATTACTTACCGGTAATTGCATTACTCTGAGTCCCACTCCCTCGCTTCTATTCATTACATCCCTTCCTCCCTCACTGGTAGTTCAGGCCATCCTTTTTGGTATGGTTTCGGATTATGTGGTATTACAGGAGGTTGGAGAGGGTGGGTGCGTTATATGCTAAAGATTCAGTTCACGTGGTATGAATGTCTGTTGAGGCAGGAATGCCTCGTAGGTGTAATAAATAGAAGTGAGGGAGTACGATTCAGAGCAATGCAATTACCGGTAAGTAATTGATCCAATCATTTTTATGTTAGCCGATTTTGTAGGCCTCATGTGTTTTTTCCCTTGCTGCCATAATTGAAGTGTGATGTTCATGTGCATAAAGAATCTTTTTCTTTCTCACTTTTCTGTTGCAGGTGAAGACATTTATCGTTGTTAGCTAGAATAACACTTTTGTGTTAGGACTTAGTCTCAGGGAGCAGAGGATACATTTGAATAAATAGGGCTGATAATGGGAGACGGTGTTCTTTCTCACTGGAGAAGGCCTGGGAATCAAGGTCATCGAGCCTGAGGCTGGAAGGATCGAAACCTCCTGGAAAGTTACCTACTAGGAAGTGTCCAGCTGGATAGGGTGATCGTGTGATGCCAGAGTGGGTGTGTCCAGGGATTTTGGTGTTGGAGTCAGGGACAGTGCCCCGGGGGATTGAGTTAGGAGAGGAGACCTGATGAATAAGGAAGGAGCATCCTAGAACGAGTTCTGTAGTTTTATGCTACTTGACCCATTCAACGTGAGTGTACTTCTTATGAAGTCTATACATGCTGACACCTTTTACTGAACTTTCCTGGGGACCGTTAAGTAGGGATGTCACTTTAGTGGTAGAGTAGGGACAGGCTAATGCTTTTTACCTATGAACGTCCAGTGAAGAATAATCTCGATGTGGGGCAGTCATTGCCTGCGTTCTGATCTTAGGACTTGTCATTCTTTGTATGTTTCACCGTCTCAACTTTGCCCGTAGGTTTGGCTTTGTTTTAGTTCTGATGTACTTTTACACCCTTATCTTGAGGGGTTTGTTTATCCAGTTATTTTTGGCTTTGTAATACATTAACTTAACGTAGAACCTGGAGTCGGTGATGCTTCACAGTCATGGTTTATTGGGACTGTGAAATCTAATGAGACAAGTCTTTTCTCCCCTCCATACTTCCAAGCAGGAACCAACGGTCTGTCGACCAGGGGTTCCAGAGGATATTCAGAAGAGGAACCGGGCCCCATCAATAGTTACCCTTCACAGTTGCAATGCTGTGGGTTCTCTTTACTAGTTAGATCAGTATCAAACCAGGCAATCTTTACCTCTTGTCTCATTGTTAATAGTGAAACTGGCCAGTGCGCTTTGAAAGTAATGCAGGAACCACTTGCTTATTACTACTAATGACTTGACAAATGACTAATGGTTGTATTACCAACATACTCTGACATTAACTCTAACAACTGATTTTCCTTTTTTAAGACTTCAGCATAAGGTAGTCATTGTTGAACAGCAGCTGAATGAGAAACAACAGCTCCTTCAATCTGTCCAGTCGGAATTGAAAGTCTATGAAATGCTGTATGCAACATCGAAGCGTGTGCTATCAGGTAAGATTCATAAAAGTACTCTCTGAACTTCCTGTGTACACTAGAAAATCAATCAATCAAATAAGTCATAGGATTTTTAAGCGTAGGCTCATTTTGTCATTCATTTTTCTACCTATTGACCCAGTGATTGCCAGATGCATGAGCCGAAGTGCCTGTATAGGGTCTGAAAGGGTTATGGGTTACTGTGGATAAGTGAAGAAAACCATTGATATCTACTCACCTTTTTGGCTGTCATGATATTTATTGCTTGAAGGTGATTCTTCAGAGATCATATAAGCCTGCCAAGAGTACTGGTGCCGTGTCATCAACATCATAGGTGTTGTGGAGGTGGCATCAATCTTCCTTTAACCCCTTCAATATGAGTTTGTGGGATAAAGGCTGCAGAATGGCACTTTTGCATTCCATGACGTTCCAGCAAACATTCTGTAAAGTCAGCCTCTACAACGTCTTATGGTGTTTTTATTACGTAGGCATTATGATTAATGCCAGTGATGCAGTACATTTTTATGTATACCCCTATATAGAACATGTTTATGAAAGCACTTTACAGTTTATCTTTTATGTACACTTGGTACTAACCTGTTTGCATTGTTAGCCTTTTTTAAGCTGCATGCAGAAATTGCTGCTTGTGGGTTTCTGATATACAGGGTATATTTAATGGTTTCATTAACCAATAGAACTGTCTAACATTCTTGCAGAAAGAGTGTAGGGAAATGCCTCTTTTGACATGGTTAGCCCCACTTTTATTTGATGCCTGATGTAATTTTGAACTGCAAGTGCACAGGTTCCCAGTGCCAGATAACTTTCCCAAAACTATATCACAATTTCAGCCACCCCTGTGAGTCCCTAGTAAATGGTACCCCTTGTACCTAGGTTTTCGGGACTGAAGAGGGTCCTCTAGGGCTGTAACACCTATTGTACCACCCCAGAGACCCCTCACCAAGACTAAGCAAACTGCCATTGCAGGCTGCGTGTCTTGGTGCAGAGAAAACCGAAGAGTTGACATAGCACACAATCCTGTGTGCCATGCCCCTATACATTGCATGAGGTATAGGTAAGTCACCCCTACTGCAGGCCTTACAGCCCTACGGCAGGGTTCACAATATCCCATGTGTGGACATATCTGCATGAGCAGATATGACCCTGCACTATCTGAGCCATTCTTTGATATTGTAAGTGCACAGGGAAGCTGTAAAGAGTACATGGGCTGGATACTTGTCATTGTACCCTAAGATGTTTGGTACCAAACATCTTGTCTTAATAAATCCTCACTGATGCTAGTGTTGGATGTATTAATAAATGCACACAGGAGACCCTATTGATGGTCCCCATAAAAACTTACTAAGCACTGGTGTGGTCTTTGACTAGTCCTAGCCAGCATGCCACAACCAGACATATTTCTGACCTCATGGGGCGTGAGCCCCTGGTCTCAGAGGCCTGAAACAAAGCCTGCTCTTGGCAGAGGTGCTTCACACCTCTTCCAGGGCCGGAAGCTTCAAAGGAGGCGCCACCTTTGAAGTGCAGCCCAGGCTTCCACAGATAGTGGGGGATATCAACATCCCTGTCCTGCTACACATTTGGTTGGAGGGGATGCAGACAAATTAGATAGATGAGAAGGACTGTCTATATCAGCCAGCATCACTCCTAAGGTGTGGCAGGTGGTGTAGACACTGGTTTGTGTGATCCACCATCTTGAGATGGTGGGAAAATAACCTATCAGGGCTAGGGTAGTGCCCCTTCCCACAGGAAGTAGTCACTTAGAGGGTATTGACACCCTAAAGGTAGGTAGCCCATTGGTTACTACCTCTTTCCCCCTTTAACACCCCTAAATTCAGAATTTAGGTGGCATCCCTGGACCTTGAACCTTAGATTAATTGAACACAAAAAAGAAACAGGACAAGAAGAGCTGCTGCCCCAGAACTGATGCCCTTCTGCAGAGAGACTTGCGCCAAATCCTGCTTGCTGCCTGAAGGACTTAACAGTGGTAGTCACATTTCCACTGTGAGTACTCCAAGAACCCCGGAGCCCCTCCAGTGTTCGACAAATTGCCAAAGAACCTCCCTTGGAGCAGAGGCTCTGCTCTCCTGCGACAGCAGGCACAGAACCGCAGACTCCGAATTTACAAACTTGCTGCTCCTTGGTGACTACAGCACAGCACCCTGAACAAAAATGGTACACTAGCTCTGAAGAGTCAGGTATGTCCCCCCCACCAAGTATGGGGGCACCAGGACCTACCAGGGCTGCGCCGCACCAATACCAGAGGTGCAGGACCTCTAGCCACCTGCACCGAGATGAAGAGTTCGCTCTGCGACTCCAACTGCCTATGAAGAAAGCACCGATCGAGGGATGTTGAGAACACTGAGATCCACATCATGAGTGGCCCAGGTGTCTCAAAATCACCTCTCCAAGTTGCCTGCTCCTTACACCGAAGACATCTTGACACACGCTGCCTGGTTGACCTATCTGCTCATCATCCAGCCCGACCGGCCCCGGTAACGATCCACCTGTGACCTCATGGTCCTGAGGTGCTTGCAACTTGCTCCCTTGAGTGGGCTTCTCGGACATTCCTGTAAGTCCCTTTGTGCTGTGTATTTTCAAGTGGCACCCATTTCCCGTAGCGGACCAGCTACCAACAACCTCAGCACCCTGCTCCCAGCCAAATCCACTCCTCTCCCGAAAATCCGCTGGTGGAACATTGGACCTGGTCTTGCTAACTGCCAAAATCCAAGAGGTCAACTTTGAAAGTTGACTGTACGATTTCAAATGCATTTTTGTCTTTTCCCCCTTGATTTCAATGGTGCATAATTGCGCACAAATGTGATTGCGAACTCTAAAAATAAATAACTTTAAAAGTGCTTACTGTAGAACAAAATTCTTGGTCTGAAAAATTACGTAAAATGTATATTATTTTTGCAAATTGGTCTTGGATTTATTCTTGAGTGTGTTTATTGCCTCTGTGAGTACACAGAACAAAAGCTTATCAATACCCTCTGATAAACCTAACTGCTCGACCATACTGTCAAAATAGAGCATTAGTATACTTTTGCCTCTGTAAACCAATAAGGGACTCACCGCACTCTCTGAACAGTGTACTCCGTTTTAGTACACTATATGGAGAGCCAGCTTCCTACATTGGTGGATCAGTGGTGGGATCTACGACCTTACATTTGCTGATACCACTCTGTCAATAAGTGACTGCAAAAATAAATCCAAAAACTGCTGTTAGCCAGTTGTATTTTTCGAATGGTCTTTTTTTCTAAATTTTTAAATGAACTTAGTGCCTTGGTGAACTTCCTGTATCCATCTTTTTACATTTTTATAAAAAAAGTTCCCAACTTTAGTAAAATTATGGGTGATACAAATAACAAGGCTCAGGAACTCGACCTGGCCTCTTACATGGACCCGTCCTATGCCAGTTGCAGGGCACTCTGTAATGATTATGATATCAAGACTGGCTCTCATGCTAACAAAGAAAAGCATAGAAGGCTTATAGCAGAATTTGAGAGCGATCATCTATATCTGGAGCTCAATCTAAAGAAGATGAGACTACTAGTGAAAATCCTTCTGAGAAAGTGGCTAAGTCCCTACACTCAGAATCAGATGAGGAACCCTCAGATGGGGAACTCATGCTGAAAAGGTTGGCCAGGAGATTGAACTAAGATGCTCAATTCCTGGACATAGAAAGAAAAAGGAAAGGCATGGGCCTAGGACCTATCTCTGGTGGCAGCAATTTTGTAATTCAACGGAGAGCAGATTATTTTGACTCAAAACTCCACAAAGTAATATTTCTAACATACTCAGATGACGACAACATCACCAAATGGTTCACTGCTTTCGAGAGAGCTTGCATAGCCAGAAGAACAGCCAGAAAGAAGTGGAGCTCTCCCTTGTGGGTGGTATTCATAGGAAAATGCAGGTATGGATTCCTGACTTTAAATGAGAAAGATGCCGAGTCCTATGACCTCATGAAGGGTACCCTGATTGAGGGCTTTGGACACACCACTGAAGAATACAGGACAACATTCAAGGTACCTCGAAAAATCCAAAGTCAGTCCTGGGTGTAATTTTTGACTTTTCAGTGAAAACACTAGGTGGTTGGTTAACTGGTAACAATGTGAAGGGCTTTACAATCTAATCATGAAAGAGCATCTGCTAAGTAATTGTTACAAAGAGAAGTTACATCAGCATCTGGGAGACCTAGGTCCACTTTCTCCTCCAGATTTGCGGAAGAAGGCAGACCACTGGGTAAAAACAAGAGTGTCCAAGACTACCACTAGTGGGGGTGACCAAAAGAAAGAGGCCAAAAAGACCCCTCCAAGGGAAAGATGGTGACCAAAATGGAAAAAAAGAAAAAGAGTCTTCTTCAGGCCCCAAAAACCTGGTCAAGAGGGTTGGCCCAGCAACTCTTCACAGCCCAAGTGTGGGTACCAGGGAAAAACCCTGGATCTCAAAAAGGCTTGGTGTAATGATTGTAAGTCCCTTGGACACTGCACTGCAGACCCTAGCTGTAAAACCAAAATGAATGCCTCTAGCACACCTGCAGTAAATGCAGTAGTAAGTCTCCAGATGGGATCACAGGTGAGCCCTAGCCATGTCAAGGTGCTCACTGAGGCACTCTAGTCTCAGAGGGAGTGGTGGAAATTTCTACAATTACTGTCTGGCCCAGTACTGTGGAGAGATACAGATCAGGAACCAAACATCAATAGGATCAGGGTGGAAGCCCTTAGAGAAACTGGTGCCAGTATTACCATGGTGACTGAGCAACTAGTGTCCTAAGATCAATATCTGCTAGGAGAGACCTATACAGCCCTCAGCTCTGACAGTCAAGTTAAGGTGCATCTAATGTCATTGGTGTCCTCAGATTGGGGAGGGGTTGCTGGTCTCAAAAGGGTAGTTGTCTCTTCTGCTATCCATGTACACTGTCTGCTTGGCAATGATTTAGAGTACCCACATGGGGTAGAGGTAGAAAAGGAAACCCATGCAGCAATGCGGAGAACACCCAGGGTGAAAAAGAAATGCTAAAGCCTGACAGTATTAACCAACCTTCTAAGTGAAAGGGCAAGATCTCTACGAAGCCAACTTCTAGACAGACACAAGATCAAGTACCCTCTCCGCAGGGAGAAGACTTGTCAGTCCCAGAATGAACTGAGACCCAGGAGCATGGGCCTTAAATGACAGAGATATTTGGCCTAGGGTGAAACTCTAGGAAAGATCTATGCCCGGACAGAGAACCTGTCCCACTCTTGAAAGCCTGAGACAGAAAGCTGCTGAACAGTAAAAGGGAAGTGCAGTGATTACCACACAACCTATTGGAAGGAGGGACTCCTATAGACTGAGGCCAGATACCCCAAACCTGGTGCCACTAGGAAAGTAGTAGTGCCTCAGCAGTTTATAGAGTTTCTTCTAACATTGGCCCACTTCCAGTGGTTGGGGTACCCTTTGAAAGGGTTGAGATTGACATTATTCGTACCCATACCCTCAAACAGCACCAGGAAACCAGTTTATTCAGGTGGTAGTGGATCATGCTCCCAGATATCCTGAGGCAATTTTCCTAAGGACCAACACTGCCCCTGCAGGGGCGAAGGCCCTCCTTGGTACCTTCACCAGGTTTGGGTTTCCTAAGGAGGTAGTATAAGACAGAGGTACAAACGTTATGTCGGCATACTTGTGTGGAGTGAACTAAGGGTTCACTACCCTATACCATCCACAGACAAAAGTGCTTGTTGAAATGTTTAACAAGACCCTAAAAGGCATGATTGGTGGACTCCCTGAAAAATTCAGAAGAAGATAGGATGTTTTACTACCATGCCTGCTTTCTGCTTACATGGAGGTGCCACAGAAGGGAGTAGGGGTTTTCTCCTTTGAGCTTCTATTTGGACACCCTGTAAGGGGACCACTCTGTCTTGTAAAGGGAGGATCGGAGAGACCACTCAAAGAACCTAAGCAGGATATTGTGGATTATGTAGTTGGTGGTCATTTCAGGATGGCTGAGTACATGGAATAAAGCCAACAAACACCTTGAGGCCAGCCAAGAGTGCCAGAAGCTCTGGTATGGCCAAAAGGCTGCTATGGTGGAGTTCCAACCAGGGCAGACGGTGTAGGGTTAGGAGCCTGTGGCACCTAGGGCCACCAGGGCAAATGGACTGAGCCCTACCCTATCCTTGAATGAAAAGGAAAGGTCACCTATTTGGTTGACCTTGACACATGTAGGAACCCCAGCAGGGTCATACATGTAAACCGCCTGAAACCCTATAATGACAAGGCTGACATCACTATAGGTCACAGATGAGGATCAGGAAGCAGAGAGTGAACCTCTCCCTGACCTCCTCTCTCACAACCCTAAAGATGGAGTAGTGGAAGGAGTGATCTTGTCAGACACCCCCACTGACCAACAGCAGACTGATTGCAGGCAAGTCCTAAATCAGTGTGCTGAGTGCTTCTCCCTGACCCTTGGTCTGAATAACTGGTGTACAAATGATGTGGACACTTGTGACAGCCTACCTGTAAAAAATAAAATATACAGGCAGTCTGACCATGTCAAGGAGAGCATCAAGGCTAAACTAAGCAAGATGCTGGAATTGGGTGTCATTGAACCCTCCGAGAGCCCCTGTGACAGCCTTGTTATTTTAATACCTAAGCCTCATTCCCAGAGTAGAAAAAAAGAAATGAGGGTTTGTCTGGACTATAGGGGCCTTAATGCATTCACAAAAATGGATGCACACCCAATTCCTAGGGCTGATTAATTATTTCATACGTTGAGGGAAACCATATATCCGAGTACTTTTGATTTCACATCAGGATACTAGCAGATATGTCTGACCCCCAGAGCAAAAGAAAATTCAGCGTTCCCAACCCCAGATGCTCATTTCCAGTTTACTGTGATGTCCTTTGGGTTGAGGAATTACTCTGCCACCTTCCAGAGGTTGATGAATAAAAGCCTTGCTGGATTGGAATCCTTTAGTGCAGCATATCTGGATGATATTACTGTCTTTAGTTCCACCCGACAGGATCACCTGATCCACCTTGGGAAGGTCCTGAATTCTCTGCAGAGTACAGGCCTCACTATCAAGGCAGGCACGTGCCAGATAGGGCAAGACAATGTTGTGTACTTGGGTAATCTTGTGGGTGGAGGCCCAATTCAACCCCTACAGCCCAAAATCCAGACCATTCTGTATTGAGAAGCTCCAATCACCCAGACTCAAGTAAGGGCATTCTGTGGCTTCCCTGGGTACTTCAGGAGGTTTGTGCAGGGATATAGGTCCATTGTTACCCCCTTCACAGAACTGAACTCCAAGAACATGCCCAAAAAGGTTAACTGCACAGTGAGCTGTCAAAAGGATTTTGACACCCTAAAAGCAGCAATGTGCTCAGCATCTATTCTGGAAGCTCCAGATTATACCAAGCAGTTCATAGTGCAGACAGATGCCTCTGAACATGGGATAGGAGCTGTCCTATCCCAGGACCAATGATGATGGCCATGGCCAAACTGTTGCTTTCATAAGCAGGATCATTCTCCCCAGAGAGCAACATTGAAGTGCCATTAAGAAGAAAGCCTTTGCTGTGGTTTGGTCCCTGAAGAAGCTGAGGCCATACCTGTTTGGTTCTCACTTCCTTGTCCAAACTGACCACAGACCTCTCAGATGGTTCATGCAGATAAAAGAGAAAACCCCAAATTATTAAGGTGGTCCATATCCTTACATGGGATGGTCTTTACAGTGGAACACATACCTGGGACTGAACAAGCGAGACGGACTTTCCAGCTTCTTTTACTCTGATGATGAAGAATCTCTAGGGAAAGATTAGTTTTATCCTCTTTCATTTGGGGGGGCATGTAGGAAAGTGCCTCTTTTGACATGGTTCGCCCCCACTTTTTGCTTCATGCCTGATGTGATTTTCAACTGTAAGTGCACTGAGTCCTTGCTAACTAGGTTCCCAGTGGCAGATCTCTTTCCCAAAACTGTACCATGATTGGCACAACTTCAGCCAACCCTGCAACCTGCAGCAAGACAAAGATTCCTCTGGGCTCCAGCTGCCCCGGAAGCAAGCACCTGTTGAAGGACATTGAGACCCCTGAGTTCCAAAATCCCCTCTCCAACTTAACTGTTCCTGACTGCGAGGACATCTTTTCGCATGCTGCCCGGCTGACCTATCTGCTCTGTACCTGACTGCCCCTTGTAACAACAATCCAGCTGTGCTCCCGTGGACCTGAGGCCCTTGCAACCTGCTCCCTAGAGTGGGAAGCCTGTTTTCAAGTGCCCCCCCCCCTCTTCCGTAGCACACCAGCTACCAATGACCTCAGCACCTTGCTCCAGGTTTAATCCCGACCTCTGCTGAGAATTCACTACTGCAACATTGGATCTGGCCTTGCCAACTACTGAAATCCAAGAGGTAAACCTTGAAGGTCGACGGTACAATTTCACATACATTTTTGTCTTTTACCCCCTTGATTTCAATGGTGCGTATTTACGCACAAATGTGATTGCTTTTTCTAAATAATCATAACTTTAAAATTACTTACTGTAGAACAAAGTTCTTGGTCTGAAAAATTATATAAAATTGATATTATTTTTGTAAATTGGTCTCGGATTTATTCTTGAGTGTGTGTGTCATTTATCGTCTTTTTGAGTACAACAAATGCTTAGCAGTACCCTCTATAAAGCCTAACAGCTTGCCCATGTTACCACAAATGGAGAGTTAGTATTGTCTACTTTTGCCTCTGTAAACCAAGAAGGGACTCACTGGACTCTCTGCACAGTGTACTCTGTTGTAGTACACGATATAGAGAGCCAGCTTCTTACAAACAGCAACTTCACTTATGATTTTTTTTTTAAATACCATTCAGCAATGTGATACTATTATAATATACTATACTAATGATACTATTCTAATCTCACAAACCTCAAAAGGCCTTCAAAACCTATTGAATTAATTTAGTGATTATTGTGCCATAAAAGGTCTCGAAATCAAGCTTTATTAACTTACTTACGTGCCAATTCCATTTTCTGTGATCTACAGAGAATGAATTTGCATTGTGGCAAACCCACTTTTCATTCCTCTGAGGTCAGGGAATTAAGTACTTTTAGTTGGGGAAACTGTACAATAACACCGTACCTAGAAACAACAGGTGTTTGGTATGAAATCCTGAATAATAAACACACCACTGTAATTATAGATGTCATGGAAGAAATCTTGTTTTCAAATGAAAAAAATTAAATAGAGGGTTGATATCGATTTGAATCCATAATGATTTGAGAATTTGATTTATAAACTTGTAGATTACTACATGGAAATATTGTATGACAAATGCTCAGTTCCAAGAATAGTTGTGTTTAGATTGGTTAGTAAATTAGATGTTATCATTTTTATGTAAAGGAGATATATGTGGATACAATTTTAAATTAATCAGCAGAGGAGGCAATGTTTCAATCACTTTTCCATACTGGTTAACAGGAGAAATTTGGAAACCATGGCGAAAACATGGCATTTTGATAATAAGTGCAATGACAGATGTAGATGACATTTTAACCATGAGAACTTGATTTATTCCAGATATTGAGGCTAACCACTATGTGAATCATTTCCATCTAGTTTTATTTTAGGTATATTTATCTAATGTGGAGATAGAGAAAATCTGTTATCACTCCTCCACTCATGAACGAGCTTTGATACTCTTGATTTTCACATATTGAGGTTGTAAAGTACCTCAGTAAATAACTTAGATAATATCAGGTATCAATATGTTTTGGTCAGGTATATAGACTTCTTTGTATGGGTTGGAAATATACTGTTTTAAAGAAAGGGCACTTGTACATAGCTTTCATAGACTTGAAGGCTGCCTTTGACCTTATTCCTAGAAATTTCCTTTGGAACTCCCTAAAAACACAAGGTGTACCCGAGGACCTCCTTGCCCAGATAATAAGATTACATGAAAATAGCAAATGTAAGGTAGGGACCAAGGGGAGAATTAACTGAAGCAATTCCCATAAGGAGAGGTGTAAGACAGGGCTGTGTGCTGGCACCCACCCTCTTCACACTATTTTTAAACCACGCCCCTGAATATCTCTTGGGGTGCGGTCACGATTCTCCGAAGTTAGGTGGGGTGCAAGTTCCAGCCCTGTTATGTGCTTATGATACTATTCTAATCTCACAAACCCGAAGGGCCTTCAAAACCTATTGAATTAATTTAGTGATTATTGTGCCATAAAAGGTCTAGAAATCAACTCCAACAAAATAAAATATATGGCAATCAAACCGCACAAATCGTTTAAGAAAAATATTACCATCTAGGAACAGAGGCTAGAGTATGTGCCGAGTTTTAATTATTTATGTATTATATTAGATACTAAACTGATATGGTCCCCTCATTTGCAGAAAAGCAGGACAATTCTGATCCAGAATTCTGCAGCAATACTAAAAAAACATAAGAGTAGCATTACTAAAGCTGTATCCCCTCACTCGAAGTATATACATATAGGGCACAATCTGCAACTATGTACGGTGCAGAACTCGGGGGGGCTTCCTGCAGGAATACGTTTACGGGGGAAGAAAATATGTTTCTGAGGATGTTACTATGCCTCCCGGTAAGAACACCCATGATCCTTATTATCATTGATCTGAATGTAAAGCGCTTAGACCATCAAGCAATTTTAAGACCCCTGTTATTCTGGGTGCGCCTATGGAGCACCAAAGAGTTAGCTCGGCATGGAGAAGGCTTAGAAGAGATCCTAAGATTTGATCACTCTCTCTCTCTCTCTCCCGTGGGTCAAACACGTACGCATATGGTTCTGCAAACTAGGGCTCAACCACCTTTGGGAAACCCCTGCTTTAATAACACTGTCCGTAAAAAAGATACTGAAAAGCACATTTTGGGTGTATATGAAAAATAGTGGTTCCCATAGTTCTGCAATTGGTAGGTTGACGCATCAGTTTCTTTCATCAAAGCCTTTTCCATTCTTCAAGTCATATCTGGAGAAAGTCCATCCCCATTTGCAAAACAATTATATATGAAGTTCCGTTATGGTGTTTTGCAAGTGTACTCCAACACAGCCAAATGGGGCTGTAAAAATGGAGAGTCCAATGACAATGGCTGCCGTTTTTGTCAATCTAACGCACCAGAAAATGATGCCCACATATTGTTCTTTTGTTCAGCATATGGTAGTCAAAGGCGAAAATGGATAAAGCCAATATGTCGGAACCTGGGATTTAGAACATGCTCTGATGCAATAAGAGTTTTAAAGACTGACACTACCCAGAAAATAGTTTTTAGTGTTAGTAGATTTTTATTTGCTGTCAATCTAGTAAGAACAAAAAAAGGCATGAAATGTTAACGCAATACTCTGACATGAGACTTTTGCATGATTTTATTTCCACCCTATGAGCCTTTCCGCGGTTACCTACTAATTGAATGGAGGTTAATTTGGAATAACTAGGATTTATATACATCTCTGGCTCCCTATTCGACTTGCACTTTCATTTCACAGACAGAGATTGTATAAATTATCTAGAAGCTATATGCCTTGTTCTAAAGAAAAATGTTTTAGCAATTGCACTCATTTGCACCTAAATAGTTTTTAGTGGTTATCCTTTATTCATATAGAGGCTACGTTGGAGTAACTAGAAACTATACATATTCTGGCACTTTATAGTATAAGCACAGTTTTTTTTTTGTTGCATGGATCATGAGATACATCAAGGAGTTATATGAAGTTTTGCACCTTCCAGCATTCACACTTTATTCAGATCTGAAACTCTTGCAATGAACTTTATCTATACTTGAAATTCTTACAATGAACAGATGCTTGTGTTTGTCTCAAACTAAATGTTCAAGCATTAGTGAACATTATTCCTCGCCTGGAAGTTTGAGACTTTTGGTCTTAATTGAACAGACCAGAATAATATCTATTTCTTTTAGTGAATTTTTATTGTTTTGACTGAGCTTGGTCTTACATTGAATGATAGCTGAAAATGATTTTATTGACTGTTTAAAGAATTTATTTCTGTATCTGTGGCATTGTATAATGTTCCAGAATGTTACTTGTTGCTATCCTGTATCTTTGATGGTTTTTTAAACCGAATAAAGATTATTGAATGAATGAATATGTTTTGGGAATGCATCTAACTTGGCTTAACATACAAAATGGCAGTCAAACTTTTGTGTTTCACCAGTTATCAAGAAGCTATGACACATATTAAACATTGCTTATAATCCTGAAGGATCTAAGAACTATTGATGGAAAGGAGCAAAAAAACAGGTTTTTTTTAATAACAAATATTTTAGCTGGATTTGATCACTAAATTGAGAGCAAAAGAAAGAGAAAAAAGATATCAACAAACGTTTTCATATTCAATTGGACTGAACATTCAGTCATCAATTTGTCTTCATTGGAAATCAGGAATTGACTTTGCGAAATTTGGGTGGCGCAAGTGCCTTTTTCCACAAACAAGACAAAGAACAATTCAAAATGTGGGGGATGTTCACAATGAAATTATGCAGCGCAGTGCCACAAGCAGTTCTGCTGTGCCGAGCTGCTTACTTTTCAAAACGCAGGGATGCACCATATTAACAAGAATATGGTACATCCCTGTGCTCACCCCTGCACAGGCCCCTAAAAAACCTGCCTAGCGCCAACGCAGGCACCCTTGCAACATGATGCAAGGGTGCCTGCGTTTCAGAGATGATTGTGTATCTGCAGGAAGGGACACCTTCCTGCACAAGAGCAATCATTAATGGCATTTTGCTCTGCTATGTGTGCTGCAGAAAGTATTTCTCCTTGTTACACCACTCTAATGCCTCCTTTTGAAAGGCATTAGTTTTTGGCGCTACCACCGATTTACAGATTCTTGTAAATCTCGAGCAGTGCTAAAAAGCAAAGAATGTTGTTGGGAACCCACACAGAAACACCCATTGCACGCCCCTTTGCCGCAGAAAACTTCTTTGAAGAGGGCCTTATTTACAAAGCTGTGTTAAGCCACGCAAAGTGGCTTAGCGCAGCTTTGTAAATATTGTCTAGCATAGAGCACCACCTGAGAGTACAAAAAAAGTACACTACAGTGGTGCTAGGCGGAGTTGCCAGCTAACTGGTTCTGCTTGTTTTAAGTCCTCCGGGGCCTTGGATAATGCAAGGGGAAGTCATTCTCCCATCTCTCTTGTGAAAGATGATGGGTGAGTTGTTGTTAAAATCCCATGCCTTTGCTTATGGCATATCAGGGCGGTGTGGGACACACTATCATCATTGAGCAAATGGGGGTAAGATGTATACACAGCTCAACTGCCCTTTGACAAGGAAGGGGGTAGATGCTTCTAATGCCCCCTTCCCATGAGGAAGTTGTATTTTAAAACATTTCACTATTTTTTTTTAGTAATAATCTCTCTTGATATTTGTTTACAATATCCACCTTTTCTGTGTGGTCACCCCAATTGTTTCACCTATTGCTGGATGCTATGCTTTTGTTGCTTTTAGAATTCTGTGCACTTTAGCCGTGCTTATCAGTGGTAAAGTACCCTTGCTCCCCCCTTTAAACATGGTTGAATTGGCATACTCATAATGGGTATATTTGACTTGCCTATAAATCCTTGGTATATCATTCAAAATATACCCTGGGGCCTCAAAGTTAAATGTCACTAGTGGACTGCAGGACCGTTTGTGCAATCCACTATAGTGGCAGTACCAACATGGCTTCAGGCCTACCACTGTAGCCTGAATGTAACAGTGTAAAACATGCACTGCAGCCTGTCAAAACAAACCCTTTTGCCAGGGAGAAACCTCCTTTTAACCATTAGTAAGTCACACTTATTTGAGCCATGTAGCCCACAAGGTAGGGTGCATGGTATTTTAAAGTGAGGCATGTAGAAAATTATTTTTACCATGTGCCTACAGTGACAAGGTCATAAACGCTGTTGTCACTGTGGCAGGTGCAGGTGTCTGTTGTAGAAAACCAGTTTACAGATTAAAACACTAATATTGTATCTCAAGAATGGGACCAGATAGAAAAATAACTCGACAACTATTTTCAATAGTTATTAAAAATCCAATTCAATGGCGACATTTGATTTTTAAGAAATATTAAGGAAAAGTAATTTTTGGGAAATTACCTTTTCCCTGCCTGAAGTCCCTGGAGGCTTCTTTGCATTAGCTCTCCAGCAGGAGCCCAGACAGTAATGCCTCCCAGAAGCAAACAGTAGACTAACTTACTAGGCATAGATGACTCCTCTGAATTTCATAGAATATGCAGGTTGAGGGCATCCTTTTTGATACTACAGTGCAAATCCTGTGTGACATGTTTGTTGAGCTACATATAACATATGGGCACACTTGAAAGGGAGAGAACAGGATGCAAAGGTAATTATTGGGTATCCACTGTCTGGTTGCTAGGGGCACTTCCCTTTGTTCTACCACACGTCTTTCTCTGGGTTTGTTGTGGCTTCCTCAAATTAGATTTTTGTGCTAGATCCGAGAGGACACTATGATTACCGAAGTACACTCCCCACATACACCCTAAGCACTCAAAACTCGATTGTAGTGTGGCTGAAGACTTTCGTTAGTATGAAAATGCCCTGCCCCATGGTAATTTGGGCCTGTTGGCAGTAAGGGGAATAGGACCTACAGAAACATTGGGTAGGTTTGGCCCTGGGAACTTTTACTCTATAGGCTAGGATGTGCACAGGAGTCACCCTGCCCCCTCCCAATTTGTTCCAACATACATTAGGCATCTCTGTGGCACACACTTCAGAACACTTTTGGGCTAGTGGAGGATCAGAAAGGGACGAAAATTGCAGTCTGTGACCTGAAAGGAAACCTTAAGGACTGGACCTGCTCCCTCTTGTACCCAGGACAAAGAAGTGGGTTCCAAAGCTCATTTGGCTGACCCATTGTGTGGCTATAGGGAGACAACAAGCTTAAAAATACCTTTTCCTTAAAGTACCGAGATGAACATTGGCAAGTGGACCTGGACAAGATCCTGCTGTTGGCCTCTGCCTGACACTCACTGAGTCTCTTAAGTGCCTACCCTGAGGTCCAGCGGGCGGGGGGGGGGGCTTTAGAAGTGTACGCCTGTGGTGGACTCAAACTTGAAAGAATAAGTCAGAAGGTAAAATCTTCGACCAGGAAAAACGTGGATGATATATCCGACCCATGCTCCATGACGGTCAAACTCAATTGCACCTAGTTCTATGTCTACTCTGACCACTATCTATGGCACTTTGTTTTTTGGGTGTTTTTCCCCTTAAATATAAACTAAGTGTATGCAACCACCATTTCACACTCCTACCCCCGTACTTTTACACAACTAACATCATATGCTGGATACACAAACTATCATTCATCCCCAAATGAAGATAGCAAGCAAATCCTCGAAATTCACAAAACAATTAACCTTGAAAGGGAGATAGGTTTGACTAGTATATCAACAGTATCTTTACCATAACATTAAAAAGTCAGGAAATTCATAAGTTAAGGTGCAACATTCAAATCAGGGCCCAACCCAACTGTATTAAGACACCCATAACTCCCCAATCTAATATTACTTGAGAAATATTGACATGAGTTGAGTTTCAGAGACTAACTGATTATGGCTATACATGAAAAAATTCAATACTCAAGAAGTAGCGTTAAATATATGAATAAATTCCACAATCAAATATTGAAGTCCAAAGAAAAAAGGGAGATCCTTATAATGTCTGCTTCTTGTTCTGATCTTTATTTTGCATAGAGTAATGTCATCATTATCATCCAACTTCAAAAACAATTAATGATTTGCACAGCCAACGCGTTTCGTCCCCCAACGTGTTTCGTCCTCCTCTGGGACATAATCAGGTCTGTAAAGTAAAAACATAACATCTTAATCCAGTCGACGGTGCAATATAAAAATAAACAAGAAATTTAAAAACAGTACTTCAAAAACAATTATTAAAGCAACCTGCCTATTTAACATTCTATATATGCGAAAGGTGATACCTATTAGCTAAAATCCTTGATTCCATTTGCTACAAATCAAGAGTCACAATAAATCCAGTGCTTTACAGAAGAAAAAATACCAATAGAACAAATATCCTAATAATTGCAGATCTGAAGGATTTAAGCTCAATAGGTATCACCTTCCGCATATATAGAATGTTAAATAGGCAGGTTGCTTTAATAATTGTTTTTGAAGTACTGTTTTTACATTTCTTGTTTATTTTTATATTGTACCGTGGACTGGATTAAGATGTTATGTTTTTCATTTACAGCCCTGATGATGTCCCAGAGGGGGACGAAACACGTTGGGGGACGAAACGCGTTGACTGTGCAAATCATTCTTTGTTTTTGAAGTTGGATGATAATGATGACATTACTCTATGCAAAATAAAGATCAGAACAAGAAGCAGACATTATAAGGATCTATCTTTTTTCTTTGGACTTCAATATTTTATTGTGGAATTTATTCATATATTTAACGCTCCTTTTTGAGTATTGAATTTTTCATGTGTAACAGTGGTTTGACGGTGAGACACGATTAGTTGAGCTTTTGGTTTCATTAATATTTTGTATTGACAATACTCACTACTGCACACAGGGTTTGACTTCATTGTAACTATTAGATACCAAACGCCGTTTTGGGTATATCCCCCAATGCATCCTAATACTGCAGCTGGGGGCTATCTTTTCCTTTTCTCCGTTTCAAAATGGTTTTAAACCTTTGTATGTGGTTTTGTATGTACATTTATTGCACAGTACATATTGTTTTATATTACCTCTGAATCTATTTTTGTATATTACAGAATCAAATAGAGAGCTGAACGTATGTATTGATAAACTGGAAATGATATTTAACCTTCTCTCCTTTAAATATTGCCATTTTGCACATATTCTAAATACTATTGTTCACATGAGAACCTTTTTTAATGTATAAGTGTTGAATTATAATATTGTACATGCTTTTATGGACTGAAATTAACTTTCCGAATAAAGCTTATTTTGAATTTGAATTTGACTCCATTGTCTTCCTTTGTTTAGTTGATTATGGCTATAATTAAGTCTGTAAAAGGTTGTATGATGGTGTGACTAAGTTTGTGGGCTCACACTAAGAGCGTTGGTGAATAGGTACTGTGTGAGTGAATGACAGTCCGTGTATTGATATATAATAGTCGGTCTACTGGTGTATGATGGTGGATTTTTGTTTGCCTGATGATGGCTGTTTGTATGTTTGATGGTAGGTTGTGTTGGTGTATAATTGTGGTTGTGTGAGTTTATGTGGGGCTATACAACTATACTGGGGCCAACCTGGTATTGGATAAAGTGGCTGGTTTTTCTCCAAAAATGTTGCTTATCACAATGTATATAGCTTGCTATGACTATTTTTAATCTTAAAAGTATGTTATAAATCACTGAAGGCATGTTCCTTTTTAGAAATGTTAAAAATAAGTATTTCATTACAATGTTGAGCATTTTAGACCAGACTTTTCTGGTGCCCCCGTCCCTGTGAAGTTGTGATGTCATGGAGTTCTGTGTTGTGCATTTTGCAGGTGTGTATAGGTCAAATTATGTGGCATGAGCTTAGAGAAACATCATAGCTCTTGGTGGAACTAACGGTGTAGACGATTGAAAAACACTGACCAATATCTGAACTAAATGAACTGCTTTTGTGAAACTTTCAATACGTTTTGTAGAGTTGCAACTCATGGCATTGGTCAGTCAGCATGCAAATACATTTCTATAATTGCGGCAAGTATAGTGGATAAGTATCCAAAATAGAGATAACTTGCAATTTGCATCACTGGTTATTCAGCATTAAAATAGATATATACATTGATTATGACAATGTGATGAAAGCCCACTTGTTCTGAGAATAAAATATTTAAAAATGCAACTCTTTGGGTAACTGTTTAGAAACATTTAAATCAGGCATGTAACACATTGCTTTGGGTTACACTTTGGTTTGATGTAATATAATATAAATAGTACATGAGATAGTGAGACAATATTTTTCTTTACAGACGCAATTCCTTCTCCTCCGGTTCGGGATGTTGGCATGCACTCCCAACCTATCTTCTTCTCATCAAGTGTGTTTCCCAGCTCCCCCACCAGTGTGGCCGTTCCTCAAGGCTCTCTGTTTGATGAAGTTCAAGGTAAATCAGGAATTTAGAATAAGGCACAAGCTGATCTTGAAAACATTTCCATTGTACAACATACTAGGACTATTCTACATTATGAGCATGGATTACGTTTTTAATTGACTATTTTGCTGCAAAGTTGTGTTCCTGCCTTTTATGAAAAACGGTATGTATTCATGTAAGTATATGGCATTCATAATGCTTGAATCTAGACAAAAAGAGGCATAGCCTATACTGTTTTAAAGGCAGAAATACAATAAAACAGTGATTGGAGGTGATGCTAGGTCCTCAGACTGAACATGGACTGCTATGTTACACTTATTATTTTTTTGGGTACACACACATTCCTTCTCACACTCATGGGCATTGGTTTTCGTTCTTTTTTTAAGACAGTGCCGATTAGAGTGAGCAACTTGGAGAGAACCGGCCAATTGCTACATGGTGGTTGCCTATGTCAGGCAATTCCTAAATGACATATTTTTTTACTTACTTTTGAGCACATATGAGAGAGACACCTTTTGAGCATTGGAACTGTAGACACTTGACCCTTCCCCACTTGAATAGAACCAGTGGGGCCCATGCAAGTTTGACCTGATGTGTAGTGTGCAAGAAGGTTTTTTTTTGTATAAGGTATTGTAGAGTGGCGGGCACCCTTCTTTCCTTTTATTTCCCTTTAATGCTCCTTTTTGATTTAGAGTTAAAAGCATCCTAGCCAAACTCAAAAGAGGTATCCAAAATGATATTAGTATCAACTTAATATTTGGGAAAAATTTCAAATTGTTCGACTAAAATGTTATCTCTTAATAAACTTTTATTGAAACGCTATCTATTGGACCGGGAAACATCCGGCAACAGATCCAGATTGACTATAACCGGTGCATGATCTGAAATTTGAATAAAATCTATTTCAACATTAACTAAAGAGGAAAGTGAATTATGTGTCAGAACAATTTAATCAATCGTTGATTTAGATTGGTGAACTGGAGAATAATAAGTATATTCCAGAGCACCCGGGTTGTAAGCCCTCCATGCATCAATGACCCCCACCCTAGACTTAATAGAAATTCTAAATACTTTTCGCATTATATTGGGTACATATTTGACAGTGGGAAGTCTGTCTATAAAAGGACCCATAAGTTGATTACAATCGCCACCAACAATGAAGTTAGTATTTGAGCATGACAATAACATACTAGAAATCTGTTTCCAAAATTGAACATCTATACTGCTGCGATTATATATATTAAGAATGGATATTGGAGTATTGTGTATAGCTATCATAAGAAGAAGCCATCTACCCTCTTCATCTTTTACTTCTTTCTCAATTACCAGAGGAAGTGATCTATGGGATAAAATAGCAACACCGTTATTTTGTTTAGCAGGGGGGGCAGACTGCATGCCCCACCCATATCTTTCTTAGAGTACTAAAGTCTGTTTCTGAGAGTTGGGTCTCTTGTAATAGGGCAATTTGACATTTTAATCAGGATAAATGTGCAAGTGCTCTCTGCATCTTAATAGAATTATGCAAACATTTGACATCCCATAATGCGAAGGTTATTGTCATATGTGTAAAAAGAAAAGGAATATATAATAAACAGTGGCATGAAACTCAAAGGCAAAACAAAAATACAACTTTCAAGCAATAACAGAGTAAGACATAATAAAAAGATAATATAGGAAAAAACAATAATGAAAGGAGGAATAGATAAGCTAGGTGAGGAAAAGAAACGTGATCAGAACATGATAAGATAAGAACAAATAGGATTTGACCATGATGAATAAGATAACATGGAGTGCAATATAATAATCGGGTGATGAAATGTAAAGAAGACAGACAACTGACAAGGATGCCCTTAAAGACATATGTTATGCAACACGAACAAATAAAGAAAATAGAACAGAAGAAAGAATACTAGAATGAATCCCTGAGGAAACCGGGAGCACTTACTGCTGTAGAATAAACATAATTCAAACACTAGGTCAAGGGGGAGAGGACACAGTGGATATAGGAGATACCCAAGACAGGGATCCAATTGAGAAACTAAATACTCCTGTAAAAACAAAAAAACAAGAAAAGGACAGTGAATCAAGAAAATCCTCAACATGGACAATATATATAACATTCTTCTCCCTTATGAAGATGAATGAATCTCTTTAGTTCATCGGGGGATTCAAAAGACATAGTTTGATCCTTGTATGTGACCTTTAATGTGCAAAGGTGCACAAGGCCATAATGGGCATTCATAGACCCTAAAGCAGGATGTGGTGAAATAAAAATGTTTCTTCTATTAGCTTTCACTCTGACCACAACCTATGTAAAAAATACTTTCTGTCCTGACCACAACATCTGTTTTCTTTGTTTGGCAGCCGACATTCCCTGCATCAGATCAGAATATTGTTGAAAACGGATTATAATTCTATTAGGTCGAGTTGAAGAGAATACTGCCAAAGACTTGGGGCCGACGCGGTGTGCTGTTTGTAGGTTGAGATCAACGCAATTCATAATGCCAACAATTTTAGGAATATGTATTTTAAGAAAAGATAGCATATCTGAACCTTCTGCCCTCTCGGGAATTCCATACGTTTTTTAATTTTTGCATCTATTGAGATTTTCCAAATCCTCTGTTTGTTGTTTGAGAAAAGTGATTCCTTTGGAAATCACCTCGACATTATTTGATATATCTTGTACAACACGTATTCGCTATTCCACCTCAGTTACCCTGAATTCAAGGTTTGACAATTTCTCCTCAATCCTCTGAAGCGTGGTATTTGTTTGCATCACAAAAGGCTTTAAGTGTCTTATTTCATCCATTAAATCCTTGCGTGTCAAAGATAGAGGAGCTTTTGTTGGCAAAGTAGGGTCTTTCTTTCGTCTTTTATTACTGATAATGGTAGAATGTTTGTGTGAATTTGACAGTCTCTCAGACTAAGCTGCAGATTTCAGATTGGAAGAGGGAGCAAAGTCCATACTTGAAGACATAAAGATAGTCTTGCTGTAACCAAAGGGTATTGAGCCTATTCACATCAGTTAAACTGAGAAAACTCTTGAAAAGTATCAAAGAAGCGTTCCAAATGCTATGTAGAGCAGACCACTGCTCAGATAAGTGGCTAAATAACTCTCAAGAAAATTATTTCAATGTTGCTTACTTGCAGGCCAGTCAGAGAAGTCAGACAGTGAATTCTCCAGAATGAACCACCTCAGCAGCCTGCTCCAATAATGTGAGGGAGGCGTAGAAGAAATTCAATTCCCCATCTGTGACTCCAACATATGTATCAAGGATTATTTCTGCCTCTTCTCATAGAAATGAAAGGCAAATAGTTTTTAGTATGAAATGAGAATAAATTGTGTGAACAAAACGAATGCCATGAAAAAGTCCAAATAGAAAAACAAATCCATGCTCCTGACAAGAATTGCCCTCAAACTGCCTCCTCCTGAATATCAAATAAGTGCGACCGCCAGGAGTGCTGAGACAAATTAAGGCATGCACGGCGGCCCATTGTGAGGAGCAAAGCACAGAGTAGAAAATGGAGACTACAGATCCTAAGAGGATCTAGAAAAGCACCTACCCGCTCCTCACATGATCAGGCGTTACGTCTCACCTCAGCGGTGGAGGAGGGTTATTCCTGGCATGGTTCTGTCAAATGTCTCCGATGCTCTGGGAGACTTAGAATACGCCTGCCATCTTGTGGGCACTCCGACCACAACTCTCCCAAAAGTTTTCCTTCTTTTGAAGAAATGATTGACCTCAATATATTACTGCTCACATTAAAATGAAAACCAACAATGACACTGTTGAACCAGGAGGTGTTCAAAGGAGACAGAAACTTGGTACATCAACATAAGTCTTTGATGTTGTGAAATGTTTCAGAGCTTTTTCAACATCAATATTGACTCTTATACAATAATGGCTCTTTTGCATCTGTTAGAGAACCAACAAGGACACAGAATGTAGGCTCACATGGTTAAATCAAATGGGTGGAGGTTGGCGAGTCACTGAAAGCTCAAGCCAGGCCTGAGCCTGAAGCCTGCTTCTGGCTCAGTTCGAGGTCCTGTTGGAACCACAAGCCCATAATGAGCCTAGCTTTCGTGTGGCTTCTGTCTGCCTCCCTCTCTATACCCAGGATGTGGCATTAAGGTCAAAGTTGCCCACTGTAGAAGTGGGGAACAACATTCGATTCTCACGTCGGCTCAACAGGTTGTAAATCTGGCAAATCACTTATTCTCCCCCATGCCTACAAACAATGTGTGTGACCTTATCTAATGTAGCTGGTACTCCTGTAAATCGCTTGGCCTTCTGTCCAGTTTGTGCTATATTTAATAGTACATAAAAATGCAATAAGAGGTAAAAACAAAGGCTTAACGTGAGGAATGTAAAATAGATACCCATTTACTGACTGTAAGTAATTACCTTTATTGTATGATTACCTAAAATCATTTACAAATACAGTATTGATTACGTCATAAAACAAACATCTGATAATAAAAGATCTATAAAATTGTTAAAATGTGTGTGACCCATATAAAATTTAAGACCGTCTGAAAGTGCAGCAGCAAAATGATATTGGTACAGCAGATAGCTCGAGGTTTTTTCAAGTAGCAAATGCAGAAAGGCATCACTGGGCAAAGCTGAAAGGCATAGGTACGTGAGCATGCGATGCTGTGTCATGCAAGTATGCATATAATTATTGTATGTGCAAGCAGGCATATGATATTAATTAAAAACAGTGCTCCTCCCAAAGTAAAATATGGAATGTAAAAGAATGAACAGTGGTACAGGTGAACGGTGTATAGAATCATATGGTGCCAGTGTTACTGCCGGAACAGGTGATCAGCGACTTATGTTTTTTTTACTTTCGTCATTGATTCTTGTATTGCTCGTAGAGTCCTTCCAACTGCCCCATAGAATTTGCCAGTTCGTTCAAAGTTCATCTGCACCGTGGTAGCTTAGATGAACATTAGGGCCTGCTTGCATGATCTTACGCCGTTTACTGACTGGTTTGTAGAAAATGAAACCAGAAAACCTAGATGAATTGCAGCTTCCCCACATAAATTGTGTGATCTTAGTCAAATATTTTATTCGACCACAACACTTTGTTCTTCATTAAAACACTATCAAATATGTAAGTTCAGACTACCAGTTGTATACAATTATCACTTGTAATAAGTCATTTTCACTGCAGTGCTAAAATGTGTCCAATTAATTTTAAAGCTTCCACATGTTAAAGAAATTTAAAAAAAACATTTTGAAGAAACTTCATAATATTTTATGTGATATTTGATGTATAGTTTACAAGCAAACATTTTCAGGCCTAGTTCGTGCATGGGCTCTAAGATCTGAGCCAGACCGTTGGCTCAGCTCTGGCTCAGCTCTCCCTGTTAATTTCTTGGCTCACCCAGCTCTGCAAATGTGTTACATCAATCTAACAGTCCTTTCAGTGTGCATAGCATTCAAACAATGAATAATCAGTCTAATAAAGGATGAAAAATATCTTATGGTGTATGAGGTTTGATGTTTTAAACTTATTGTGAGTAGAGCAGGCCTGAAACCATGCTCATGAGGCTAACTCTGACATACTCACTTCAATTGCAATGGTATGATTATGTACTGGCATTATGATCGGACAATCAGTTATGGAGTTGTTAGCAAATTGTGCTCTTAACTGCTTTGAAAGCCACAACCGGTGGTTTAAAGATAACAGTAACTGTCATTACTTTTTTGTGCGTTATCAGAGAATTGTTACAAGGACAAGCTGCTCAAGAACACCCCATCAGTGCTGGAAGGCGATGCTCCAGATGGTTCTTTTGCCAATAAGAATGGACGCCATGTCATTGGCCACATTGATGATTATAGTGCCTTGAAGCAGCAGGTCCAGGAGGCGAAAGGGCTGATCCACAAGATGGAATCGCTAATGCAATTGAGTTTCAACATCCCTTTCTTGGAGATCCACGGCACAAAGGTACAACCTAAAAGGCCAGCATGATACCTTCTTAGGGCTTTTGGAGTTACACCACGGCACTTCATACTTTATCTGCCAATGAGTGTTAGATTTACCTTTTCTAGAGGATACCATAAAAGTAGCACCAGTTCTCTTGTGAACAGATGTTTTGCCCAACAGTGCAGTCAGGCTTACACAAGAGATTATTTTGCACTATTTAAATGTGAACACTATTGACAAATTTCACTGGCTTAAATACATCATAGTTGTGTGTGAGGAAATAGGCAGCTGTATATTTGGTTGTCCATTCTCTTACTATCCGCATAACTATCAAATTTAAGGTTAAAAAACGATTCCTCATTCGTAAATCTTTATTGAGAAAAAAGGTTGAACTCGGCGAGTCTACCATAAGATCTTATCGACCGACGGTTAGTTCTAGTGGGGTTCAGCTTTCTCTTGAAAATGCGCCCAGAATTTATGTGCGAAATCTTGCATTCTCAAACCCCATCACGTACCGTCCATGGGACACAATATTGATACAGACTACGATGCTTTTCACTAATTTATGTCAATCACCCAGGTCTAGATACCTCAAACCGCCGCTATGTGCATTGCACTGTGGTAACTTGAGTGCTGCCTTTTTAGATTTATCATTGTCATCTTCTTGTGCAACTATCTAAATGTGGCAATGTTGTTTAAAAGTGTGATGTATGTAAAATATAAATTGCACCATGCATTTAACGTTTTTAATTTGCATTGTTTTTCTGTAATCTTTTTATTTTATTTGCTGTTTTTATTGGATTTATGCTTTTATGACAACTCCTTACTAAACAGATTTAATTTGAAGATGATGACTATTCAAGAAGTAAATATCCTGGAGGTGGCTCTGTACTGTTGTATATGTTTGATTTTCAAAATGGAGTTGTACCTGCTTGAAGGAGAACTGGAGTATATTTTCGCTATAGCCTCGTTATAGTGGCAGGACAGCAAATTTACTACCATGAAATTATTTCTGTGCTGTAGCAAACAACATGTTTTGTTGTATAGATGCTTATATATTTCTGATCACCCTGATATCAGCATGCAAAAAACACCCCACCTCAAGAAAAAGAAAGAACAAAGAAAGGCTTAATTTTCCTGATCTTATTACTACACATTAGAGACACATTTCTGGGACTGAGTGCAAAGTTGAGCTATAATGCCTTCCCACGACATCAGTCCTCTCACATATCATTCAAGCACACTCATCTATCTGTCCGCCCATTTATTCATCCTTCACCCAATCCCATACCTTCATCCATCCAACACCCGTGGATTGATATATCCATCCTTTTACACCTGTGATTTCACCCATCTACTCACACCAAGGGGTCTATAAAGTGGTATATGCATGACGTAGGCTCGCATAAAGATTGATGAAGCAACGCAAAGCAACTCTAAGTGGCTTTGAGTGGCCTCATAAATCACGAGTAAGGTGATGCAGCACAAATCGATGCGTTGCTTTACTCTGTGCCCAGGAGGCGTTCTGTGGGCGTTGCAGTGGGTTTTCCCAAGCAACACCCATGGAATTTGATGCTGCCCCAGATTTATAAAAACATGTAAACCTGGGGAAGCACCACAGCCTTACGCCTACCTAGGTGAGGTGTAATGAGGAGAAATAACTTAATTCCTCCTCCTTTTTCTGCAGTACACGCAGAAAGAGAAAATTGCCTCTTAGGATTTTTTTTGCAGGAAGGTGCCCCTTCCTGCACAAAAACAAACCTGCCTGCAACAAAGGCAAGCTTGCACCATGTTTCAAGGGTGCCTACATTGGCTTTAGTCTTCGGAAATGCTGCCAGTGCTGGTAGAAGGGACAGGAATGCACTGCAGTGCTTAAATACAGTGCATTCCTATCCTTTCACTTTGGCATAAGGCAGGGTAGCAAGGAGCCATGCAGCACTGCCCTACGCTAAAATGGTATAAATTAGGCCCTTAGTGTTCCTGGGAAAGCAGCAACGCCAAAATAGCTATCTCCTAGAGGAGGGGCGACTTTTGCAACATACTTTAAGTACTTAAGGTTCATCCTCACCCGCAAAAGATTGGGCAGGCCTTTTAAAGGATTCAGGCCAATCCTCTTGTTGCACTTCTCTTCATGAAATGTGCAACTCTTTTTTAAATAAACTGAACAGTGATATGAAGAGCAAAGGACAAATAAATTCGCCCACCTTCCAAGTAAAGACTTAGGGCCTGATTACAAGTTTGTTGGTTTCGCAGTGAGCCGCCACACCAGCGCCCAGCTGTGAGATCACCAAATACATAGTCAGACCACCTGCCGGATTACGAGTTGAATCTTGGCAGACGGTCCTGCAGCTGCAGTCCCACGGCAGTGCCTTTCTATGGCTCAAAGGAGAGCCATAGAGAGACAGCGCTATGGGAGCACCGCAGCACGTTCCTGCAAAGGAAGAAATGCACATGCCATGCATTTCTTCATGTGCATGAACTAGGGGCGCAAACATGCAGGGGGGTACAGCATGTGCCCCCCTGCCTGCACCCTTCTGCACAGAGGTGCCTCACTGCCACCCTTTTCCATGGCGGTCTCACCGCCGTGGATAGTGTTGCAGCGAGGCAACTCATAATTTGCTCGGTGGTGCCACATCGGCACCACCAGCATATTGGGGCCTCTAACAGCGGGTGCAGCGGTCCTGTGGTGGTCCGACTGCCAAACTCAGAATATGGTGGTCGGTCGGTCGGCCAGTGCAGCAGTTGCTGTGGACAGTCGAACTCATTATCAGGCCCTAAGTGACAACAATTTTCCACACATATTTCAAAACAGTATATGAATAGATGACCTGATAAATATAGTAAATAGAGACTAAGGTAAGAAAACTTGGAAGACATAAACGAAGTTAATCCACCAGAATCGAAAATGGAGGAGATTTAAATTGTGATGTGGAGTCTTTTTAAAGTATTTTATTAGAGCTAGGGAAAATTGTATATGCAGCGTACTGAGCCTGTAGCCATTGTGCTACAGGGCTTATGAATACTTGTTCTCTGTGTATCTACTTTAAAGGAAGGCACAGCAGTATTCACTATAACCATGACTCTATTTTTGAAGCATTTAAATGAGAGGACTTGAGGCGAGAGGACACAATTTTATCAATATACTTTATCCTCTTCATTCTTCCCATATAAAAGTGTAGTTAAATCCAGGGAAGCAGAAACCACTGTGGTTACCCATGAATTAATATGCGTCATCATTCATGCGCATGCATTATAGAAGAAAGGACCCAACGTATTTTATAAAATACTGGTTACAAATTAAAAAGGCTTGAGATAATAAGAAACAGTTCTTTCCTTAAAACTAAATGTCGCAATCAGCAGAAAATGTCTACCCAACATTTACTAAAAATGCTATTAAGAATACTGGAGTCCTGAAGGTAAAATGATGCCTGTAACCTGTTTCCTTTAGCCAATCCTTCTGAGGCGATGCATGTCTCCTCAAGATGGGCCAGTGTCACTGGGGAGGTAACACATGATCCCGAAAAAGCATCCAGAGCCACAAAACTTCAATGCTAGATATATCATTTGCCTACTCAGCTATTGTTCTGTTGCCGCCCCTTTCATAAAAACAACAGGTGCATTTCCATGATAGTGCCACTCCTCTAACAACAATGAATCAGCGCAGTAGAAAGATTCTAGGTGATCCTCTTGCAGGGCCCCCAAGTCATACCCTAAACTAACTTCTCAACTTCCAGGAGAAACTCTCTCTTTACCGGAGCAATCTCTTTGGCTAATAAACCTTGCCATTCATTTTTTGAGCGGAAATGGTTGTTGCTATGAACAACCAGATACGATGCCTCCCAGCCTGTGTAAATCTTGGAGGACTGTAGACTCGAGCTGTTGTCTGCGGATTTCAACAGTTCCCCTTCCCTTGCCACTGTGCAGGAGGCAGAATATTCAGTTTTTCCCATTATGTGCACTTTTCTCTCTGAAAGCCAATCTTGGCACTCAGTACTTCTTTCACCACTAAAGGTGATGAAGACCACATTAGCAGTGTCGTTACCTCTAATCCAGTTTCCAACACTTTCATAGAATTTCCTTTTCTGCCTATGTATGCAAAAAGATGGCTCCTATCAAAACTTTCCATAAGGAAACCTAAAGTGACATATGTGGTTCCTCCGAAAATATAATTGTTAATTGTGCAGTCTAAATTTTGGTCACATTTGAACGTATTATGGCAACACTTTACTTCCCTTTCTGCTTTCTCTTACTTCCTATTTCACCCTAAAAAGGAAGCTAGAACTCTCAGTATTGTGTGCTGGAAACGCTCTAGTAACTATGCTAGTGGGTTTCATATGTGGGTTTCCTGTATTTCCTACATCATCTCTTGGAATCCTGCATTAGCTCCCGGAATCCTGCTCTAACTCCTGGAATCCTGGTTCATCTGGAATCCTTGCTGCATCTCCTTGAATCATGTTCCATCCTCTGAAATCATTGGTCCATCTCCTGAAATCTTTGCTTCATCTCCAGGAATTCTGGTTTTACTGTATCTGGGCTTCACCTACTTTAGTCCAGGTTTTGCTGTTCCAGTTTTCTCAACAAATCCCCACTTTAGATATCTATGAGAAAGTTAATTATTGGTTGGGATGGATGGTAGTCCATCACAAGTATTAAAGTCACTACTCCTGTTGGGCCCGGTAAAGGTTTCAGTAATTTAAGCCTGAGCTTAAGCCCTGGTAGCTATGGCACAGCAGACAGGGTTACTTTTAGAAAATGTTTAAAATGTTTCGAAGTACCAAAACAGTTCAAATAAAAGTCGAGAACACAACACAATAAAAATACCAAAAATGGCAAAAATACAATGATGGGAACCCGTAATATAATTTTTTTGTTTTAAATTAAAATAGCACAAAAAAAGCGCAAAGGGCCAACTTCGGGCAACATATCGCACTAGACTGGAACAAGTATATGGCTTAAGGCCGACTATGATAGAGTGAGGGTCAGTTACACATGTTAGCCTCGTCCTAGTTGGAAAGGTACCTTTGCACCGGGAAAATTTCTAAGAAGGTAGGATCCTCTGCTGGGCAAGTTGTAGGTGCGATCTAAAGATGGTCTTGTCGGCGACAGGTTGACAAAGGTGTAGGTCTTGGTAAAGCCTTCCATCAAGGTGGAAAAAGTTCAGAGTGTGAAAAGTCCAGAGTTCGTGCCCAGGAAGTCTATGTTGAAGTAATGCTGCTCTACATCAGACTCGGTGAAGATTTTACCTTTGAACTTAGACTCTTTTCTGAAAGTCAGATTTCTTTAGCAGACAAAGCTGCAAGCTGTCGGCGTGGGGCCCACTGAATCAGTTTTGCTGCTGAGCAGCATAACATAGCTGAAGTTGCAGTAAACTCAGGCCATCCGTGATGGTTCTCCAGGCAAAGAATTAGCAAAAAGTCCCAGGTTTTTAGGTGCAGGCAGAAGCAGTACACTCTAACATCATCCAAGGGTTCCAGGACCTCCGGAAAAGCTCTTTGGGGCAAGGACTAAATCTAACAGAAGCCACCAGATGGGTACAGGGCAGGTGTAGTTGAAACTTGTCAGCTGTGCTTTCCCAGGAAAGTGAGCAACTTGCAGCTTTGATATTCCTGTAGCTTAACAGCCCTTGGAGTTTACTTCCTTGTCCTGGGTACAGCCCTCAGGGTTCTCCTCACAGGTTTCTACAGCAGGTGCAGACCTTCTTTTGCCTTCCACAGGTCAATAGTATTTTGAAGAGGGTGCAAAGTGGTGCCAAATGTATGTCTGGCACTAGTCTGTCTGTGAGGTGTGACTCCTGACCCCTCCCTAACCAGCAGGGAAAAAGTTCCCTAGGGTAACCTACACACTCTTTCAGCAGTTCCTGTATGCCAAACTTCAAACAATCCCACAATGCACCTCTCTACCTAAATCCATTATAACTGAACATTTCTTCCGCTGTGCAGAGCTACTGCGCCCACCCTGGCCACTGTGAAGAGTGGCCATGGAAATTAGTAACCCTTCTTCAATGGTCAATCAAAACTGGTTCTAGAGGCAGCTCCTCTCCCACCGAGATTGGTGTCTTGCTGGCTAAAAGGACAAAAGAGGGGATATGCCCCGTTGTTAGTGACATCTGCCTGTCACAGTATAGGCCTCATTAAGTTGCTGGACACTACCCAGATGCTCATCCTGTAACAGGAGCAAAACACACATCCTACACCCAAGACCTTTGTCTCAGCTCTGGGAAGAAGTTCACATTTGATTAAGGAGCTATTCAGCTCCTGAGTGATAGTTGGAAGTTCATTGCATATGGGCTTCTAGATGCTTTAGGCTGACAAAAAGTGACATTTTGAAAAGTAACTTTTGTAAAAGAATTTCATACAAATCCAACATTACCAATGAATTTGTATTAACTATTTTAAAATGCACAAGAATTAACATTTTAACTGGTTTCTAGTTGGAGATAAAATTATTTAATTTTCATATTAACTCCCAATACGTTCCTAAGCAACAGCTAAATCTGAAACAGTGACAATAGCATTTGGATCCTTGTCACTGTATGAACATGTTTTGCATGCCCTACTTTTAAAAACCATGCACACAGTTTTGCTGGGCAGTAAGGCATACTTGGAGTAGATTTAAGAATATTTAAAAGGAGAGTTTAGGCCTGTCAAAAGGGGTTCTTTTGACAAGTCGAATTTGAGACTGGTGGCAGCCCTGCAGTGATGTTTCTCACTCTAGCATCAGTCCAAACAATGGACGTGATCATGCAAAAAGAGGCATTTTCCTACCAAATGCTTTCTGCCTGGAGGCTTTCATGACTTATGGCATTTTCCACCAATCAGTGATCCCTCAAGGCGACATATGTTGCTTCAACATGATTACCTAAAGGTTAAGCAATACAGCGGCTACAAGAAGGAGTCACCCTTAATTCTTGCAGCTTTGACGAGAGAAAGAGCGGCCATAGTTTTCAGCTGTTAAAATCATATGTGCTAGGGAATGGACTTTGGACTTGCTAGTGATGCACACTTTAACAAGCCATTGGCAAAGCCAGTATGTCTGACACTGATGAGCCTGCATTGTTTTTCTTTATTTGTATATAATAAAAGAGTGAATAAAATCAGAGGTTGGCTTATCAGCACTGCAATGAAACGAAGTCCATGTACACGGATGGGCACATATGCATGAGCTGTCACTGAGAGTGAAGAGAGCCATTGGTTGACGCGGGCTGTCCCATTGCCACATATTGTGTGCTGTGGAGGCAGGAGAGGAAGCATAATGAGTGATGCCACTTGAAGACAACAATGGATGAAGAGAGCTGACTTAAGCCCGTATATGCAGTATCTATATTTGTATTATGATGTTTTGGGGAAAACATGAAGCTGGTGAGACAGCCACAGCTTTCTCCAGATTTGACTTAATATTAAGGAACCTATTCAGGAAAAAAAAATTGGTTTGCTCAGTTTTTATCTATTACAATTAATTAATCTCTTTTTTATCAGGCATTGGATTATGGAAACATCCGTCAATTGTTCTCGAGCACAAAAATGCTCCACAAGATACTGGAAGAGTCAGCAGCACTTCTCACAATGTTCTGGAGAGCCGCTTTGCCCAGCACCCAAAGTATTGCACAGCAGAAAAGAGAGGTACTAAATGTATTACATGGTAGATTATCTATTTCCGGATTACCATTTTACAGTTTGATGTTCTAATGTTGTAAGTGTGATAGTTTAAGACGACAATGGGAAATTGTTGGTGGGGGGTATGGGTTAAAAATATGCTCCCAAAATGGTAGACTTGGGTCCATCTGCCGTTAATATATATGATTTCCAAATTGGAAAATATTTTCATACCTTGTTCTCAAAACAGTGGTTCTGATTTAGGTTTGCTATCGCAGCTTGTTCAGCACAGTCTTATAGTGTGGAGGAAAACGTTATATATCCGCTAGCAGATATTGAACCTAAACTTCTGTTCATTCATCTGGATCCCTAGGAGAAATTATTTTTTAGCATTGAATCTAATGCTAGAAAGTGAGAAATAACGAATCAAAAACATCTTTTCAATTGAAATCTGTGATGATACCCAACTAAATCTACCAGAACGTAGGATGAGCAGCTAAAAGGAAGTGGGTGAAATCTGCATCTTTCAAAATTAAGGAAGGGGTCATAGAAAAAGTAAGAGGCATTTTATACATTAGCTTGCACACATTTAATGGCTGATGGAGCCTAAGTGCATATAGCTACCACTTTTTTAACACATTGTCCATTTCTCAAAGAAGCGGGCAAATGTGACAAGCTCCAAATACCCATGAACTGTTCCGATTTTTGATTTAGCGCGAAAGATGCATGTATGCAATTAAAAAGTAAACTGCTGTGAGTTACGCAAATTAAGCACAAGTCCAGAGCAGAGAACATCTAAATTATGGATGATTTAGGTTTAACGTATGGCTAAGGCTGCATAAGAGCTAACAACAGTGGAAGAAGGGCTCCTCTGCATGGATCTAAGACATTAAACTAGTGTAGTGTCTTGCGATATTTTAGAACTGAACCCTTTTGGCTCCTAATGGACTCCATAGAGCTGTGAAGTAAGTGTCAAAGTGCAATGCAATAAAAGCTTGTTTTAGAATGTTGAATTCACAGTTACATGCAGCAGAATATTGACATGTAAGACTAATCTCTATGTGTGGCATGGTTATTGGCTGGTGTCCTGGCTTGGTCGATGCTACAAATGGTGATGGGATAGGGGATAAGTAACTCAAAGAACCACTGTGCCCTCCCAGTTTGCAGTGTTCCAAGCAAACTGCTTTGGCATGCCAAATGTGTAGCTGTCTAAAATCTGAGTTGATGCTTCAGGCACAGGGTGTGAAAGAGCAGCTCCAACCACTGTAAAGTACATGAAGACAATGGAAGTGTTGCAAAGAATTTACACGTTGATGATCGATAACCTTATGATCAAGCAATACATAAAGGTACCGCGCTGCCACGCAAAATACAGTTGTACTTTAGACGGAGCGATACTGCAAAAAGTGATTACATACTGATACAGAAAGAAGTGAGGGCTGACAGAATAAGTATGAAAGAAGCAGAAGAAGGAAGCAGCCTGGAGCTCTGAGCAGCCCCTGACCTCCGTGGTCTTGCCTCGCCGCTCCCACCGATGATGCAGATCGGCTGCTTGGCTCTGTCTGCTCCTCATTCTCTGAGCCCTCAGGTTCTCACCCTCTGTAGGGCTCCTGCACTGCCATCACTGCTGCATTTTTCCCTTCCTTTTCGTACCTCACTGTGATTAAACATTATATATTTTTATTTTGCACTGCTTAGTTTTATTTGGTCTCGTTTGGTGTCAATTTACTTTTCTTTCAGTGTGCTTGATACTGACTTAGTCTGTTTACTCTCCCCGAGTGTTTCCTCCTGCCACTGACTTCTCCCACCAGTTCCTGTTCCCGCTCCTACAGTCCCACCACCCCGCTGCCCCCCCCATCTCCCAGGACTATTTATGGAGGTTGCTGCATGGCCCTTGTCAATAGCCCTTTAGCCTCTGTGGTCTTGCCTCACTGCTGCCACTGCTGATGCAGATTGGCTGCTTGGCCCTGTCTGCTGACTACTCCTCAGTTTTTGAGCACCCAGATTTGCACCCGCCGTAGGGCTCTCACACTGCCTTTACTGCTGCATTTTGCCTTCCCTTTTCTAACTTCACTGTAATTGTATACTGTATGTTTTTATTTTGCACTGTTTAGTATTATTTAGTCTCATTTGGTGTCAATTTACTTTTCTTTTGGTGTGCTTGGTACTGGCTTAGTCTGTTCACTCTCCCTGAGTGTTTCCACCTGCCGCCAACTTCTCACACCAGTTCTCGGCACCTGCTGCCGGTCTTCCGCCTCCCCCCCAGCCCCCCACCTCCCAGGACTATTTATAGAGGCTGCTGTGCAGCTGCCATAGGCAAGCCCTTCTGCACCAGTACCCATGGTCTTCCCACCATCCGCCTCTACTCCACCAAGGAACTCCTGGCCCTTAACTCCTGTTGCCGCAATTTCATTCTGCTTCACATCCTCTCGGCGCTCTATCAAAAGACTCTTCACCTGCTGCTAATATCACTTCTCCTGCCACCCAGGACCTCTTTCCCACGCTGGACTATGTGCAACTACTGCTTAGAAGACCACTACCAACCCAGAACCATTCCAATTCATCCTGCTCAATGTCCGATCTCTCAGCAAACATGCCACGGAAATCTGGGTCACCATCACCACCCTCACCCCAGACGTGGCCTTCATCACTGAGGCGTGGCTCAACCTCACCTCGAACCCAGACATCGGCAACACTACACTGAGACCACCGAAACTAACATGGTGGGGGAATTGCCATATTATTCAAGGAATCTATCCAATGCACCACCACAAACGATGACCCAATGCCTCTCATGGAGCACCTCAATTTCTGACTACAAATTGACGCCAAAACAACAAACTACTGAAACCCCTCACATACAGACCGCCGGGACCCCGACCAGTCTTCTGTGACACCAACCCCAACATTATCACCTCCCTCACCATTGAGGGTCCCAAGGACGCCAAATCTACCTCCCTCCTGGAGAACCTCAACAACATTGGCCTCACCTAACTAGTCACCAAACCGACTCACAAAGCTGGGCACACCCTTGATGCTATCTTCGCCTCCAGCGACAGAATGATATTCACTCACATCACAGAGCACACCTGGAATAACCATGCAATCATACACTTTGCCATCTCAAATGACCAACCATCACAGCGCCACCCGCTGTAGCCTGAGCAAGGTAACAGACAGCCATTGGTTGCAGACTCTCAGCGCCACACCACCCAGCACTGCAGCCAATCTCGGCCAGGCCATCCACAACTTCTCCACCTTTATCAACAAATGCACCGACAGATTCTCTCTATTGAAACCGGCAAAAACCAATAGAACCGCCAAAAAATCTGGCTTAGACACACCAGAGCTGAAAACCAACAAGCGAAACTGCTTCCCACTTGAGAAGTGATGGCGGATCACCAAGGACCCCTTCAACAGAGACATGTATAAAACTGACCTCAGCAACTACGACCAGGGCATCATAGAAGCCAAAAAGCAGCCATCATTGTCCGCATTAACGCTGCATCAAACCACACTAAGGAACTTTTCAAAATCATCAAGGAATTCTCCAACACCGCAGCCACAGAAAACACTGTCTACCCCTTCCCAACAACTCTGCTATACTACTTCCACTGCAAGATGGCCACCATCTATAACAACTTCGACCCCCAACCCACTACGCTCAGCCTCAACAACCTCTTCCATCCAGCAAACATTGGCACAGCCAAAACAGCCTCGTCTCCACATGACATTCAGACCACCACTACCATCGTGACCTCTATGCACTCCGGGGCACCCACCTACACCTGCCTCCACCATCACTTCAACCTTGGAGCAAATATAATCACACAGTACTCACCAATGTCTTAAATGTTTCCACCTCCATGGCTACTTTTGCAGATGGATGAGAACACGTTGAGGCGAGACCCCTCCTTAAAAAACCTCTGCTGACCCCAGCACCCTCAAAAACTACTGCCCGATCTCTCTACTCCCACACCTAGCCAAAGTACTTGAGAAAGCCATAAACCAACAGCTCACCACCTACCTGGAGTGAAACCATCTACTCGATGCCTCGAAATCAGGATTCCTGGCCAACTACAGCACTGAGGCTGTACTGATTGCCGCCACAGACGACATCAAGATTCTCCCAGACCGAGGAGAAATTGTGGCCTTTATCCTCCTTGACCTCTCCACGGCATTCAACAACGTCTCCCATCACATCTTTATCGAACAACTCCAAAACATCAGAATTTAGCAACCCGCCTTCAAGTGGAACACCTCTTTCCTCTCACGATGCACAGAGTATCCGACTACCTCCCTTCACCTCTGCTCCCAAAAATATCAAATGTGGCATGCCCCAAGGATCATCCCTCAACCCCACTGTGTTCAGTATCTTCATGACCCCCTCGCAGACATCGTTAGATCCAACAGACTCAACATTATCTCATATGCCAACAATACCCAGCTCATCCTCTCGCTCACCGAGGACCCCTCCAATGCCAGAACCAATTTCCACAGCGCCATGACTAACGTTCTCAACTAGATAAGAGACAGCTGCCTCAAACTCAACTCCAACAAAATAGAAGTACTGATCCTAGGAAAAAAATACATTCTCATTGGACCTCAACTGGTGGCCAGCAGAACTCGGACAAACCCTCACACTGACACAACCTCAGCATCATCCTCGACAGCCAGCTAACCATGAAACAAGAAGTGAATGCAGTCGCCTCATCCAGTTTCCACACCCTACGCATGCACAGCAGAATCTTCAGGTGGATCCCAATCAATGCCAGAAAAACTGTGACAGAGGCCTTCATCACCAGCCACCTAGACCATGGCAGTGCTCTCTATGCCGGAATCCCCACCAACCTGCTCAACAGACTTCAGACCATACAGAACACCACAGCCAGACTCATCCTAGACCTTCATAAGCTACCCATCCAGTAGAGATGGCAGTTAAAGATCTTCATGCATGCATACAAGGCCTTACACAACCAAGGACCATCCTTCATCATCCATCGTATGAACTTCCACCTGCCCGCAAGAAGCCTGCACTCTGCCTCACTCACCATTGCACACCGTCCCCACATCCATTGCAGCCACAGCAGGGGGCGCTCCTTCCCCTACATCGCCGCCAAGGTCTGGAATAACCTCCACCAACCGAGAAGCACACTCCCTGATGGACTTCAGAAAGCAAGTCAAGACCTGGCTCTTCGAAGCAGACGCATTAACCTCCATGCCCACATACCCCTACGTGGTGATAGTGTTGTTCTATAGAAATACTGATTGATTGAGAATGATATCATCGTTGCACTTACAAGAGCCGCAACCAGCGGAGCTTTACCACCTCAGTACGAGGCCAGGAGACCCCAGAAGAAGCACAAAGGTTGTGCTTAATGAGCTGTCTGATAGCTGAAGTGGACGACCACAAAAGCTGCCAGGTGTGGCTCAGAACAACTCCAAGGGTCTCCGGGAATTGAAGGGCTCTGATGGAGCCTGGGGAGCAAGTCATTGCTGCCCCAAATGTCCATGATGACTCTAAGGCTGGTCCATCGCAAGGTCTCAGCAATAGAGCGAATGAGACAGGCTCAAATGGACAACTGACAGGAGTAGAACGAGCTCCACCCTCAAGGTCAGCCTCTCCCATAATTGATTACCATGCTACCCCCTTCTTGAAACAACCACCACCTTTTGATACTGTCAAAATGCAAAATATTGGTGATATATTGTCTGTGTGGATAGAGACATTTGATGATTTCATTGATGCTCTTGAAGAGACTAATAACAAAAAGAATATCAAGTATCTTTAAAAATGTTGCTGGTGATTGTGTGAAAGAAGTCATAAAAAAAATGCTATGAACTGACAAAGAAGTTACATTCTGTCAGTTTACAGAAATGCTAAATCCAAAGTTCAATCCAGTAACAAACATTGATTACAAAAGGAATATTTTCAGTCAAGAACGCCAAAGAGTTGGTGTAACTATTGATGCATTTGTGGAGAGACTTCATACACTTATCAAACACTACAAGTTTGATTAATTTAATTATGAGGAAGCTATGCAACATAGTTATTGATGGAGGCTTGTCAGATTCGTTCAGAAAATGAATGCTCAGAGAAACTTTTAGTCTGGAGAGGGTGTTGATGGCTGCCAGAGCTGAGGAGCATGTTGAAATACAAGCCAATGACATGGAGGCCGGATGTGCCCAAAGTTAATCAGTCATGAGCATAAAAAGTAAGCCTAAGCAAAAGACACAAAGTGCTGTCAACAAGAAACAACAAGTTATGTTTTAGATATAGATTTTCGTTTCCACATGAAAATAAATGTCCTGCCAGTGGACAGATATGTAATGGTTGTGGGAAAGAGAATCATTTTGTGACAGTTTGTAAAGCGAAGGAGAAAGCATGTACATCACGGCGTGATGACAAAATGACCTCCTGAACATACCAGAGGCAACGTTTGATGCAACCCCACAAGTTCAAGCGACGACATCAATTGAGGCAAATTGACACTGAATGAAGTCGATTGTCATCTAAATCATCGTCAAACTGTTTGTCTACCTCAGTATCCAGTGAAAGTGAGGAAGATGGTTGCGCCATGCCAATGTTTACCTCAGACAAAAAAGTGCATGTCGGACTAGCCGCATGCAAGGAGAAATGTCATTCAAAGAAAAGTCGACATGTCAAAACACCAAACTCATGCAAACATTGTCCGTAAAGAACATTAAAAATAGATGACTGCTCTATACCATTCATCATTGACATGGTGCATCAATAAATATAATGTCTGAAGAGAAATATCATGAATTGTCCCCATTACCTCGACTTATGCCATTGGAAACCAAAGTGTACACTTGGGCTGCATCGATTCCCATAAAAAGTCAAGGTTCATCTGTAGTGACATTGAAACACAAGAAAACTAAGGTGCAAGCACCCACACATGTGCTCCAAGGTACAGCAACAAGTGCCTGTCTGCTCTGTTTCAGTACCGCTGCTCATATGGGACTGATTTCTGTGAATTACAACTTGAGTGCTCACCACGAAAAAGTAAGTAAATTTCCTCCATTGTTTCATGGTTTGGGTAAGCTAAAGATTATGAAAGTACAGTTACCCATTAATGACAATGTCTGTCCTGTTGATCAGAGACATAGGAGAATTGCTTTTCATTTACAATAAGCTGTTGAAAAAGAACTTGAATTATTACTTAAACATGACATTATTGAGCGTTCATCTGGTACGACACCATGGGTTTCTCCCTTGGTGGTGGTGCCCAAAAAGGACACTGAAAGAGCTGTATGCATATGAGATGACATGACCAAGCAAACAAGACAATTGAACAAGAACGACATCCAGGTCCACATATTGCTGACATGATACAACTAAATGGTGCAAAGGTTTTCTCTCGCCTTGATTTAAATAAAGGATATCGTCAGTTGGAACTTGAAAAAGATTGCAGGTATATTACAACCTTCTCTACACACATAGGTCTGTTTTGATATAAAGAATCTGTGTTGGTATGTCATTCATTGCGAACTTTACCCAGATATCATTTGACGTATGATACAGCCAATTATGAATGAATTCAACTATAGTCATAATGATTTTCCGAACTACACAAAACAAGCATGATAAAGCTCTCACTCAAGTATGTTGCTTACTGACTGATGCAGGCCTGACTTTGAATGCAGATAAGTGTGAGTTACACAAGACTAAATTGAACATGTTTGGCGATATCTTTTCTGATTGGGGTATGACACCTGGTCCTGTTAAAGTGCAAGCGATGTCTAATGCTGATCCCCCACAACATGTTTCTATGATACATTCATTTCATGGTATGGCCAGTTACTGTTCAAGATACATATAGGACTTTGCGACAATAAGTTGTCCCCTATGACAGCTAACGAAGAAAAATGTTGCATTCGCATGGTCAAAGGAATGTGAGAGAAGTTTAAAGAAAATTAAACATGTCATTAAAACTGCTACTGAAATGGTTTATTTCAATGCAAAACGTGACACAGAAGTTGTTGTTGACGCTATCCCTGTTGCGCTGGGTGCTATCCTGGCACAGCACAACAGACATGCTTGAAGGCATATTGTAAAAAGAACAATTGATGGACAGAATGCAGAACAATGTCATACATTCACCCCAGTACAGAGATCTGGGCCGAAATCCATAGTTTTTTTGCTCACCATGCCATTTCAGTTTGGACCCAGCCATATGCAAATCAGTCTTGACCCTGCGCCCCAATGGGAACAGTCCAGTCCGAACTGCCAGGCCAGGTCCTCCCAGTATGCCAATGGAGTCAAGCTATCCTGGCTGATGAGGGCTGAAAGCCCGAAACTGGTCCTAGGATGCTTGTTTCCAGTCTAGGGAGGACCTGGCCTGGCAGTTCGGGCTGGACTGTTCCTATTGGGGTGCAGGGTCAAGACTGATTTCCGTTTCGCTGGGTCCACACTGGAATGGCATAGTGAGCAAAAAACGATGGATTTAGGCCCAGATCTCTGTACTGGGGTGAATGTATGACATTGTTCTGCATTCTATCCATCAATTGTTCTTTTTGCATGTGTCACCCCGAGTGGGATGGGTATGCCCAGACATGGGTCCCATGCTCTCCATGCCACTGGAGTCAAGCTATCCTGGCTGATTAGGGCTGAAAGCCCGAAACTGGTCCTAGGATGCTTGTTTCCAGTCCATGGAGGTGTACTGGGGTGAATGTATGACATTGTTCTGCATTCTGTCCATCAATTGTTCTTTTTGCAAAGGCATATTGTGGCATATGCCAGTACATGTTTGTCCCAACAGAACGTGCTTCCTCTCAACCCAAGAAAGAATGTTTGGCTGTAGTATGGGCTTGTAAACATTTCTATTGTTCCTTTAATGCTGGTAACTGATCATCAAACTTTATTGACCATCTTTAGCAATCCAAAAGCCAAGATGCCTCCTCGCATTGAACGGTGACTCTGATTACAAGAATATGATTACACCATTGTACATTGTCTAGGGAAGGATGAAAACCCTGCAGAATACTTTTTCAGAGTGCCTATAAAAGGTCTATGTACTCCATTCAAGACAGCTGAAACCTACATTAATTTCATTTTAAAGTCAAATACGGCAGCTGCCATATCGTTAGCCCAGATCATCACTGCTACAAGCTATGGTTGTTACATTCTGAAATTGTCGTAGAACCGACATGCTCAACCTCTCACCAGTGATGGTAAATACCAAAAGTTCAAAAACGTTAAAGAGGAACTGTCTGAAAACTCAGGAAGGAGTTATACTGCGAGGGGCAAGAATCCTAATTCCTGAGAGTTTAAGACAGAAGATAATTGAAGTGGCCCACAAAGGACATCATGGTATTGTTGTCACCAAGAGAGCTCTCTGAGATTGAGTTTGGTTTCCATATTTAGATGAGAGAGTTGAAAAGGAACTCAATGCCTGTCATCTATGTAACTGCCTCTCTACGAACATTACTTAATATACTCTTACCATGTCAGAACTCCCTAAGCATGCATGGGAGAGAATAGCCATCGATTGCTTTGGTCCACTCGACAATGGACATCATTTGATGGTAATAGTGGATGAATACTCTAGATTTCCATTAATCGAGATCTGTGATCCACAATTCATGAGCGAGTCATTGAGAGACTTGATGGCAATTTTGCAATAGGCTGCGTTTCAGCCATACTGAAGTCTGATAATGGCCCACCATTCAAAAGTAGAGAATTCAAGGATTTTCAGGAGCATCTTAACTTAAGCATCAGAAGAGGACACCTTTGTGGCCACAGGTCAATGGTCCAGTTGAGTGTTTTATGAGTACGCTAAAAGAAGCAGTACTTCCTGCAACTCTTGAGAGGTTCAATTTGAAAACTATTTTGAATTCCACTCTACAAACATATTGTTCAACATCTCACTCGACCACGGGTGCAATGCCTTCAACTGCGATGACAACCAAGTTACTTCAATTGACCAACAAAAGAGAAGGAGGTGATAATTCAACTTGAATGAAGGACTTGATTATTAAGAAAGAGATGAAAGCATATGCTGACTAGAGGCGACATGCAAAAAACATTGCATTTAAGACAGGAGATCTAGTGATGGCCTGCCAACTGCAAAGTAGAAAATCTGATGCTCCATATGATGCTGCACCTTTGCACGTTGTGTCCACCAAGGGTCATGTGGTGACTGCCCAGCATCCTGGGAAATCTGTTACCAGCAACTCTTCTCACTTTCGGCATTTGATTCATCAGCCATCTGATTCAGATGGTGAAGGAAGACCTGAACCTGAGAACCCAGCGACTGCTGTTACTTCTTCACTATGTTCAAAGACCTCTGACAGTGAAGTTGACAGCTCCCAGCTTCTAGTAACCAGATCAAGACGAGTAATTAAAGTGCCTAAACGGTTGTTTGAAGAAATGTGATTATATATATCTTTAGTGATTTGTAAAAAAACAAGTAATTTTCTATTTAACAGAGGGGGAGATGTAGTGTCTTGCGAAATTTTAGAACAGAACTCTTTTAGCCCCTAACGGATTCTGTAGAGCTGTGACGTAGGTGTCAGAGTGCAATGCCACGAAAGCTTGTTTTAGAATGTTAAGTTCACAGTTACATGCAGCAGAATAAAGACATGTAAGACTAAGCTCCATGTGTGATGTGATTATTGGCAGGTACCCTGGCTGGGAAGAAGCTGCAACTAGCATCTTCTCAAAGGACATCAATCTCCACCGTCCTAATCTTTTTGGATGCAGAAAAAGTGTTCAGCCAGTTTGACGTGTGCTTTGCCTCCAAAGTTATGAACAAAGAGGTATGCATCAATTAGTACCAAAGCACACATTAGTAGTCCATACAGTGATGCTAAATCATGGCAAGTAAAAAGCATAAAGTAGAAGACAAATATAGTCTGTGTTCTTTTATGCATAGTTTTTATTCCTTTGTACATCACAAATCTTGAAACACATAGCACAAAGAGAGGCAGCCGATACGTGTTTTGTCCTTTGGACTTCTTCAAGGCTAGAATGTATTCTCCAAGAAGAAAAAGGCCGGACCGTATTGCAAATAAGTTGTTTGTATGTCAAAGTTGCTGAGTCCAGCTAAGTATATGCTTTTGCAAGAAATCTTGCTTAGAAGAAATGTATGTTCTGCGCAAACGATGAAAAGTGCATGAGGACTACTAGTCCCAGATTTAAGAACGTCATAAAGCGAACACCTAAAAAAGCATAGCTGGTGGATTGCCTCCAAAATCCGAGGCTGAGACAACGTCTAAATTAGTAACAATCACAAAGGCTGTGATAAGCCTGTTTAGCATCTGGCGTGGTGTGGTAACTCCGAGTTACCACACTACGCTGGACGCAGCTCATGCAATTTTCATTGTTTGTGCGGAACATACGTCTCTTTTGAGTAAGATTGCTTGAAAAACATATACGTAGCTGGATTTAGCACCTTTGACATGCAAACAGGACAGTCGACCTTGGACACATAGGTCTAGTTGATACAGCATAGAATGCGCACCCTTTTCCATCTCGTTAACGCTCCATGTTCTTGTCAGGTTTCTTCTTCTCAAACCCTGCTACTCTAATACACAATGCTCCTATTCTAACTGAGAAAGGACGCTAAAGCACCTGCAAAGAAAAGCGCAAAAGTGACGCATTGCTGAGGTGTGTCTGAAAACAGATGCAACTCCAGGAATGTGTCTTTTCATAAGGGGCAAGCCCCATGTGAAAGGGCCAGTGTCAGTATTACGCCTGCTGTGAGGCAGACGTAAGATATTGACGCAATGGCCTCGTAGAAGTGGCGTACTGAAATCTAATAGATTTCAATGCACCACTTTTACGAGGATTTTTGCGGGGGAAAGCCCACCCTGCATACATTATACCTGACGCAGGTTTAATGTGGCGCAGGGTTTTACAAAGTAACACATCTGCATAGATGAGTCACTTTGTAAATAGGGCGCAACGTGGCGCATATTTTACACTGCCAGTGCATCACAAAAAGTGACGCAACGGCAGCGTAAAAGTGACGCAGGTGCTCATAAATAAGCCCCTGAAAACCTACATTCAGGATAAGCCTGAAAGGAAGCATGTCATATTAATTTCCCGTATGTAAGGGTAATCACACAGGGGAGCATCCTATTTCTTCTCATTTTCTCTCAGTATTAAACTCTTGGTTATTCAAGTACAGAGAGAGAGGCAACTATTGACTACTGACATTACCCTCGACCTGACAGTCGTTAACATATCAAAGGGATTGACCCCATTCCATTGGGTATACAAATCGATTAAATGCCGACATGTCCATATCAACCCTAACTTACATGACCTTAATAGAGCAAATTTCCCACAGTTTATGACTGCACTGGGCAATGACCTTAGAAAATCTCATGGTTGCCACAACTGAACTTTATTGAAGTGAACGTTTTGACTATGCTCCTCTAATTTTTCTGGTCCTTACAATTACACAACAGCAGTGTTTTGGAGAACTGAAACACATACTTATTTGCTTCCTTTGACAGAGCACACACCCATGACTAGCATTTAAGACTCTTCGGAAACCCATAAGGAAGGGGACCCCTGGGCCTGCCTGATCTCTACACTTATTTTATAGACACTCGCTCCAAGGATGTTTGTAGACTTGTTCCCTTCGGGATGTACCTTGGATGTTCCTAGCGCCCTCTCAGTGCATATCTTTGACTCCCAGCACACACAGTTCACAAAAGAATGGGCGCAATGACGGCGTATGACCCACCCACTCCCCCCTGTGTTCTCCAACCCAGCAAACAGAGACTTCTCCCCACTGCTCAGACCAGGCTCATTTGACATGTGGTGCAAGGGAGCCTGTACAATGGTTCGATCTATGTTTATTAATGGGCAAATTACATTGTTTGAAACCTGCAAAGTAGAATGTAAAATCAATGAAGAATTTCCTTATGCTCAGTTGAGGCACTGGCAATGAACGCCACAGTAAAGGCAGTGGCCACCATGGATCACACTCCCTTCCAGAAACTCATCTCCACATCAGCGGGTTCTCTAGACATTAAATCCCATATTTTTTATATGGTTTTTGAAGCAATTCCTTTAACACATGGGTACTCACAAACTTTCTTTAGTGGGCCAAATTTACAGTGTGGTTTGTGGCCGAGAGCTGCACCGGTGGAGGTGGGGTCAGTGGGGGAGGGGGACGGGACTAGAGCAAAAAAAAAGAAACTGCGACAATGAGGTTGACCACAGGCCCCTGGAGCAGACACCGTCGTCCACTGAGCCACCAGACCCGGCATACACACATCTCTCTCTCTCTCTCTCTGTCTCCTTCCCTCTCTCTCTCTATCTCTCCATCCCTCTCTCTATCTCTCTCTCTCCATCTCTCTTCCTCCCTCTCTCCCCTCTGTCTCCCTCTGTCTCACTCACTCTGTCTGTCTCCCTCTCTCTCTCTCTGTCTCCCTCCCTCTCTCTCTCTGTCTCCCTCCCTCTCCTTCTCTCTGTCTCCCTCCCTCTGTCTCCCTCCCTCTCTCTCCCTCTGTCTCCCTCCCTCTGTCTCCCTCCCTCTGTCTGTCTCTGTCTGTCTCCCTCCCACTGTCTGTCTCTGTCTGTCGCCCTCCTCCCTCTGTCTAGCTCCCTCTGTCTCCCTCTGTCTGTCTCCCTCCCTCTGTTTGTCTCCCTCTGTCTCCCTCTGTCTGTTGCCCTCTGTCTCCCTCTCTCTGTCTCCATCCCTCTGTCTCCGTCCCTCTGTCTCCGTCCCTCTGTCTGTCTCCCTCTGTCTGTCTCCCTCTGTCTCCCTCTGTCTGTCTCCCTCTCTCTCTGTCTCCCTCTCTCTCTGTCTCCCTCTCTTTCTGTCTTCCTCCCTCTGTCTGTCTCCCTCTGTCCCCCTCCCTCTATCTCCCTCCGTCTATCTCCCTCCGTCTGTCTCCCTCTGTCTGTCTCCCTCTGTCTCCCTCTGTCTCTCTCCCTCCCTCTGTCTCCCTCTGTCTGTCTTCCTCTGTCACCCTCTCCCTCCCTCTGTCTCCCCCTAAACTCCCTCCCTCTATCCCCCTCTGCCTCCCTCTGTCTCCCTCTCTCTCTGTCTCCCTCTTTATCCCTCCCTCTGTCTCCCTCCCTCTGTCTCCCCCCTGTGTCTCCCCCATCTGTCTCCCTCTCTCTCTGTCTCCCTCTCTGTCTCCCTCCCTCTGTCTGTCTCCCTCTGTCTGTCTCTGTCTCCCTCTGTCTCCCTCCCTCTGTCTCCCTCCCTCTATCTCCCTCTGTCTGCCTTCCTCTGTCTCCCTCTGTCTGCCTCCCTCTGTCTGTCTCCCTCCATCTGTCTCCCTCCCTCTGTCTCCCTCCCTCTGTCTCCCGGTGTCAGTCTCTCTCTGTCTCCCTCTCCCTCCCTCTGTCTCCCCCAGACTCCCTCCCTCTGTCTCCCTCTGCCTCCCTCTGTCTCCCTCTCTCTCTGTCTCCCTCTGTCTCCCTCTCCCTCCCTCTGTCTCCCCCGACTCCCTCCCTCTGTCTTCCTCTGTCCCCCTCTCTCTGTGTCTCCCTCTCTCTCTGTCTCCCTCCCCCTCCCTCACCCTCTGTCTCCATCCCTCTGTCTCCCTTTCTGTCTCTGTCTGTCTCTGCCTCTATCTGTCTGCCCCCGTCCCTGTCTCTGCCTCTATCTGTCTCTGTTTGCCCCTGTATCTGTCTGTCTCTGTCTTTAGCTCTGTCTGTCTCTGTATCTATCTCTGTCTGTCTCTGCCTCTATCTGTCTGTGCCTCTGTCTGTCTCTGCCTCTGTCTCTATCTCTCTCCCTGTCTCTCTCTCTGTCTGTCTCTGTCTGTCTCTACCTCCATCTGTCTCTGCCTCTATCTGTGTCTGCCTCTGTCAGTCTGTCCCTGCCTTTATCTAGCTCTGTCTGCCCCTGTCTCTATCTGTCTCTGCCTCTATCTGTCTCTGCCTCTATCTGTCTCTATCTGTCAGTCTGTCCCTCTCTCCGTCTGTCTTTGTCTATCTCTGTCTCTATCTCTGTCTGTTTCTGTCTCTATCTGTCTCTGTCTCTGTGCCTCGGGCAGTGCACTTGTACTGTGTCTAGGGCAGTGCACTCGTACTGTGTCTACAGGTCCCCATCACCAGCCCAGAGACAGCCCCCCCCCCACCCCCTGTGTAATGTAAAAGCCAGCTTGTTTTCTCTCTGAAGTTGCTGCTTCCGGGGTTTGTGTCACACCACTGGGCCTGGGGTCACATCTGTCCCTGGCTTTAATTCTGACTCTCACCCCCGAGCTGTCAGATCAAAGCCCCCCTTTGGTGCCCTACTCTCACACCCTGCTGTCCTCTGTCACCCTCCCTCACCTCACCCCGTGTGTGTGTGTGTGGCAGCTTCCGGGGCACACACACAGCTGCACCCGAGTACGTCACAGGTCTTTAAAAGACCATTTACTTTTTAATGAGGTTTTGTTGTATTTCACCTCTTAGCGCCCCTGCAGCTCCACTCTGACTATCACTGGAATCGCCCGGCCCCCATAGAGCAGAGTCTCTCGAGTCCGCGCTGCTGCAACCGGCGGTGTTTGCTGACACTCTTAAAAAAAACAAAAAAACACAGGTACAATGTCTGCAAGGTCCACGGGCCGCCAAGGAAGGCTTGCCGGGCCGCTGGCGGCCCGCGGGCCATACTATGAGTACCGTGCTTTAACACAATGGCCCTTTATCAAGCACTGGAGATGAGTCCAGGTGTCAGAGATATCGGCGAACTAGTGCAGAATGCTTTGGATGTATATAACCAAGTATACCACTAGCATACAAGGAAGGGAAACTCATCACAAAGTCTTACTTGACAGGCACATGCTCCCAACAAAACTCCACCGACTTTACTTGGGAAGCAATTTGTTGTATTGGAGCGGTTGTGAAGTCTTGGGTTGCCGTTAACATATTTGCTGGGCTTGCTCATTGATTAAGTCTTATCCAGCAGAGATGTAAGCTGCTATGAAAACTATTCTTGGCTATCCCCATCCTAATGACATGAGCATGCAGATTCGAAGGTCACGCTCCCTGACACTCAAAAGACAAGCAAAATCAGATAGAGCACTCATGCGGAATTGCATGTGAGCTGCCAAGTTGCCAGTGTTTTTCACACGGAAACACAATAATCCACCATCTCTGGTGACAATGGTGCCAGCTTCTCTGGACAGCCGCAGCCAGCGCAGATAAGAGTGGTGGGGCCGGGTGGGGTGTGAGGGGAGGACTTCGACAGACGACGACAAGGGATAATTTTTTTTTATTTAAATTTTCTCTCATGGTCGTCAGCCAAACACCCCCCCCCCCCCCCCCCCAAACCTGCCCTATCGCTCTTACCTGCATGGGCCGCAGCTGTCTCTGGAGTTTACTGGCAATGTATAGGCTAACATCGACGCTTCAGGAGAAATACACTCAATTTGAGAAAATGTGATACGCCCTGTTTTAATGGCTTTCAACAGAACATTTGAACTTGCACCACCCATTCAGACTTCGGCCGGACTATCAAAAGAGTTGCTGTGCTGCGTTGCTTGGCAGGGAGAGAGTAGGAAAGTGCCATATTTCCAGAGATATGCGCTCTCCTCCTCTGTCCTTAGTGCTGGCGCATAATCAGGCAGCCGAGTGTCAAATAGAACACCTTTGTGCCATAGTGCAAGGGTGCCTGCATGAGTTTTGCACAGATTTTGTACTGGAAGCGTGTACTATGATAAGACTAACTTTATAACTTTTCCCACTTCGGATGTGTGCTAAACAGTGCAGCACACATGCGAAGTGTGAAACGTTAGGAGAAATAGAAGCTTTTTCCTTTTTAATGCCTGCTTTAAAGTGGCATTATTATTTTGCGCAAAACCCTGTCTACTTTTGTAAGTAAATAGGATTTTGCGGAAAAAACAAGGGGTGGTGGCATGGGAACACCCCCTCGACGCAAAGTAATGCAAAGGAAACTCTCCAGCACAAAACAAGTTTTGCCCTGGAAAATATAATAAAACACATTTTGTGGATGTTTGTGTCACTTTTGTGATGCAAACCCAGCGCAAAATATTTGTTGATCTGGGCCATAGAGCGCTAAACTTATTTTCTTACTAAACGGTGGATATTTCTATGGGGATACGAAGATATACCACCTGCTGTTAGCAATGGTAGTTGCTGTTGGGCTTTTATTCAGTGATTTGCAAAGCCGGAGTCCTCAAAAGGGGAGGCCGGGGGGGGGGGGGGGGAGGGGGGTGGGGGGTATTCGAGTTTCCGGACAGGTTTTTGTTTAATGATGGTTGCAATGAGTTGAATGAATATCGAATACTGCAAACGCTGATCGTCAATGCATTCAACCATATTGAAGAACTTAATAAAAGCAATTTGCCCAAAGCTAGTATTTTCACACTTGCTCCAGCCTGATACTTGATTTATACCAGGCAAAGCAACGGAACGAACCAGCAAATGGCCATTTGATATCACATCCTGTGGTAGTGTAAACCTCATTCTATTCACTGACACACTTTCTCTTCATTATGCATAGACTAGTTCTTGGGAGAGGAATGATGCACAGTGCTACAGATCCTCTAGTCAACGAGCCTTTGAATAACGTTCAGAGGCAGGGGCAGAGTTGGAACATTTAGAGAAATTACTGGATCTTTTGAATTTGGTCGGTAGTTCAGTCAGTTAAGCGTTAGATGGCAAGATAAAGGTGACATCACAAGGTTCATGCTTCAACTCTTGACTGGTACAAAAGGGGGTGGTGATGGACGGAGCATCAGAACCAATCAAACACTCACACCCAGTCAACAGATCTGGGTTTGATCCATCACCGTTCTTTAGCCCACTCTGCCACCCCAGTTCAGACATGGCCATATGCAAATCAGTCTGACCCTGTGCCTCATGGGAACAGTCCAGCCCGAACTGCCAAGCCATGTCTTCCCTGGACCGGAAACAAGCTTCCTAGGACCAGTTTCTGGCATTTCAGCCGTCTTCAGCCAGGCTTGCTTGAATCCAGTGGCAAAATGAGCAAGGGACTCAATGTCTGAGCATACCCTGCCAACTTATGGTGAACAAAGTGGTACAAAAGGGGGTAGTGATGGACGGAGCATCAGAACCATGTCTGAACTGGGGTGGCAGAGTGGGCTAAAGAACAGTGATGGATTAAACCCAGATCAGTTGACTGGGGGTGAGTGCTTGCAATGTTCAACACTCCGTCCATCATTTCCTTTGGTTTCAACTCTTGACTGGGCATTTCTTTCTTCAGAGGTCAATTGAAGGAGCGCCATTGAGTTGATTAGTAGTAGGACTATGCATTTCTGTAAGATATGGGAGCCTTCGGGGCCCTTCAACACGCTTTGCCGGGGCCCCCATGATTATACATTATGCCACTGCTATTTGCGCCACGGGTGCGTCACTTTTTCCTAGTGGCCACCGGCGGCGCAAGCGGTTTGTAAATAAGCACCCAAGTGCACCCTTGCCTGCATATAATGATGCAATTTGAATGTGTTTTAACATGTAGTCATATGCTCCTGTTCCATCAGTTGATGTTTGTGCTAATATGGAACTCATTTGCCGTGAAACAGCATGTAGTCTGTTGGAACCAAACACATTGAGCCGCTATTGCTACGAACACCTAGTTACACAGTTTTAAAACAGCGTAGACGGTTGTAAAAAGACTTCGGGGCAGATTTACGTTCCCTGGCGCATCCCTGCAAATCAGCAGGGATGCGCCAGGGAAGATGCGTCACGCAAGTTTGCCCATGCGCCACTGCAGATGCGCCGCATTTACAATGCGGTGCATCGTGGCGCAAGGACAAGCAGATGCGTGACGCATCTGCCGGCGTAAGGTTGGCGCAGTGCTGAAGTTGTGTCGCAAGCGCAACACAACTCCAGCACTGTTCCAACCTGCCCTATCCCTAACATGGTGTATCACGCCTTACGCCTGCTTGAAGCAGGCGTAAGGATTTGATGCACCAGCGTCGGAAAAGTGACTGCGTGAAATCTCGTAGATTTCACTACGTCACTTTTCCGAGGCTTTTTCCGACGTAACGCCCACCCTGCATACATTAAACCTGACGCAGGTTTAATGTGGCGCAGGGCTTTACAACGTGACGCATCTCCCTAGATGCGTCACGTTGTAAATATGCCGCAACATGGCGCTAGCTTTGACACGCCACTGCGTCAAAAAGTGAAACAACGGCGGCGCAAAAGTGGCGCACATGGCTTGTAAATCTGCCCCTTCGTGGTTAGATGTTAGCAGGAGTAGGGAGTGTGAGGGTGCGTTAGCACAATCCGGGTTCGGTGAAAGGGTTACCCTCTGTCTGCCTGCCCCTTTGCCTCCCTCACCATTCTTAGGGGGGGATACGTATGCCTGCAGGGCAAGAGAAGTCTTACAAACGGGTTTAAAGCAGGGACCCAGTGCCATGAACATGAGCGGATATGCAGCTCACCTTGAAAAGAAAGCCTTCAGTAAAATATGTTGACTGTACCAAATGGCAGCCTCCATTTAAAAAAGTGGAATACAAGCACTAATTTGCTAATACACTGGGGCTCTGTTTTCACGAGGCATGCTAATCCTGAGTTAGACAATTTGCATCTGAGTAGGGATTATAAATCATTTGCAAACTTTTACCTCTGGACCCTTTCCCATTTGTGGATGGCTTACCGTCAATTTTGTATTGGTGGTAAAATAATAACATTTTGTGTCCATATTTTGGATGTAAAACTGTGAGAAATCGGATATTTGGTTGAGCGGGTTGATAATCCTTGTCAAGCAGTAACCCCCATCCTTGTCAGGGTGGACCACTAAAGTAAAATAAATTAGCCAGTGCCTAACACTCTGGTAGCTTGACACAAAAGCAGTCAGGCTTAATTAGAGGCAATACATAAAGTATTTATGCAGCACTTAAAGTGTAATAAAGTGCAAACACACCAGAAGAAAAATACCACACATATTTAGAAACGTTTAATAAACAATTGAGAACAAAATAACAAAAATTCTAATCAGTGGAATATGATTTATGCATTTTTAATGGTTTAAGTAAATGTGCTCCAAGAAGCAGAAAGCACTAACTGTGGGTATCTGGTTGAGTTAAACAGGGACAAAGTTACAAGTACAGGCTGACCACTATGCAGTGCAGACCGGATACAGAGATCAGGTTAGGCCTGCTGAAAAAGTTGCCTTCTCAAAATCCGACAGGCAGAGTTAAAAACTTCAGGATTTCACAGTAGGAGCTCAACTTATTGCTATTTCATCAAATGCACATTTCTGGCATTTGCTTTTACGTACATGTAAATGTGTAATGAATATCTCTGATAAGATAAGTAAAAAAAAAAAACATTCAGTGATAATTTAGTGACTATTTAGCTTAGAAATTTTTCCAGGAATGTCATTCATCTTTTGAATGTCTCCATCTATAATTCTATTATTCTATCTATTTTAATCTCTTTATTTTAGTTTTAGGTTCAGGTTTAATTTTAGCTACAGTTTCCATTTCAGTTAGCTTGTACAGCTTGTTTACTTTTGGCCCTAAATCCACTTTCGATAATGGAGTTTCCCCTCTTAGAAAACAAAGGTGCCATCTTTCTCAAATTATGCAGAATCGTTATCCTGTATGTCATTTGACACAGATGTAGTCGGAAATTTTGTCTGTTTGTCTGACTGATAACATAGATATAACATCTGATCTGGCATAAGTCTGCGTGAAATGTCTACATGTCACCATGTCTAGGTCAAATAAGAACAAGTCGAGATATATAGGGGCATATTTACAACAGAATGGAGAAGCGTTGCGTTAAGCAAACATTGCTAACGCCACGCTTGTTCATTCTGAAGACGCAGGGATGCTCCGTATTCACAAGAATGAGGCGCACCACTGCATTTCCCCTAGCGCCAACGCAGGCACCCTTGCACCATAGTGAAAGTGTGTCTGTGTTGGGGGAAATTATTGTTTATGTGCAGGAAGGTGTCCATTCTTGAACATAAACAATCATTTATGGCGTTTTGAAAACTTTAATGTGTGCTGCTTAATGCAGCACACAGAAGTTGCAAAACGTCTTTTTAAAATTTTTTATTTATGTGTAGGAAGGGTCACCTTCCTGCACATACACAATCAATGGTAATTTGTGGTTCTATGTGTGCTGCACAAGGCAGCACACATGGAAACAGCAAAAGCGAGGATAGAAAAAGCATTTATCCTCATCGCACCAGGGTAAGAGGGATTCCCTGGTCTTAATTTTGGCGCTGCCTTCTATTTATGGGGTAGCGTCAAAATCAATGGTGTTGTGGTGGCACGCCGGCTGGAACACCCATTGCCCTCCCCTTTCAATCTGAGTACAGCGTGAAAGGGTGCCTTATTTACAAGGCAGTGTTAAGCCACATTAAGTGGCTTAATGTTGCCTTGTAAATACGGTGAATCCCCTATCGCAATCACAACGTCACTGAAAGTGACATTGTGGTGGCTATAGGGGCTTGTAAATATGTCCCTTAGTCAAAATTGTGTAATCTCAATTGACATCCTCTTATTTCAGATGTTCCAGTCACTGATACAATTTAGTATATTAGGACTGCCATTTGACCACTTGCAAGGAGAGCAACTTCACCCAGATCTCGTACGGAGATAAGCACAGCACCAGATTCCATGTGAACCAAAGAAGCCTCCAGCAAGACTCTCTGAAGCTCTGTGAAGCATTCCATTATGCCTTCAGGAACTAGTGCCAGGAATTGTGTTGTCTCGTAGACGCAGTTTCCTAGTTTTTAGCCTTGTGCACGAAAAAGCTGACCAGCTATTCCAAACAGACAACAGACCCTGTTGTCCAGGTATGCACACCACCTCCAAAACTCAGGTTTATTATTTATTCATCTGGTAGAACTGGCATACTGCTTAGAGATAGCACAGTGAGTGTGTAAGGGATATGAATTGTGATGTTACGATTTTTCCCTATTGTCCGGAATGAATTGCACCCAAAATGTGCATGAACTCACTCATATCAAGGGACACACGTTAGATCAAGTCTGGACAGCTAATGTGATAATTCCGACCCCCTTGATTTCCCCGTGTACTTGGTCGGATCACCACTTTGTTTCTCTTACCCTCCCTGACGTTCACCCCACTAAAACCCAATTGATTAAAAACTGCCACTCTAGAAATTGGAGAAGTGCCAATATTGATCATCTCTGTTCTCTTTTAACCGCTGCGGCTCCGTCTGTCTCAGAGTCGACCCACACTCAGGCTGTAAACCTTAAGTTATGGCTTGAATCCGCATGTGATCGCGTTGCCCCTCTTAAGCTTACAAAAACTATCAGACCTCATGATGTACAGCGATGGTTCTCTGCTGATCTTAAAACTAAGAAGTTGGCACTGAGACAAGCAGAACGCAGATGGAGACTTCACTACCATATAGCTGATAAAAATATCTACACCAACCTGCTGAAAGAATATAAACACTGTATTCTTCAAACCAAAACTGATTATTTCTCTGATAAAGTCTTAAACTCAGCTAGTAAATCTAAAGAAATCTTCTCAATAGTCAATGAGCTTTCTAAACCTGACAGAATTGTACCTAAGCCAATCCCTTCACAACTTCTTTGTGATTCTCTCAATTCATATTTTATGGAGAAAATCACTGCCATTAAGGCTAGTATTCCGACCTCTGCTACTCCCGTAAATGTTCTCAATATCTGTGGTTTGTCTCCTCTGCTGACTCTGATTCCCACTATTCCTTTTGAGACCTTTCTGGGTTTACTTAAAAGAGTTGGCTCTGGTTCCCCGACGGACTGTTGTCCTCTCCATGTCCTCCAGGAAGTCTTTTCCAAATGTCCAGACCCTCCACTCTCTCTTCTTAATAAATCACTTGAATCGGGCATAGTTCCTGACCTCTTTAAAAGTGCGGAAATTATTCCCATTTTGAAAAAGCCAGGTGCAGACTCTTCTATTCTTGGCAATTACCGCCCAATTTCATTATTACCTTACCTTGGTAAGGTTCTAGAGGCATATGTCTCAACCCAATTAAGTACCTTTGTTGAACAGTTTCATATTTTGGACCCCCACCAGGCCGGTTTTCGACCCTCCCACTCCATAGAATCAGTCATCTTGACAGTTATGGACGACCTCAGAGGGGGCGTAGATAGAGGGCTCACCCAGGCCCTGGTTTTCCTGGATCTGTCAGCAGCGTTTTGCACAGTCGATCATAACATCCTGATTGACCGAGTCAGCAATGCCTGGCCCTAAAGTGGCTCTCCTCTTTTCTTAATAACCGATTTCAATCGGTACGTCTTGCTAACTTCTCCTCAAAGAAGATGGAACTACCTTGTGGAGTACCTCAGGGCTCCTCCCTTTCCCCGCCTCTTTTTAATCTGTACCTCCTTCCTTTAATTTCCTCTCTTCGGGATAGGAAAGTCGTGACATATAACTATGCGGATGATCTTCAATTAGTCTTCAACATTAATCTCCATCCATCTTCTGTTTCTCATTTTCATAAGTGAGTGGATGAATGAAAATCAACTGAAGCTCAACCCCGATAAAACGGAACTGATCCTTACTGGTGGACTTGCTAACCCATGGAACTCCAACTTCTGGCCATCTACCTTAGGCAACCCCCCCCTCCCGGCTAGCTCTGCCAAGAGTTTGGGTATAGTGGTAAACAATGATCTATCAATGAAAGCTCAGATCAGCTCAGTGGTTTCTGCTGGGTTTTTTCTACTACGCAGAATTAAGAAGATTAGCAGATTTCTGTCTCAGGAAGCTCTGACCTTAGTGATCTTGGCTTTGGTCATCTCCCGACTGGACTACTCCAACTCTCTCTATGTAGGCATCCCGGCTTACCAACTTAGACGCCTCCAGCTAGTCCAGAATCAGGCTGCCAGATTGATCTTCCATCAACCTAGATGGCATCGCATCCGGCCCCTGATGAAAAGCCTTCACTGGCTCCCTGTGGCTATGCGTGGCCTTTTCATGGTGGGATGCATGATCTTTAAAGCTCTTCATGGTAATAGCCCAGCCTTTATTTAGTCTAAGATCCTACGTTATGTCCCCACTCATAATTTACGATCTTCCCATTTGAATCTGCTAGTCACCCCCACCTTTAAACGCAAGAAACTTGGAGGTTCTCGATTTGCAGTTTTAGCTCCTCAGTTTTGGAACTCGTTACCGATGGAGCTGAGGATGGCCACCTCCTATGCACTGTTCAGGAAACAGCTGAAGACATGGCTGTTCTCTCAGGCATATGATAACTAGATCTCTTTCCTCTATTGCTGCATCATGTCTCCCTCAGCGCCAAGAAGCCATTTGGTGAACGAGCGCTTGATAAGTTCCTTATAACATCACATTGAATAGCTGAGCTGATTTTTATTGTCTTCTGTGATGTTACTAATATTATGTGCACTAGATCTCGGCATTTTGAAATAACTATTTTAAAATAAATATGTTGAAATACATATTCTGTTTCTAGTGATCTTGAGTATGTAAATCATTAATGAGCAGGTGCTCAGATCACCCCTTTTGCCAGTTAGTAACCCAAAAGCGTTAACACCACCTAATTTATGTACTGGGTGGGGTTTTTCAGGGCTACAACAACCTGCTTTTCACATTCAACACTGGTGCATTGAACTAAATTCCCTTGTGTCATCTGTGGGTGTGAAAACAAACCTTGTATAGAGGAGCCAAATACTAACCTAATTTAAAAGTGCATAGTTATGCCCTGAGGCTTGTGTCCGCACTCGGAAAAGAAAGCCCCAAAAGCCTACAACCCAACAGTCCCTACCTGCTAATAGATACAAGGACAGCAAGCTTTCTACCACCCTACCTACCCAACATGACCCTGTTCCAGAGCTGATTGGTATAGCCAAGTTTTAAGCCACTAATGAAAAACTATTTTCCGAAGGTTCCATCCTCAGCTGAAGAGGCAGGGAATTCAAAAATGTAGCCGGTAGAAAACCAAAAGAGCAACCACCCACCCTGGCCTTTCTCACCTGAGGGACCACCACCATGTTGATATTCGAAGATCTGAGACTGTGGCTTGAATGGTGGACATTCACCAGTGATGGCAAATATCGTGGGCCCCTGCCAGTGAACATTCTATGGCAGAAACCCATAGCATTGATCAAAATTCAATTGTTGAGTGGCAGCTAATGCAAGGTGACAAGGACTGGACCTCGGGTGCACATCTAGGTAAATTCAACACTAGGCATCCTGCCCCATTTTTCACCCTTCCCAACTTCTGTAGTCTCCCTTAAATTGCCCCAGGTAAAGGAGATTGCAATAGTTTCACTGCGTAGTCACCAATGCCTGTGCACAGGTTTTCCTAGCAATTAAGGGAGGAGGTCCATGATTTTTCTTAGCATTTTAACTATGGTAAAAAACTTCCCTGCAACACAAGATCGCTGATGTTCAAAAGACAGCTTCAGATCGAACAAAACGCTCAGATTCTTGACCTTTTCCTTAGGGGCTGGAACAGGGCCCACTACCTCAGGCTACCAGGCCGATGTCCAGATGGAGGGAGACTCCAACAATGAGGACCTTGGTTTTATTTTCAAGAAGCCTGAGGCAGCTGCTGGTCATCAGTCAGCCACCTCTGCCAGACACAGCTGTAATACCACTAATCTAGCAACATATAAGTAAATTAAATGTGCCAATTGGGTGTAAGCCAATTTTACCCTTTTTTAAGGAGTGAGCCCAAGCACTTTATCACTGGTTAGCAGTGGTATAGTCCTAAAATCCAACAAAAACGGGTTCAAAAAGCCGGAGGCGTGAAGTCAAAAAGTTTGGGGTTGACCCTGCAGAGAGGGCCAAGTCCAACAAAAACATTGATAAATACCTTAAGGAATCTGTATTTGGAAGTGACACACCTCTTCTAAACAGCAATTCCTTAATGTTTACTTAATCTGTTTAACGATTCCGAAAATCCTTTCTGAATCCTTTATTGGGTTTAGTACATTGCAAAACATATTTTAGAGGTTGCAATCCCTCAAATTTACCGAATCTGAGGGGTTGGGACTATTAAAACACTTCGTACATCAGGCCCATAGTGAGGATGCCAGAGACCTTCTTAGGGCAATCTTTTAATGTATAATGAAAACTGGAAGAGGCAGGCAATATACACCCATTATATGTGAATTGTTTGAGGATGGGTAGCCTCTAATCATAAAATCTATAATAGATCAGTATGACATACACAAAGGCCAATTTCTGACATACAGAGCCATTATCCACATATGCCAGGCTATGTGGGGTACATAGCAGATGAACCACAAACACAGGCCCTTATATAGACTCTACTGACAATGGACACTGGTCGCAAATGAATAAGCTGGATCAGCAGAGCTCTGAGGGACTATGCACAGATCTCTTTATAGAGGCTTTGCGAGGAGTGGGAGCCTGAGTTCCAAAGGGCATTACATGTGAATAGGACTGGGTCCTTGAGTAGCCACACACCCATACTCATGCAACATGAGCATTAAATATCTTCAGTTTGGTATACTGCGTAGGGCCTACCTTTCCCTCACTGAAATAAACAAAATGTTCCCCAAAGCCAAAGTTACGTGCCCACAATGCAGTTCCCCTGCAGCAGATTTCCCCCATATGCGATGGAGTTGTGTTGGCTTAACAAGTTACTGGCCCAAGGTATTTGACACACAATCACAACTGGCATTGAAACTAAGAGGTTTTTCGCTATTGGGTCTCTTACATACAAAGGAAAGCAAGCTTGTCTCTTGCTTACTGAATCTAGCTCTGTAGTTAGCCAAGCAAACTTTAATGCTCAAATGGAAGGCAAGTGCATCCCCTACAGCGAAGGTGCGGGAACAAGCAGTGCTTAAAATGGCTGGGGCTGAGAGGGCTGCCTTGCAGTGAGAGAGGCAGTAGGAAGAGGCAATAAGCCGTAGGAAAGCTCTGTGATAGCATTTGGGATGATTTACTCATTTGCAGTTCATTGAAAACATTATTTATTTGTATAATAGATGGATTTTGAGGTTTGATTGTAATGTATTAATCACGTTGACAAAGCTGGGTAAAAACAAATGTGTTCGTATTTTCTAGATGCCCCTGACGAAGGGAATCTTTTCCCGAAATGCATTGGGTTGTTTCAATAAAATCATGACATACAGAACCTACTTCTGCTACTGAGCCTTTGTGAACATCTACGTTAAGCAGGGATATAAATATAATGAATTGAACACATAATCAAGTATGAAGGTTGAAAAATATACGGTGAAAAATAAGGATAATAGTGGATAAAAATTATTGGAACTCAACTCATTTGATTCATATAAGCCTTGTGGCTGTGCAGCTTGGTGGGACCTTGTTGGCTCCCCCGTGGCTTGTGATAATTGCAGCGCAAAGGGACGAAGCACAGAGCAAGTTTGCACGCCAATAAAGTCTTGAGTTGGAGTAAATATGGATGAAATTGGTAAAAGAGGTGTGCATCTCTCACCCCCACTTTAACTTACTGCCTACCTTTGGGGCATCAACACCCTCAATATAATCACTTCCTGTGGGAAGTGGGCAAAGCCCTGACCCTAGAATGCTAATTCAATCCAAAACAAGATGGAGGAATATGAAAAGTGGGGTCCACATCAGCTGGCCCACCTAAGGGGTGGTGCTGAATGAATGTGGGCACAACTCCTAATCTTACTAATTTTTCCATCTGTTTTGCTGTCAAAAGTGGGAGCAGTACAGGGGGTGGGCATCTCCACTATCTGGAGAGGCTGGGGTTGCATAACAAAAGTGGCAGAGCCTCTGAAGTTTCCCGTCCTGGAATTCACATCCTGTGTGGAAGGGGTGTGAACACCTCTGCCCAAAACAAGCTTTGTTCCTGGCCTCCAAGAGCGAAAGCTCACACCTCAGGAGGTTGGAAACCAGTCTATGGTGATTGGCTGGTCGAGAATAGTCAGTCAACACACTAGTAGTTGGTAAGTTTTCTGGAGGCATCTCTAAGGTGCCTTCTGGGTGCATTGTTTAATACATTTTCCACTGACATTAGTCTTGGTTTATCAAGCTGAGGTTGGTACCGAACATCTTGGGTTACAGTGAAGCCATCATGTAGCTGGGGAACTCGTAATCATGAGTGGCCAGCCCATGAACTTGTCATGGCTTGCCTGTGCTCTGGTAATATCTAAGGCTCTGCTTAGATATTACCACAGGGACACATCCAGTCACGCAGATATGCCCACACATGGGGTATAGTGCACCCTGCCTTAGGGCTGTAAGGCCTGCTGGAGGGGTGACTTACCTATACCACATAAAGTGCTCTGCTGGCATGGCACACAGGGGGGTGTGCCATGTTGACGTTTTTGTCTGCAGCAAGACACACAGGCTGCAATGGCAGTTTGCATGAGCTTAGTGAGGTGCCCCTTAGGGTCACACAATCCATGCTGCAGCCCTTAGGGACCCTCTTTAGTTCCAAGGCCCTAGGTACCAGAGGTGCCACTTACAGGGATCCTACCAGGCTGCCAATTAGGGAAAAATGGTACAGTTTAGGGAAAGAACACTGGTACCGGGGACCTAGTTATCAGGAACCCAGTACACTAGCAGTCAAAGTGACACCATATAAAAAGAGGGGGGATACTGCAACAGAGTCCAGTTCCTACAGCATCTGTCAAGCATGCTCCTGAAAGAGATGAATGTTTCAAGGTAAACGCTGACAGCGCATCGTCACTATTGCCCAGGAATTATCATGAAACAATCTGGGATGAAACCCACTAGTTACAGTCATCACACTACTGTGCTTGAGGGTCAACCTAATGAAAGAGAGGCAGGTCTGTTGAGCATCTGTGTGAGGCTCCGTCCGGTTCTGTATTAGGAAAAGTGCAGGTAGTATAAGGTGATGGTACAACAACTCACAAAGGTTCACACAGCTTCAACTAAAAATAAAACATGTTTAAGTGCATTGCCGTGCTGGTAAAGACCTACTATTAAAATGCCAAAGTACTTTTTATGTTATTCCCTTGACACTTTTTCCTAATTTTTCTTTTTAGGATCAGTCCAAAAAGGAAGAAATCATTGCGCTGCAGTGTAAATTAGCAGAGCAGGAAAAGGTGCTGCAAAATACTGTGGACCGCTTGAGAAGCACTAAACAGATGAAGGAAGACATGGAGGAGTTCATTGTTGGCCAGTGTTAGTATTGTTCTAGAAAGGTTTCTATTAATCACTGATGCAAATAATTTATAAAAGTGAGTTCAAATATGCAAGGTAATTTGACATATCTTCACCACTCCTTATTTGAATTTACGAAAGCGGATTTTTCCTGAAAAAGTTGTCTATAATTAATGAATAACAATGAAAGCTGGTTGTGGTACTGATGATGGAGATAGCAGAGGTTAAAGATTTGTTTAATTATTTAAGCGTTTTACACAAGGAGGAAAGTACCTAGATGTTCATCAGAGGATTTTCCACACAACAATGGGGAGAAGTCGAAGGCAATCAGGTAGGTAACCCATCTCTCCCCCATATTTTCGAAATCCCTTACCCCTTTGTACAACACGAACATGCCTTTTAAAAAACATACCTTTTAAAAGAAAATCAGTTGAGATTTTGTCACTTTATGCCAGAGACTTCCCAAGTGACAGATGGGAAAAAATGTAGCTGTTGCAGCTCCAGAACCCAGCAGTCAATGCTCCTAGATGTAGAATGTTCTCATATCTCTAGTCTCTGATCTTTGGCATATATTAGTCTCGCTGTAGCTCTGTATAATGTGGTGATGGGAGGTTTGATGTGTTGGCAGGGCCATAGATGTCAATTCACCACAGTTCCATGGGTAGAGCACTGCCGACCATTTGACCTCCTACTGACATTACAGGCTTGAGTTCTTCTGAGGGTTTTTTGAAGAGCAAGGATATGAAGGTAATGCACTACAAGGTAATAGAGCTGACACTGTTTTATCACCACCAGACCAGAGGTATCGCGGACATTTCAAAGGTTCAATGGACACGACCGGGATCTCAGATGCAACCACAGCAACAACAGATGTGCACGGGCAGGCCTTTTTCAATTGAGGTTGCGTTCTTGAAATGTGGGTTGATCATATGCCTAGGGAAGGCTGCTTTAGAGTTACGTGGTGTAGCATTGGAATGTCCTCCTGACCACACATCAGAGCTTTGAGAGGGAGTGAATACCTTTATATTGTACCCCTGCAAAATGAGTAGTCTTTGGATTTTAGCAGTTACTCTTTTTAGTGCGATTTTTCTCCCATATGGTTTGAGTATAACATGCCTTGTGGGAAACCCAGTACTTATGTGTGCCACAAGGCATTTTCTGTTTGTACGTCACGTGACTTTTATATGCAAGGAAATTTTAACAAGTGTGCATATTTTGGGGCATATTTACAAGCTCCTATCGCCACCACAACATCACTTTTAGTGATGTTGTTTTTGGCGATAGGGGCTTCGCCTTATTTACAAGGCAGCGTTATGCCACTTAACGTAGCTTCAGGCTGCCTTGTAAATAAGGTACCATTTCACGCTGTACTTAGCATGAAATGGGATGGCAATGGGTGTTGCCGTGGGCGTTCCACCGCAACACCTATTAATTTTGACGCTGCCCTCTATTTACAAGGGCAGTGTACATAGGAGGCTGCACAAAAATGAAGACCCAGAAAAACCTGGTCTTTAAACAGGCAAAACGAGGAGAAAAGCTTTATTTCTCCTCGTTTTTGCTGGTTCCATATGGCTGCCTTGTGCAGCACAAAAAGAAACAGAAAATTGCCATTGATTGTTTATGTGCAGGAAGGTAACCCTAACTGCACGTAAATAATCCTCCAAAAAATGAAGTTTTTCAATTTCTATGTGTGCTGCATTAAGCAGCACACATAGAAGTTCCAAAACGTCATGAATGATTGTTTATGTGCAGGAAGGGAGACCTTCCTGGACAACTCTGTGTGCATGTGCCGGGACTCAGCGTGTGCCCTTTGTGAAGCCTGACTCTGCCCCGATCGTCCCCGACGCTGGGGAATGTGTCTGTGCTCAGCTAGGAATCGCCGAGAAGTGAACCACTGGCCTGAGTCCATTGTCGGGACTGCAGCCACAAAGTGAGTGTGGAGCTGCGGGCTCAGGCCAATGAGTAACTAGCACAAAGTTGAGTCCATTGTTGGGGCTGCAGCCGCAAAGTGAGTGAGGAGCTGCGGGTCCGAGCCAACGAGTAACCAGCACGGAGTCGAGTCAATTGTCAGGACTGCAGCCGTGAGGAGAGTGAGTAGCCGTGGGCCGTTGCCTGGTAACGGAGGACTCAACGCCGAGGGAAGTCAACGCGCGGTGCCCCTCCCAGCACAACGTCAGCCCGAGCCGAGGGAGAGCAACGCTCGAGTGCGAGCCGCAGCGCCAGTCAGATCTGGTCATGGTAATGCTCCAATCCGCACTGTTGCATTGCCTGGAACGGGTTGGTAGTGAACGGCATTGTGCCGATAATTCTTTAAAGACCTCTAAGGCCCACACCGGTTCACAGGAGAGCTGCGGTATCGGAGCCCATCCTTTTTAGTAGTATTTGCAAACCTCGCACTGATAAGGAACTATTTTGATCGAGTGAACTATGACAAAACAAGGGATAACGTAATGCAAAGCTTACTTTTTAACCATTACCAAGAAACTTTATCAAAAGATATTTCGAAGAGGAACATTAACCGTGTATGTGCATTTTTGTTGTTTTGGTTTTGCCTAATCAGATAAAGATATTTATATTTTTATAAATAACTTGTGTGGTGTCCATTTGTGGTGTTTCACTGTGTTACTGTGAGTGTTGGTACAAATACTTTACACATTGCCTTTGGGATAAGCCTGACTGCTCGTGCCAAGCTACCAAGGGGGTTAGCAGGGGTTATCTAAAGTGTGTATCCCCCTTACCCTGACTAGAAGCAAGGGTCCCTATTTGGACAAAGGTACCTACCTCTGCCAACTAGAGACCCCCATTTCTAACAAGCCCAAATACATTCGGTGAAATAGACAAAATATTTTGCATATTTTCTTATATTTTTTTCGAATTAAGTATTAATTGTAAGAAATGGTTGGTGCTTTAATGGTCAAAAATCGGTGCTACAATTGACTGCTGTTAACATGTTTGGTGTACAGGTTCAACCTGCTTACAGAATAATTGGAGATGCTCAAGTAGATGCCTACTGCTCCGTGGGAAATTAAACACAATTATATTTGTAACAGAAAACCCCAGGGGGCGGAAGTAGTGTTTATGAGAGCAATGTTCCCAAAAACTTTGTTGCATTCTGGGCATTGTGGCTCTTTGAAATTAAGAGTATTGTTTAGTGTAGGAAATTGAGTTATTGGGTGGGGATGTGGCGAGTGCCCAACTCAAGCAAAAACCACAATCCTTGTCATGGTCAACCACAAAAGTCAAACATTTATCTAGTGCTTAATCCTCTGGTAGCTTGTCACAAAAGCAGTCAGGCTTAACTCAGTGGCAGTGTGTAAGTAGTTATGCATCACATAAACAGTAAGAAAGCAAAATCACAACTCAATAAAAAAACTCACAACAATTTGTTTTAAAAAGAGAACATTTCAATAAATAATTTTACACCAAAAAAAGCAAATCCAAACAGTAGAAATGGATTTATCAATGTATTAAGTTTGTGGTAAAAGCTAGCACCCAACAGAATAAAGCACCAACCGCAGGCATCTATTCGTGCGAGATTGGAGCAAAGTCAAATGTTATGACTGCGATGGAGTGTGGTTCAGAAAGTTGAAGTGGATTGGGCCCTGTCTTGACTTACCTTTAAACTTCAAAGTATTTTCAAGAAAAAGTTTATGAAAAGTCAAAGGTTAGTGGGGAAGGCAGCTGTCAGTGTCTGAGGAGGATGTGTCATTATCAGGGAGCCGCTGGACAGAGTCATGGGGACATTTTTAAAGTTCAGACTCTGTCACTTTTTTGGAAGTTGAAACTTTCCAGTGGGACATAGATGCAGGCTGTAGCCGGTGAGGGCTTCACGAGGCTGAATACACTTCCTGAGATGTCCTGCTAAAAAGGATTTGTTGGTGCGGAAAATAATGTAGGGGGAGCTACCATGAAGGCAGGAAGAGTGGCACTGCACCCTCGGACGGAGCGGCAAGTAGGTAGGTCCCGGTCTCCTATTGGTAATCTGGCCACTTTTTTGTGGAAAACTTTCTAACTCACACATTTCATGTTTTGTCCATTTGGACACCTTTACCACCACATCTTAGGGTCCGGTACTAATTGGGCGTCACTTGGAGGGCAGTACTCATTTCAGGCAATGTTCCAATGAAGGGTTTAAGATTGTTGAAGCTTGTTGTGTTCCTGTAGTTCAGAACAGGAGGCCAGCCAACTAGCTCCTGGAGTCACTCTTGTAAACCTGGGTCCATGCAACAAGGTAGGCCTCAAGCAGCAGGGCAGTCCTCTGAGGGTACAAGGCAGACTTTAAGCAACAGGGCAGTCCTCTGAGGTACAAAGCAGGCCTCAAGCAGCAGGGCAGTCCTCTGGAAAACAAGACTATCATTGAGTGTTCTCTGAGGGCCAGGAGTGACCTGGAGAGTTAGTCTAAGGGTCTAATATTAATGCCTAGTGCCAGCCTTTGAAGTGGGAGAAACACTAATATGGTTCTGGAAATTTCCTTCCTTTTCTGCCCAGGCTTTAAGGTGGCTAAGGGGATAAACGTCTTGTTTTGAGTACCCTTGTGAGTGTGCTGGATACAGCACTTTGAAATGTGGGAAGGGAAGGGAACAGCTCTGCCCGTCCCATTCTGGCAGGGTGACCCATCCTGCCAATAGCTAGTCCCTCTTAGTCTCACTGTCTGAGAGGAATACACAAGGGCCAGCTGCAATGTTAATCACAGTCATGTGACCCTTAACACAGACTGGAGGCACCAAATGGTTAGCTCAAGGAAACTTTCTAAAAGTGACGTTTTCACAATTGTGACCTAAAATCGTGCTTTACCATTGAAGAGGATTTTAAATTACAGTTCTTTTGACACCAAACATGGCATTACTACCTGTACCCAATACATTGTTAGCACCTATTAAATGTAATAACTTAGCCCAATGTTATCCTCTTGAAGAGTGAGGCCTCACAGTAGTGTTGGAGTTTTTCACTACCAAGACATATAGAACTAACTTTTTTAATGCAATGATCACTGCACTATGGGTTGTTCAGGGCCTACCTTAGGAGTGACATATGTTTCAAAAAGGGATGTTTAAGCCTGGCAAAGGATTTATTTTGTCACATTGAATTAACAGTGTAAAACTGCACTCAAGCTGCAATGGCACACCTAAGACATGTTTTAATTTAAGTGGGTGGCTTTTAATTTACAGGCCCTGGATACATGAAGTACCAGTTTACTAGGGAATTAAAAGTAAATTAAATGTGACCATTGGGTGTAAGCCAATGTTACCATGTTTTAGGTAGGGAGAGCAAGCATTTTAGCACTGGTTAGCGGTGGTAAAGTGCACAGAGTCCTAATGCCAACAAAAATGATTTCAGAAAACAGGATGGGGTGAAGGCAAAATGTTTGGGGGTGACCGTGCAGAGATGGCCAAGTCCAACATCCAGTGTTCATTCGAAAAACTGAGCAATGCATTCCAACAGTGAGTAATACATTTTGACCCTCTACTATTTAAAGACACAACATTGCCCTCGCTATTGTGTCAAATATGTGATTGGTAAGTTACCGAAAATGTTTGTTGGAGCCTGATGAAGGCAGTTGTGAAGGATTTAGTACATGTTTTTCTACAAATCTCTTAAATATCTTGATGAAATTTGGGAGACATCCTTGATTCTGAGCTTTTATGAATTAGTTCCCATTCTGAGGAAATAGTACACATTTACTCTATCTGCTGTAAGCACATCACCGTCTTGATGGCACCTCAAAGTACTCCGACAAGGCCAGTCTGTGATCTCTAGAGCAGCATATTGTTACTTTCACTTGCTGATTCATGGCTTGACAAGGAATATGATCAACACAATTTACGTTGTTTGAAAAAATCTTATAATTATATTTTGGGAGGTTTCGTGCTTTAGATCTAAATAAAGGTGTATTTAGAGCTACACGAGTAGAGCCTTTGTGGTTTCATCTAGTAGTGTAGGCATTAATTAAGAATCCTATTTGAATACACATTCATGGGTAAGGTTTGGCTACAGTGGCGCACTGACATTTCCTTATCTGCTAACAGAAATGCCTGTAGGTGATACACCCATGGGCACCCTCTTTTGTTTCACCCGTGCTGCTTAAGTTGAACCTATCAACAAAACTGTATTTTGCACTCAAAAACAGTGATTCAAGGATATGCCAAATGGGTTAGACAAGTTTGTAGAACTGTGTATAAAAGATGACTGAAAAAAGCTTAGCAGTGAATGGGAGTATCAAACAATTTGCATGATAAGCACATATCCAGAGGAGTTGGCCTAACGGCTAGGTCGGTCGACCTTGAATCTGGGAAACTGGGTTTGAGTCTCACCAATGACGCTGAACATATTGTGATTCTGGGCAAATCACTTAATTTCACCGTGCCTAACAAAAATGAATGTGTCCTCATGTGATGCAACTGGTGCTATGTGAAGCGCTCTGATACCCTAATCGGGACAAGTTCGAGCTATATAAAACTCTGTTATATATAAAAAAAAAGGCTATTGTTGTTGACGTTCAAATGCAGCGTTTGCCTGTATTGCGAACTCATTTCAGAGAAACCTCTGTGAATATATTTCTGAAGCGGAACCCTGATATGGCCATTTGTAATGCAGAGGTTTGGGCAAAATCGTCTGCCCACCTATTGCTGTGTACACTTTGGTGAAATTGCATGATCTTGATTACACCGCAAAATGACATTACACGTCCTTTAACCAAGATGAAGATAAAAAAAAGTGCATTAAAAAACGTGTAACAACAGCAAAATAAAGGAGCATTGGCAAAGCAAGTCGGTTTATAGCCGAGCTTTGGGCTTTGCCTATCATTGTTGTCAATGTTGAACAGCATCCTTAAAATGAAAAGAATGTTTGCTGCTGCTGAACAGCATCAGTTAAAAAAAGTAGCCACTACTGTATATGATGCAGGCGTCATCATAAATGTGCCAGTATGTGTCATGACGCTGTATCAGTTTTTTTGCACTTTATTTTTAATTTCCCTTTTTAAGATGACGTATATCCATATTGGAGAGGTACATTTTTAAAATTGTGCAAAGTGCTAAGTAAAGAGTGAAGAATAGCAGCAGGGCCCCAAAGAGTTTTGTAAGAGCCTGAAGCTGACACTGTCAAATGCTTTGGTTGCAGAATACCAAGGCTGCCTAGTCTTGATTCCACTTAGTGACTCTTTCTTCCACAACCTTATACGTTTCACTCTTGCAGGTTCCTGGTACTCAGGAAACCTGGCATTCAATAAAAAGAAATACATTAACTATAAATTCTTATCGATATCGTTACAATAAAACATCTCTGCTACATCACACTAAGGATATGTGATTATTATTTTTGAAAAATAAATCAATTATATTTACTAATTAAGCTATGAACATTCTGATCAATTCTTTAACTTACATTTTACCCCACAGATGCACTGGTTGAATAAATGATATGGTTATTTTAGTTAAACCGGAGTGAATGAAGGAATCCTTCAGATACATTTTCTAAACATGCTTCATTTGTCGTTTCAGTGACCAGAACACATGATGTGTTAAGAAAAGCAAGAACCAATTTGGAGGTAAAATGATGGCATTTAAATTATGCAAGCATATTGCTTAATTATTCGAAATTATGCATTGTAAAGTATATGAAAAAATAATTAGTCAATTTGAGCCCCAAAGTCTCATTTGAGATTAATTCCATGTAAAAAAAATTGTAGTTATGTATTTGTTTTACTGTGAATTCTTCGGGTAAGATAAAAGATGAGTCCCAAAATCCAAAATACCATTGTATTGTCTGTAAACTTCTTTAAGAAGTACTATGACAAAAACTGCTGAACGGAATTACACCAAATTTGACAGAAAGCTAGATATTGGTCCACAAATTATGCTTTTTGTGATTTGGTGTAAATCAGTCCAGTTGTTTTTGAAAAATTAAGGTGCAAATGTATTAGTATATCTGGACGGTTGGCTCTGGGAGAGTCTCACAAGAGTCTTGCAGGAGCGCCAATTTGGAAATAGAGTGTTCTGATTGGCCCAGGGAGCTTTTCTCACTTGGACCATCTCCCTCCTGTGGGAATCAGACTCCCGCGGTCGCCAGTAGGTAGTTATAGTTAGGACCCTGTTTCCATAGGAAAACCGCAACATTCTATTTGGAATAACTTTGGCGCCGGTCGACGAATCCTCACGAAATTTTCAAAACTAATGGGGCGCTACGCTCCGCTCCTACCCTGAAAGTCTCGGGGGGATTCGTCAAGCGGGGGCTGAGAAAAAAGGGGGGTCCCAAAACGCGTTTTTCCCATGCATTTTTCCATAGGACCTTTAGACACAGCTACAGCCCGAACGGCTGAACAGAGTTACTTGAAATTTGGCAGAGAGGTAGTCTACAGATCAAGGAAGTGCCTTTTGTAGGTCTGGTGTAAATCTGTTCAGTAGTTCCTGAGAAAATAGCATTTAAATCAATATATATATCTGTGGCAGCTTACGGTGCGCTTACGGTAAGCTTACCGTACGCGTACGGTGACGTGCGCGAGCGCGATTCTGATTGGCTGTTAGATCTTAGTAAACATTCGAATCGGTCGAAACCAGGAAGTGCCGGCCGCCATTTTCTCTCTCGCACTCTGAGGGGGGGAGGAAAAACAAAGCTTGAAAACATGTAAAGCGGCAGGTTAGACTGCTCCTAACCACCTAGCTTTGATTAAGGTGTCCCAAAAGATCCCCCAAGGCAAAAATTCAATTTTATTTTCGAAAAAACGCCGATTACGCTTACCGTACGCGTACGGTAAAAAATAATTAAAAAAAAAAATGTTCCACACTTTCCCCACCCCGTGTGCAAGTGGTGCCCGAAGGCACCTTTTGTGCATGGCATATTAAATAATGGAAAAATTAATACATTACCTTTCAGAACGAAGCGCATAATATGTCCTCCGTGTGCGGACGGTGCGCGAAGCGCATCGTGCGTACATGGCCCATCCAGCGTAACGTGGGCACGCGGTGCGCGTAGCGCACCGTGTGCCCACCGTGCGTGCACGGAACGAACTGTGTTAAGTGGGCGCGCACGCCACGAATGGCGTAAAGTAACTTAGCATTTAAAAAAACGTACAAATTCACTGAAAAAACCATAGGTTTCACACACGTTTTGTGCATGGCATATTAATAAATGGAAAAATTAATACATTACCTTTCACAACGAAGCGCATAATATGTCCTCCGTGTGCGGACGGTGGCAGAAGCGCATCGTGCGTACATGGCCCATCCAGCGCAACGTGGGCACGCGGTGCGCGTAGCGCACCGCGTGCCCACCGTGCGTGCACGGCACTAACTGCGTAAAGTGGTCGCGCGGTGCGCGAAGCGCACCGCGTGCTCACTGTGCGCGCACGGTGCGCGAAGCGCACCGCGCACGGAACGAACTGCGTTAAGTGGGCGCACACGCCACGAATGGCGTAAAGTAACTTAGCATTTAAAAAAACGTACAAATTCACTGAAAAAACCATAGGTTTCACACACGTTATAGTTAGGAATTAGCATTTAAAAAACCTTGCAAATTCACTGAAAAAAACATAGGTTTCACACATCTTATAGTTAGCTGGACATTTTACTCATAAAAAACCAATGAAATTCCCCCGTTATAGTTAGTGCAGGCAACTATAACTCACGCGACCGCAATCCTCTGCTGATGACATATGTGTCTTTATGAAAAAAAAATATTTGTAATATATGTATAGCTAAAATTTAATGGAAGAAGACATGGGCAAATAAGTGTCTAAATACAGTATTAGCATCAGCAGAGGATTGCGGTCGCGTGAGTTATAGTTGCCTGCACTAACTATAACGGGGGAATTTCATTGGTTTTTTATGAGTAAAATGTCCAGCTAACTATAAGATGTGTGAAACCTATGGTTTTTTCAGTGAATATATATATATATATCAGCAAAACTTCCTTTTGGAAAAAGGAAGTTTTGCTGATATTTTCGGGCCGTGCTTTGGAGGTCCGTTCGTCGACGCGCCCTCTGGTCTGGAGGTGGTGGACATACCGAAGCATTTGGAGGAGCTATATATATATATATATATATATATATATATATATATATATATGATAAGAAGTTCCCCTCGCTTCTCCTCCAAATGTTGAAGGTACGTCGTCGATAAGAATCACAGCACCACAAAGCACAATCCAGTGGTATTTATTTATAAATGGACCAAGGCATACGCAAGAGTGATGTCACTGACCATATCATGAGTGATGTAATATGTGACGTCATCAGCAGTGCATTGCGGGGCGCGAGTTATAGTTAGCTGAACTAACTATAACGGGGGAATTTCACGGGTTTTGTACGAGTGAAATGTCCAACTAACTATAACGCCCCTGAAACCTATGGTTTTTTCAGTGAATTTCTAAGGTTTTTTAAATGCTAATTTCTAACTATAACGTGCCTGAAACCTATGGTTTTTTCAGTGAATTTCAAAGGTTTTTTAAATGCTAATTTCTAACTATAACGTGCCTGAAACCTATGGTTTTTTCAGTGAATTTCTAAGGTTTTTTAAATGCTAGTTTCTAACAATGCCTACAGAAGTATGACATGTGAAGAAAGAAGAAAAAACACACAGAAAGAAGCAAAAGTAATATAGAAAGAAACAACAGAAGTCCACAAAGACAAAGAAAAATTCAGGAAGAAGCAAGACATGTGCAGAAAGAACCAACAGAGGAGCAGAAAGAGGCCTTGTTGCAAAATCATCCTATGCCCACAACTTTTTCAGACGGATACTGGTGGTAACTGACTCTGACTAACCAGGCCTAGAGCCGGTGCTATGCTATAAGACACTTAGAATACAGTGAAAACACCTACATACACTAGGGAACACTATGCATTGGGGGACCCCTGTGATTAGCATAACCTCCTCTGTAAGTCCCTAGTACGTAATAGGGCAGGGGGATTAAAACTACCTCTTGAAACGTGCCACGGGGCGCGTTTGCACAGTGGTGAAGGGAGGGGGGACCTGAGGTGACATGTGTTCAAACACGCCCTGTGCCCGTTTTAAGTTGGGAGATTAAGTCACCTTGAATCCTGAGGGTCCCTAGGGTCCAACTAGCCCACTAAGTACCTCCAGTAAGTGCCACAGAGCTGCGTTGCACAGAGGTGTAAAAAGGGTCATGGCCAGGACCACTTCTCTGCAACGCAGGCCTGTGGCGCTTACTGGAGGTACCTGGTGGCCTACTTGGCCCCCAGGGGCCCTCAGGATTGAAGGAGACTTAATTCCCCAACTTAAAACGCGCCACAGGGCGTGTTTGCACACGTCACCTCTGGCCCCGCCCCCTCCCTTTACCACTTTACAAAGGCACCCTGTGGCATGTTTTAAGTTGGGGGATTAAGTCCCCTTGAATCCTTAGAGTCCCTGGGTCCAAGTAGCCCACCACGTACCTTCAGTAAGCACCACAAAGCTGCATTGCAGAGAGGTGGTCCAAGGCCATATCCCATTTTACACCTCTCTGCAATGCAACTCTGTGGCACTTACTGGACGTACCTGGTGGGTTAGTTGGCCCCCAGGGACCCTCAAGATTCAAGGGGACTTAATTCCTCAACTTAAAACGTGCCACAGGGCGCATTTGCACACTTGTGACATCAGGCCACACCCCCTCCCTGCACCACTGCGCAAACGCACCCCCTGGTGCATTGTAAATTGGGGAATTAAGTCCCCTTGAGTCCTGAGGGTCCCTGGGGGCCAAATAGCCCACCACTTACCTCCAGTAAGCGCCACAGACCTACGTTGCAGAGTGGTGTAAAAAGGGGCATGGCCTGGGCCACCTCTCTGCAACGCAGCGCAGTGGCGCTTACAGTAGGTAAGTAGCCAGTTGGCCCCCAGGGACCCTCAGGATTGAAGAGGAATTAATTCCCCAACTTAACATGCGCCAAAGTGTGTGTTTGCACACATGTCACCTCAGGCCCCGCCCCCCTCCCTTCACCACTGAGCAAAAATGCACCCCGTGGCGCATTTTGAGTTGGGGGATAAAGTCCCCTTGATTCCTGACGGTCCCTGGGATCCAACTAGCTCACCAAGTACCTCCAGTAAGCGCCACAGAGCTGTGCTGCAGAGAGGTGTGAAAAGGGGCATGGCCTCTGAGCACCTCTCTGCAACGCAGCTCCCTGGTGCATGCTGGATGTACCTGGTAGGCTAGTTGACCCCAGGGACCCTCAGTATTCAAGGGAAATTAATTCCTCAACTTACAACTCACCTGAGGGCGCATTTGCACAGTGGTGAAGGAAGGGGGCGGGGCCTGAGGTGACATGTGCAAACACGCCCTGTGTCACGTTTTAAGTTGTGGAATTAATTCCTTTTCAATCCTGAGGGTCCCTGGGGGCCCACTAGCCCACCAGGGACCTCCAGTATGCGCCAGGGAGCTGTGTTGCAGACAGGTGTTCAGAGGCCACTCCCCTTTTTACACCTCTCTGCAACGCAGCTCTGTGGCGCTTACTGGAGGTACCTGGTGGGCTAGTTGGCCCCAGAGATCCTCATGATTGAAGAGGAATTAATTCCCCAACTTCAAACGCGCCACAGGGCGTGTTTGCACACATGTCACCTCAGGCCCCACCCCCTCCCTTCTCCACTGTTTAAACATGACCCGTGGCACGTTTTAAGTTGGGGGATTAGTCAGTCAGTCAGTCAGTCAGTCAACAATAGCTTTATTCGGTTAATAATTAAAACCATCAAAGCATACACAAAATTTCATTTGCAAATAGTTACATGTAAAAATAATTAACAAAGGAATTTCAAACAGTACACAGTGCACAAATATACATAAAAATAAGTTTAAACAAATAATTGGCGAATGTGAACATTAAAAAGTAAGGCGGGCCAAAATTTATAAAACTATTTCATGATATCAAAAGAAAGGGATAAAAAGGCCCGGTCTCGGACTATCAAACATGCTAAAAAATAGAACTAAAATATATTAGACTACATTCGATTTCTACTTCTAATTGCCCCTGAAAGATAGCTGGCAACTCCAAAACAGACAAGAGGAGAGCCCAGCATTTGCAGAAATACCAAAGCGGGCCTTACTTGGTCAAAGTGATAGTTCTTAAAAATGGGGCAAATAAATTTTTTACGTAACAGAGTGTAAAATTTACAGTAAAAAATCATATGCAGCGTATTTTGTTCGGAGGCGTTATCACAGGGACAGGGGCCCAAAGTGCCCTCTTTAAAAAAGCCCTTCGGGTGTGCTAGGAGCCAAGGTAACATGTCATGTTTGAACCTAATCAATAAAAATAGATGAAAAGGGTTATTTATATAAGTCAAGTATGGCTGAATCTCATTGCCCATACTTAACATGACAAATCTCCTAACAGACGGTTTACACACTTCCTCGCCTTCTCTCTGCAACTTTGCCCTGCACATGAACTGCGACTTTAAGTCTTTTATTTCCAATTTAGACAGCTCACATGGTCTCTCAAATAATTCTAAGCAGCCAAGAGTCTCCATCTTAGATTTAATATATCTTAGCCAAGGAATACACATGGCTTTGTCAAGGACCAGACAATCTTGTATAATGAGCTGGTTTAGGGTTGGTGGATGCTGCGCCCAAACCCTTAGCCAACCCATTAATGGGGCAACGGAAATCTGATCCACTAGATACTCAGCCCCCAAATCTTCGTGGATATTAAAGATTGAAGTAGAAACAGGCAATGACAAAAGTTTCCGAAAAAAGGCATTCTCAATTAATTGAATCTCCACTGCCGATGCATAGCCCCAGACCTCACTACCATACAGGGCCATCGGCACGCACTTAGCGTTATATATCTTCAAAATCGCGGGCAAGGGCTTGCATCCCAGCCGTTTTGCAAAACCCAACAATGCTCCTGTTGCCCTAGCGAGAATATTCTGTTTCTGTGCGCGTTGCGCGACCCATGATCCTCGGTCATCAAAAGTGACCCCCAAATATGGAAAGGTCTGGACTTTTGTTAGCTCCTGCTTATTGCAGAAGAATTTAACCTTTTTAGCAGCTCCATCTCCTATTGTCATTGAGTGGGATTTTTTAAAATTAATTACTAAGTCCAAGGAGACCATAAAATCGTTAAAACCATTTAAAAGGGCTTGAAGGCCTCTTGCAGTTCTAGCCAATAAGACCGTGTCATCCGCATACAACAAAGCGGGAATCAACTTAGTACCTACTCTTGGGATGTCTTTACAAGATGAGGACAAAACTTCCCCCAGGTTATTAATATAAAGTGAGAAAAGCAGGGGGGCAAGAATGCACCCCTGTCTTACCCCACGCTTCACCTGCCAGGCATCAGTTAGATTCCCGTCCTTGTTATAACGGACCGCCGCAGTAGTGTCTTCATGTATAAGTGCTAAAAAGGAAATCAGCACAGGGTCGAGACCCATAGTTGCCAGGGATGCCCATAGTTTTTGACGATTAACCAAATCAAAAGCAGTAGATAGGTCCATGAATGCTAAGTGTAAGACCCCCTGCTTCGCAATCGTATACTTCCCAATGATGAGATGCAAATTAAGGCATTGACCTACCGTGCTCCTTCCCTTTCTGAAACCATACTGAAGGTCCGAAATAATGGAGTTGTCCTCCAGCCATGATGTTAACCGTGCTAGGACAACTTTACCCATTATTTTCATCGCAGAATCGAGAAGAGAAATAGGCCGATAACATGCCGGATCCTCTCTAGCACCTTTTTTAAATATTGGTACTATCACGGCCTTACCCCAAGAACGGGGGACACCCTCCTTTGCTACCGCGTTAAAAACTAAGGTTAGAAGTTTCGCCCAGTAATTTGAATCTGCCTTGTACAAATCTGCAGGGACACCATCGGGGCCGGGTGCTTTGCCCTTTGCCATTGATTCAATGGCGTCCTGAACTTCAGCCTCAGTAAAATTAATTTTCGATGACAGATTAGTATCCCCAAAATTTACAGGATTCTGGTCAGGAATCTCAGAATAAAGCCCACTAAAATGAGACACCCATTTATCTGGGGCAATAAGACAATCATTAATAATATTTTCCATTTCATTAAAAAGTGGGCTGTTAATTACTTTCCAAAATTGGGAACTACTTTTTAAGACACTAGCGTCTGACAATTCTTCCCACGCCAAATTTTTCAGACAAGTTTTCCTTGCCTTTAGTGTTTTCTTGAAGGATCTTCTTGCCTCCACAATCCTGCTGATATCTTTAGCGCCATCTTTTAAGGCCAGTAAGAGAATTGAATGCGCGCTACTACATGCCTGATCAAACCAGATTTTATGCTTCTTAGGTCTTGGTTTCCCAACGAGAGTTAGATTATCCATAATCTGGCTGGTTATTCGCTCAAAGGCACCAAGAATATCCCCTGGTTTAGATTCTATCGCTAGGCAAATATTAAAATCCTCCAAATTACTGTGATACAGTTTCTCAAAAAAATCACTAGGAGTAATAACCTCCCATCTCAAACGAGTTCCCTGTTTAATAGGGACTATGTTTGAATTAGAGATTGTAGACATATGATTAGGCCTAAAGACATCATTAATATTTAATTCCAAAGATAATGGATTGTGGTCACTAAGGACGTTTGCAGTAACACAAAATGGTCCTATCAGTCCCTTCATAGTACAGGAAATTAGTATATGATCAATAATACTGTTGTGACCCTGACCAGTGAATGTAGGCACAGGAGATACTAAATTCTGCATTGGCACAAATAAATTAAAAGCAGATACAATACTGTCTAGAAACATCCCACCTTTTGAAAGATCAAAGTGGGCTTCCTCCTGCGGGCAATAAGCCTGCTTAAAATTTCCAAAACAATTGGATTGTCTTAAATGAATATTAAAATCGCCAAACAATAACAAATAATAAGGGGTAACATTATTTGCATCGAAATCCTCTAAAAAGGTGAATAAGACCTTTAAGTGCTCCAATTCGTCCATCCTCGTAAATGAATTATAAAAGTTCACAACTAACATTGATGGAAGGTTGACACCTACAACTTTAACCGCCAATATATTAGGTGAACTAGTCTTAACAAGTTCTGTGCTATACAATAGCTTAAGACTAAATAATAACAAGAGACCACCACTGGGTCTCCCCGAGGAAGAAGGCACAGCATATTTAATAAAAGACTGGAACCCATCCAAGTAAAAGGAATCTCTGGCCTCCCACGTCTCTTGTAAAGCAATTATATGGAAGGAAGAGAGAAATGACTTCCAACATGTATCCTCTCTTTTTGCTCTCAGCCCAGCTATATTCCATGACAAGGCAGTAACCCTATTTGCTAATACATTAGCCACACTATTACCCATAACCGAAGATTGGGAGGAGGGGTCCGCTACCTCCTCCCTAGCAAAAGCCCTTTCAGGCACATAATTAAGCGTGCCAACGGGAGCATTAACCTGTTCATCTTGAGTGAACGTAATTTTTGGGCGATTGATACCATTAACCCGATAATTCATTTGGGTAACGGGACTAACACCCGGACCATAAGAAACGGTATTATCATTGACAGGCATCGCACTTCCCTCATCTTCCATACACACCCCACTGGCTTCAATGTCCACAGACTGGCTGTGCGCTACATGAAGTCAGTCATTTGTGTCCAGAGAACTAAGGACCTCATATCTGTTACTCAAGGCCAGTGTTCTGATCGCAGGAACAGGTTGGGCGTTGTAACCACTATTCCCGCCCCATCTCTGTAAGTGAGGTGGATAGAAGAACCCCAATGGGAGGATGTTCACATATTCATCATGTAATCTAGACGTTCCTGCCTGCCTAAAAATGTTAGCTACCAAATCCGGGGAGCTAAAACTCACGACTACACAGTCGCCCTTAAGTGTCTTATTTAACTTCCCCACCCAGGGAACCCTTCTTACCATTTTAAAACACTCAAAAAGGTGGCTCCCCAAAACTGTCTTTTCAGCTAAAAAATGTAGGGCTTTGTTCCTCAAAGAGGACCAATTTTCTTCCTTTCCATCAGTAGATGGAGGGACATTTGCCAGAATGACAGTATACGGACAAGCCTCCGGTGGCAAATGCAAAGGATATTCTTTGATTACCTGTGTGGGGGGCAAGCTTACTCTCCTTGGGACATCCCGAGAACTCAAGTTAACACCCCCCGGTGGATCAGCAGCCACTGCAGATTGGTTAGTAACACCTACAGTGGTGAGTATCATGGAATCAGCTAGGTCGGATACTCTGGAAATAGCTCCTGCTAGGGTGGGTCTCTCCAGTAGATTACGATTTGCTAAAATTGTTTCCTGACCAGCTATGTGGCGCTCAATCGAAGTAAGTCTGTTCTCAATTTTATCAAGTCTATTCAAAACCGGGGACAGAGAAACCTTCAATTGCTCATCCATAAGTTTTAAAATTTCAATCAAGTCCCCTTGAATCCTGAGGGTCCCTGGGGTCCAACTAGCCCACCAGGTACCTCCAGTAAGCGCCAGAGCTGCGTTGCAGAGAGGTGCAAAAAGGGGCGTGGCCTCTGAACACCTTTCTGCAACTCAGCTCCCTGGCGCATACTGGAGGGTCCTGGTGGGCTAGTTGGCCCCCAGGGACCCCCAGTATTCAAGGTGAATTAATTCCCCATCTTACAACGCGCCAGGGGGGCGCGTTTGCAGAGTGCTACAGGGAGGGGGCGGGGCCTCCGACATGATGCCGGTCTTTTTTTATATATTTATTTTTTAAAGAAGGGGAGCTGTGTGACCCCCTTCCTTTTCTATTTTATGGACCCTGGGGACCCCATCCCCTAGGGCCTGACCCCCATTAAAAAAAAAATATATATAAATATTACGGGAAGGGGGCCGCGTGGGCCCCCCTCCCATGGCCAATTCCGTCCCCGGGGACCCCATCCCCGGGGCATGGCCAAATATTTTATTATGGGGGGGCTGCGTGGCCCCCCTCCTAAGGCCTCTATTTTCCCCGGGGACCCCATTCCCCAGGGCCGGCCTTTATTTATTTATTATTATTTTTTTCTTTGGGAGGGGGCCGCGTGGTCCCCCTCCTGGGCCACTTCTGGCCCTGGGGACCCCATCCCCTGTGGCCTGGCTATTGCATTTTTTGTTTTGTTTTTTCAGAGGGGGGACGCGTAGCCCCCTCCTCAGGCCAAAGAGGGCCCCGGGGAACCCATCCCCCGGGGCCTGGCCTCTGCTTTTTTTTTTTTAAATGCACAGGGGAGAGGGGCTGTGTGGCCTCCCTCCCGGGCCACTCCTAGCCCCGGGGACCCCATCCCCTGGGGCTGGCCCTCTCCTTTGGGGACCGTGGGGGGAGCCCCAATGCCCCCACGGTCCCAGCCGGCTCCCCTCCTCCTGAGGGAGCCGGCATTGCTTTTCCACATGGGGAGCTGCTAACATGCAGCTCCCCATGTGGAAAAGCAATCGCTTCAATGAAGCAAAGCAGTTTGCAATGACAGGACGGGAGCCGCGAGGCTCCTGCCCTGTCATTGCAAACAGCAGTGTCCCAGGGTGTGGGCACCCCGGGTCACTGCAGGAGCTGGCACTGGGGGGGGGTGATCCCCAGGGCCATCACGGGCTCCAGGAGGGGGGCCGCGTGGCCCCCCTCCCACTTAATGCAAAGCCCCAGGGGGTGGTGGTCCCCGGGGCTCGGGGGTCCGTAACGGGACCCCCTAATTTGAATAATTAGGGGGAGGTGGCGGTTCCCGGGGCATGTGGGGGGCTCTTGCCCCCACACAGGTTTATTGTATTTAAAAAACACCCCGGGGGTGGTGGTCCCCGGGGCTGTGGGGGGCCTTAGCGGCTGCACCACACATTTAAAAATGTGTCCCGGGTGGTGGCGGTCCCCGGGTCTGGGGGGGCTGCGTGCCCCCCGCAACTCTTTGATCAAGCCCTGGTGAGGTGGCAGTCCCCGGGGCAGTGTGGGGGGATTGGGCCCCCCCACACATTTTTTAACTGCCCCCGCGACCTGGCCCACCCGTGGGCTTAATTAAACAAAGCGTGGGAGCTACAGGAACTACTGAACGGATTTACACCATTTAATAAAAAGGGCTCTTTCTGAACCAAGCGTTACAACAAACAAATGATGGACGGAATGCTGACAATGCAGACATTCTCCTCCAGTCAAGAGATCTGGGTTAAATCCATTGTTCTTTTGCCCACTATGCCACCCCAGTTCAGACATGGCCATATGCAAATCAGTCTTGACCCTGTGCCTCATGGGAACAGTCCAGCCCGAACTGCCAAGCCATGTCTTCCCTGGACCGGAATCAAGCATCCTAGGACCGGTTTCTGGCTATCAGCCGTCATCAGCCAGGATAGCTTGACTCCAGTGGCGTAGTGAGCACGGGTCCCACGTCTGGGAATACCCATCCCACTTAGGGCGAAAAGCGTTACAACAAACAAATGATGGACGGAATGCTGACAATGCAGACATTCTCCTCCAGTCAAGAGATCTGGGTTAAATCCATCAATTGTTGATTTTGCATTTGTCACCCCGAGTGGGAAGGGTATGCTCAGACGTGAGTCCCTTGCTCTCCATGCCACTGGAATCAGGCTATCCTGGCTGACGAGGGCTGAAAGCCCGAAACCGGTCCTAGGATGCTTGTTTCCAGTCCAGGGAGGACCTGGCTTGGCAGTTCGGGCTGGACTGTTCCCATGGGGCACAGGGTCAGGACTGATTTGCATATGGCTAGGTTCAAAATGGAATGGCATGGTGAGCAAAAAACGATGGATTTAGGCCCAGATCTCTGTACTGGGGTGAATGTATGACATTGTTCTGCATTCTGTCCATCAATTGTTGATTTTGCATTTGTCACCCCGAGTGGGAAGGGTATGCTCATACGTGAGTCCCTTGCTCTCTATGCCACTGGAATCAGGCTATACTGGCTGACGAGGGCTGAAAGCCCGAAACCGGTCCTAGGATGCTTGTTTCCAGTCCAGGGAGGACCTGGCTTGGCAGTTCGGGCTGGACTGTTCCCATGGGGCACAGGGTCAAGACTGATTTGCATATGGCTAGGTTCAAACTGGAATAGCATGGTGAGCAAAAAAACGATGGATTTAGGCCCAGATCTCTGTACTGGGGTGAATGTATGACATTGTTCTGCATTCTGTCCATCAATTGTTGATTTTGCATTTGTCACCCCGAGTGGGAAGGGTATGCTCAGACGTGAGTCCCTTGCTCTCCATGCCACTGGAATCAGGCTATCCTGGCTGACGAGGGCTGAAAGCCCGAAACCGGTCCTAGGATGCTTGTTTCCAGTCCAGGGAGGACCTGGCTTGGCAGTTCGGGCTGGACTGTTCCCATGGGGCACAGGGTCAAGACTGATTTGCATATGGCTAGGTTCAAACTGGAATGGCATGGTGAGCCAAAAAACGATGGATTTAGGCCCAGATCTCTGTACTGGGGTGAATGTATGACATTGTTCTGCATTCTGTCCATCAATTGTTGATTTTGCTTTCTGAACCAAGGGCTACCTTTTTGCCAAATTTGGTGTAATTCCGATCAGTAGTTTGGGCTGACAACTGAGTGTCATAATGATACTAGTACTAGAAGCACATTCCCTTTTTCAAAGAGTGCAACAGTGTCCATATAAAACAAATGCATTGGCACAAAATACTGAAGCACAAACACCAGTCACTGTTTCATTTGGCAGTGTTTTCTTAAAAACAGACACACAGTGGCAGCAGAAAGTACATTCGTTTTTCAGTTGCCTTAATGTACAAAGACGAAAATGGAGGAGGAACGCAAAGCAAAGCCAATCGGCCGGCACAAGCACAAAATGAAAGGTCTGCAATGGAAGGGAGGTCAATAGGTGGGATGAGAGGGGGATAAAGGGGATTGTCTCTATACTCAGGAAATGAAGGAAGATAAAAATAGACTACCAGTGAAAAACCTTGATTTTAGTAGCATCAATTCTCCTTTTAAAGTCTTATCATTCGGAAGTCCCTGAATATTCAGGAGATATTTACTAAGGTTTTGGTAAACTATAAACTTCCATAAAATTGTCACACTATGAAAATTGTCATTCATTTCATGAACACCGTGAATAACCGTATATTTCAACCAAGACAAATTTTGTATTGCCCTCAAACACTTCCTCACACATTTGTAGTATTTTAGGTAAAAATAGCACGAAAAGATGCAAACTGCAAACTGCATATATCTGGTCATGCCGGACTAGTATCAAGTCACAAGTTCAGGTGACCATGAAGGAGTGCAGGTCAGATACCGGTCCAAATTTGACCTCCTGGGAGTTTTACCTTCTGGCTTTGGTTCTGGGTCTTTGTGGCATTTCTTTGAGGATCTCTGCATCACTGTGCATTGGATACAGTGAAGCTTTCAGCTGAGCCTTAAGGCTCTGTGGGGCTTTGCATTGCTTTGCGCTTAAACTGGTGAGGTTTTTAGTTGTGCGGCGATGCTCTGTGAGGCTTTGCGCTACTTCACGTCAGATCCGGTGAAGCTTTCAGTTAGGATCTATGCGTCATGACTCTGAGGGGGTTCTGCGTCTCTCACCATAGGATCCGGTGATGCCCTCAAAGAGAAGGTGTGTGATGTGTGAGGCTTTATGTCATCCTGTGTCTGGTGAAGCTGCAGGTCAGGAGCTGTGCGGTGCGGCAATACAAGGCCCTGTGTCACTCTGCATTCCATTGCATCCCATACAGGGAAATCTTCAGTTAGTAGGAAGAAATACACCCTGACTCAAGGGTCCAGCCCTTGGGGGTAAGGACTCACACCCACAGCGACCAGCAGAGGGGACCATGTCAGGTCCAGTTTGGTCTGGTCAGCTGAAAAGCAGGAAAGGTCTCTGAAAGCTATTGTGTCTGTGTAGCTCAAAAAGGTCAGCCAACTGACCCTTGGAGTCACATCTGAGGTTCTGGGTTAAGGCAAGATGGTCTAGTCTTCCTTCTTCAGACAGCAGGGCAGTCCTTATTCTGAATCTTCCCAATACAGGAGCATTCTAACAAGGGCACTGGGTAACCACATATATGTCCAGTACCAGCCTGTGGGTGGGATAAACTCCTGCCCACCCCATAACCAATGGGGTAAACATTCCCAGGGGTGACACTTCCTCCCTGCCAAGGCCCTTTATTTTCCTTTCCTGGCAGCAGTTATATCTCCCTGCAGGCTGCAGGTGTCAATTGGGGATTAACTGTAAAAAGGCTACCAGAGGCATAAGGCAGGAAAATACCAACTTTCTAAAATTGTCATTTTTCAAAAGAATAATTTAAACTCTGAATTTACCACTGAAAAGGATTTTAAAATTAAATTAAAATGAGTAGAAGTAGTATTTTCTAGCTGTTTCCAAAATGCATTTAGCTCTTATTAAGTGTAATAAGTTAAACCAGTATTAGTCTATGACCGACCAGCCTTGTCACAGTGACAAAAGACTTTGGGGGTGTTTCTGCTAAGACATGTAAAATATGAAATATACTCATTTACTTTTTGAATACCATGCACCTTGATCTATGAGCTGTTGGGCCCTATCTTAGGGGTGACTTGTACCACCTCCCCGGGGCTTTCAAATTTAATTGCAGGGGCCCCGCGCTCCCCCTGCAGCCCGAGGACTGCCACCTCCTGGGGGCTGTGTTCAAATAAAATGCGTGGCGGGGCTGCTGCCCCGCATACTGCCCTGGGCACCGCCACCTCCCTGGGGCTTTTAACTTTAAAATGCAGGGGGCCTCCCGCCCCTCCCACAGCCCCCCGGAGCTTTAAAAATATGTTAGCGGGGGCCGTGTGGCCCCCCTCGTCAAGCCCTCCTTGACCCTGGGGACAGCCACCCCCCTAGGTTCGGCTCCTGCAATGTCCCGGGGTGCCCACCCCCGGGACAATGCAGTTTGCTATGGCAGGCTACCCTGTCATAGAAAACACTACTTCGCTTCATGGAAGCGATAGCAGGAAACCTGCTCTTGCTTCCATGAAGCAAAGCAGAATTGCTTTTGAACAAAGGGGGGCTGCATGTCAACAGCTCCCCTTGTCCAAAAGCAATGCCGGCTCCTGCAGGAGGTGTGGAGCCGGCAGGGAACATGGGGGTAATTGGGGCTCCCCCGCGGTCCCCAATGTGAGGCCAGGCCCGGGGGATGGGGTCCCAGGGCCAAAAGTGGTAAAGGGAAGGGGGGCCACTTAGCCCCCATCTCGTAATAATAATAAAAAAAATAGTTTTAAAAGAGGAAATGCCACGGGGATGAGGTCCCAGGGGCCAATAGTGGCCTCAGGAGGGGGTCGTGCGGTCCCCCTCCTTTAAAAGGAATTTTAAAAAAAAATAAAAAACTATATGGCTATGCCCCGGGGGATGGGGTCCCCAGGCCAAAATTGGCTTCGGGAGGGGAACCGTGCAGCCCCCTTCCCGTTTTTAATGCAAAAAAGAAAAAAATGTCTCAGGCCCTGGGGGAGGGGGTCCCTGGGGCCCCCAAAATATTAGAAAAGTAGGGCCACACAGTACCCCTTCTAACAAAAAAAACAGAAGCCGGCATCTCGCTGGAGGCCCCGCCCCCTCCCTGCACCACTCTGCAAACGCACCTCCTGGTGCGTTCTGAGTTGAGGGATTAAGCCCCATAGAATCTTAAGGGTCCTTAGGGGCCAACTAGCCCACCAGGTACCTCCAGTGAGCCCCACACAGTGGGATTGCTGAGAGGTGGTCCAAGGCCACGCCCCTTTTACACCACTCTGCAAACGCAGCTGCGGTGCCGTGTGTGTTCGGAGAGATTCTGCAAACCGTTTGGTCAAGAGACGGCCTGTGCCCAGCTCATGTAAGTACTGTACAGTTACATGAGTGACAGGTTCCTGTGTTACATCGCCCCACAAAGCACTACATGTATGAACTATTGCAGCGTGTAGTAAAAATGTACCCTGTGGCAATTCCGAATCCTCGGTTAGATCTGCAAATGAGAGAAGCAGCCCATCACTGTAGAGATCAGTCAGCGTCTGCACACCGGCTTCTTTCCAGTGCGTCAGTTCTGTGCTGGTTATTGTCCTGAGTCTTCTTGGGGTACCCAGTATCGGGAGCGATGGCGCATATGGTATGACATGTCACGTAATGCGGAGGCTGCACCTATAGCACAGATATGCCACCCGCACCGGGATCTGGGCAGGTACACTGCCTGTCCAATCCGGATGAAACAGCGTCACGATCAGAGAGTGTGTGAGTTCAGGTGCCTGTGTTGCTATGTCCGCCAACTGATGCGCGCTAAGCCAACGCGCCACCCATTGAAGTTGAGCAGCTAAATAGTATTGTTCCATGTTGGGTAGTGAGTGTCCCCCCCTGGTTGGTCGGCGGGTACATTTTAGCCATGAACACCCTGCTTCGAGTCCCATGCCATATGAATTGCCGCATGTCTGGTTCCACATTTTTGAAAAACGGTGGTCTAAGGTGTAATGGCAAATTTGAAAAGTAATAAAGGAGGCGCGGTAGCATTACCATTTTTAGCAGCGCAATCCTGCCCATATCCGCCAGCGGTAGGGTAGACCAAAAGGACATTTGCGCTCTTATAGCTGTAACAGCGCGCAACAGATTTCCCTTAAGGAGGTCTTCGAGTCCCGGTATATCAGGCTCCCCAAATATCAGAATCCCTCAGTCTGCCAATGGACTTCTCTGCCATTAATGGTCAGGTGTGGGTCGGGGTGGATTCTGCAAATGGATATAAACATGACTTTTCCCAGTTCACCCTCAATCCCGACATGAAAGCGAAGTTGTGCAGTCTGACTTAAATTGCTCCATGTACCTGCCTCACGTCCCGGAGATATATCAATAGGTCGTCTGCATATGAGACTGCATTCATACCGTCTCTCAGTGGTATTCCCCAGTCATCATGCGTAGAGCAAAGTGCCACAGCCAATGGTTCAATGGCAAGCGCAAATAACAGCGGGGAGAGTGGGCAGCCTTGCCTCGTACCACGCTCTATGGGAACATGCCCCAAAACATACGGACCTGTATTGACTCTGGCCATAGAAAAGTACTCGCCAGGCCATAGTGACGCAGTGCAGCAAACAAGAACTCCCATCCTAGGGTGTCAGAAGCCTTCTCGAGGTCTAACACTAGGCAACCTGCATGCGGCCAGTCGTTCCCCGAATAATGTGCCACACGAAAGAAGCGCCTCAGATTTAATGATGTGTTGCGCACTACAGCCTCTGATATATGCACTCATATACGCATTCAGACACTCACATACTGCCGCTCATCCACAGAGATACTCACACCTAGACAGTCACCCAAAGACTCATTCACACTGCCACTTACTCACCAATACAGTTATACACACACCACCTCACTTATTCATACAGATACTAACACATATTTACTCTCTTATAAAGCACACACTCATCCATGCAGCCACTCTTACAATCACTCACTCTCACATATAGTCAGTTATATACTCCAACACTCACATACTGCCTTTCACATATGTAGTTACTCACACATATACCACTGAGTCATCCATTCACTCACCAGCACAGCCATACGCACAACCACTCACCCATAAAGCCCCTCACAGATGCACTCATGAACCCATACACCCAATGAATCACCCACTCACACATCCATGCAGGGAGTTAGGCCCCTCCACCCACCCACACAGAGACTCAGGCACCCATACAGGTACTCAGACAACCAATCATTAACCCATATAGGCACCTTTGGGTATCTATATATAACATTCTTTAACTTTTAAAAATCACCCAGTCTCTGGATGATGTCATCAGTGATGTAATTTGAAATATCATCAGTGATGTCACTGACCATGTCATGAGTGATGTGATATGTGATGTCATCAGCAGTGCATCGTGGGGGCACGAGTTATAGTTAGCTCAACTAACTATAACGGCCGAATTTCCCTGGTTTTGTATGAGTAAAATGCCCAATTACCTATAACGTTCCTGAAACCTGTGTTTTTTTCAGTGAATATATAATATATACATTTACACATATATATATATAAATGTATATTTAGTTATATCTATATGTGTGTGTGTGGGTATATATATATGACCCCCCGCAGTCCCGGAGAAGCAGTGACAGACCTGCGGTAATCAGCGGACACCGAGTCGGAGGACTTGTGATAAGCAGAAAACCTAGCAGGTAGGAATTAGCTGGGAAATTGCGGGGTGAGGAGGTGTGCAACAAGTTGCTCAGCGACAAATTTTTTAACGCTGTGGGCAATGTGAATGATAATTGCTATATTGACTCATGTCGGCCGACGTGGTAAGAGCACGGGAGATGGCGGCAAGGGAGATGTTCTCTGATACACTCCCCACAATAAGTGGAGCCACAGAAACAAATAAAGATACCTTACATGTTAACAACACTGTGAAAGATCTATTTAAACAACTGGAGAAAAAAATCCCTATTTAATGCAGCCAGCTGGCACCCAAAGGTGCGCCAAAGGCAAGCCCACCTGCGCCCATCCATGACCCTACCAGTGCCAGGAACCCTGAATCAACAACCATCCACTGCCATGACTCAGCTGCCCTCCTCACAATCGACCCCGGAAGGAGCAACAACTGCCAGCTATCCACACTGAACACCAGCCACGGACAGTTCTCCTGCCATTACTGCTGCCGTACTTTCATCACTGTATGCCCCCCATGGCCACTGCCCCCACACCGTGCGCCAACTCCACCGAAGCCCTGAAATGCATCCTCCATAACGTGCGCTCCCTGCACAGACACGCCGTAGAGATCTGGGACCTCCTTGAAACCCTCTCACCAATCGTCGCCTTCTTTACAGAAACCTAGACCAACACCTCCTCCGCCCCGACGGATACAAGATCCGGAGAAAGGACCGCCCCAACTACCAAGGAGGAGGACTCACCATCACACACAAGAGCCCCCTCCAACTCTCCAACTCCACCACCAGCGACTGCTCCTCCTCCACCACCAAACACCTTCACTTCCAGATCCAGACCTGCCCTAGAACCAAACTTCGCTGCACCCTCGCCTACAGACCCCCCAGACCTCATACACCGTTCACCACTACCATCGCTGACCTCATAGCACCCCACTCCATCGCCTTCATGGACTACATACTCATCGGAGACCTGAACTTCCACTTCGACAACATCAGCGACCCCAACTCCAACATCCTCCTGGACAACTTCTCCAACATTGGACTGAAACAGCTCGTCACCACGCCTACCCACATGGCAAGACACCCCCTTGACCCCATCTTCACAGGAGGTAACAACATCCACTTCAGCCACACCACAAAACCCCCATGGATGGACCACCACTGCGTACAATTCCCCGTAGGCAAACACACGCCACCCAAACCTGCACTGCACCCTCCATGAAGGAACTGGAGCAAAGTCACTGAGGAGCAGCTCAACTCCACCCTCAACTGCAATGCCCCCAACACCTCTACCGACACCAACCTTGCAGCCAAAGAACTCCACAGATGGATCTGCAACTGCACAGATGAGCTCGCACCTCTATGTAACCCCGACAGACAACGCCCCAGAAAGGCCACCTGGTTTACTGCCGACCTCCAAAAATCAAGACGCACCTGCAGACGTACTCAAGAAAAACTGGAGAAACAGCAAAATGTCAGAAGATAGCACCAACTACAAGAACGCCATGGCGGAACACAACCAACGCATCAGATCCACCAAAAGGACCTTCATCTAAACCAAAATCCTCGCCAACTCCAGCAACTCCAAGGAACTCTTCAGCGCCATCCAGGAATTCACCAAGCCCCCCAGTGAAACCACGGACATCAACTCTTCCCAGAACCACTGAAACAAGCTTGGTTCCTTTTTCCATCTGAAAATCAAGGGCCTCCATGACAACTTCAATAACCAGACACCTGACCTCAAAACCACATCCTTCTCCCGAAACGCCAGCCAGCCCACCATCTCCTCCTGGACCCCAGTCACCACCGAAGACACCACTTCGACCATGAAAAGCATCCACTCAGGAGCCCCAATGGACCCCTGCCTACCACACATCTTCCACAGAGCCGCCACCACCATTGCTCCAGAATTGTGACACACAATCAACACCACCCTTCAAGACTGTAATATTTCCCGACGACTGGAAACGTGCCGAAGTGAGACCCCTTCTCAAGAAACCCTCAGCAGACCCCACGGACCTCAAAAACTACGACCCATCTCCCTCCTCCCCTTCAAGGCCAAAGTCACCGAGAAGACCGTCAATGCCCAGCTAACAAGATTCATTGAAGATAACTCCATCCTCGACCCCTCCCAATCCGGATTCCGCAGCGACCACAGCACAGAGATCGCTCTACTCGCTGCCACAGGCGACATCAGCACCCTCCTCGACCAAGGACACACCATGGCCCTGATCCTACTCGACCTCTGTGCAGCATTCGACAACGTCTCCCACGGCACACTTACCACCAGGCTTCACAATGCCGGAATACTGGGAACTGCCCTTGACTTTATCTGATCCTTACTCACCGGCAGAACACAAAGAATGAGACTGCCTACCTTCCTCTCTGAACCCATGGAAATCAACTGTGGCGAACCCCAAGGATTATCACTCACCTCATGCTCTTCAACATCTACATGGCCCCCATTGCCACCATTGTCAGACAGCATGGACTCAGCATAGTAGCCTATGCCAACAATACCCAGCTCATCCTCTTCCTCACCAAGGACCCCATCACCACCAGGCTCAACTTCCAGGAAGGAATGAAGGACGTTGCATCCTGCATGAGCAGCAACTGGCTGAAGCTCAACTTGGAGAAGTCAGAGGTCCTTGTGCTCGGACCCTCCCCCTCTGCTTGGGTCAACACCTGGTGGCCCACTACCTTCGGCAGCCCTCCCACCCCTACAGACCATGCCCAAAACCTCGGCATAGTACTCGACTCCTCCCTCTCCATGATAAGCCAGGTCAACGCCGTTGTCTCCAGCTGCTTCTACACACTCCGCATCCTCGAAAGACCTTCAAATGGATCCCCCCAAATCAAGGAAGACCGTCACCCATGCACTCATAACCAACAGACTGAACTACAGAAATGCCCTCTATGCCAGGATCAACAAGTCTCTGCTCTGCAAACTCCAGACCATACAGAACACCGCAGCCAGACTCGTGCTCAGCATCCCTTGACATGAGCACATCACCTGAGGAACCTCCACTGGCTCCCTGTAGAGAAGAGAGTCACTTTCAAGATACTCACACAAGCCTGCAAATGCCTTCACAACACCGGACCTCAATACCTCAACAATAGAATCTCCTTCCAAGCACCCAAGCAAAACCTCTGATCCGCCGAACCCGCCCTCGCCGAAACCCCGTGGATCCGCAGAGCCAGAATGGAGGGAAGAGCCTTCTCCTGCATCGCGGCCAAGACCTGGAACAAGCTCCCGATCAATATCAGACGCGCCCCCTCCCTGAACATCTTCAGGACAACACTCAAGACCTGTCTCTTCGACTGAACGGAGCTACTTACCCCCATGGCTTGAGACCCTCACAGGTGAATAGCGCACTTACACTTCCCCTGATTGATTGATTGCAGTTTGCTATGGGATGATGGGAGCACTGTTCCCACCACCCCATAGCAAACAGTGTGCTCACTTTGAACAAGCGGAAGCACTTTGCTCTCGTTTGTTCAAAGCAAACACACTATGCTTTTTACCCCCAGGGAGCAGCATTTCAGCCACTCCCTGGTGGTAAAAAGCCATGCCTGCTCCCACAGGAGGAGGGAGCTGGCCGGAATTGTGGGTGGCTTCGGCTCCACGGCTATCCCCAACCAGCTGGCCATGCCCTGGGAGATGGGATTTAAAATGGTGGGGCCTCAACCAATGGCGTCCCTGAGCTGAAATTCGGCCTGGGGAGGGGGCCCCCATCCTTAACATTTTTGTTTTTAAATGAAATGGGCTGGCCCCGAGGCCGAAAATGGCCCGGGAGGGGGGCCACTTGGTCCCCCTCCCTTTAAAAGGAGAACAAAAATTGCCATGCCCCGGGGGATGGGGTCCTGGGCCGAGTTCGGCCTGGGGAGGGGGGCAGCATAGCCCCCTCCCCTTTACTAGTTTGAAATAAATAGAAAGGTCTAGCCTCCGGGGATGGGGTCCCTCTCCTTTTTTATTAAAAAAAATAAAAAAGGGTCAGCCCCCGGGCAATGGGGTCCCCAGGGCTCAAAAGCATAAAAGGAAGGGGGCCACACAGCCTCCCTTCTTAAAATAATGGTGCTTTCACCAATGGGTATTTATAGTTAGCACCACATTTCCATATGATATGGATTTTTTAAGTTTCTTATATCTTTTCATCTATCTAAGCTCCTTCTTGGAACGTATTGAGGTGACCTGTCAAGCAGAGGCTGAGATAAATGGGGCTCCCAAAACGCATTTTCCCCATGCAATTTGCCACAGGAAAATTCGAAACAGCTACAGTCAAAACGACTGAATGGAATTACACCAAATTTGTCAGAAACCTAGATGTATATAACTGTATACTACTCTCTCTTCCCCTAAGTGGTTGTAGGATTCTCCTCCCTCCTGCCACCTGGGCATGATGCAGTCTACTCCTTTTCGGTGTAGGAGATATAGAGAGAGCAGGGAGCAATCACACCATGCTCAGCAGCGACAGTCAAACTTCCTCCATTATATCTTTGGAGACAAAAGGGAGGCAGAGGAACCAGGAGAGGCAGTGAATCAGCTCCTACATTCTGCTGTTTGCTTCACATCAGTGGAAAAGAGGGTAAAGATGGGAAAGCGACCTTCACTCTTGTAAACAACTGAGAACCGATTCCACTGTTCTCAGTAATGGTATGTTGTGGAAGCCATATAGCATAGCCAGAGTTCTGTCAAATGTGGCAGTGAATCAATTTTATATAAATTATATTTTAAATAACTTTGTGATTAGATGTTCCTTTTTCATTTGTAAGAAAATGAATTAATAGTTGGAGTGTATGATAGTTCTCCACAAGTAATACAGAGCGTAGCAACTTTTTAGCTCCAGGCAAAGATTTCAATAATTTAAACCTGGGCTCAAACCCTGTTAGCTCCATCACAGAGCAGAGAGGGTTAACTTAGTGAAAATGTGTAAAGCAATCCGAAGTACAGAAACAGTTAAAAAGTCAGAAACACAAAAAAATTAAAATACTATTCCAATTTACAAACCTAGAGGAAAATGTAATAAACAAAATTAAACCAAAACTACAAAATGCAAATAAGAGGAACCAGGGATATGAATTGTAATAGATTTAAGAGAAAAATCACACAAAAAATAAATCGCCAATAGAAGGTGCAGTTAGAGATTGACTGGAACCTAGGTAGGATTTCAGGTCGAACACAGTGGAAAGCGGTTTGGACACACCTAGTAGGTACAACCTGTTCAAAGATTTTACATTCTGACTTAATCCCTGAAATGGAAATTTAAAACCTCTGATGAGGAAGTCCTCTTGAAAATGAGTAGCCAATGGACGAGGTTCCACTGAAGCTATTGATTTTGGTGGGAAAAGCTCCAATCGGGAAATGTTCAGTCTCATGCCCAGGGAATCCTCTCATTAGTCAGACATGTTCCACATCTTCTCCTGGTGAAATTTCTTCAATTGGTTTTAATTTCTTCTTCTTAGCTCAGAATCCTCCAGCAGGGCAAGGCTGAAAGCTATATCCAGGCTGGTCACACTGAAGTCAGATATACTTGCAGTGAGTGTCTGCTGAAAGGCTTTTTGTAGCGACAAAAAAGCTTGTGGCATGACCAAATTTAATTTTGTTCTGAGCCAGTTCACACCTTCCGTGGACTAACTTGCGTGGTTTATCCCAGTCTCTTGATGTCTGAAAGTTCAAACTTTTTCCAAGTTCAACTTTTCCAGAAATTGTTCTTGACATAGCCAACGGCCCCAGGACCTCAAGGATATCACTTAGGGGTCAGATCTCACTGTAGCAGAGGCCACCTGCAGGGTGCAGTTCAGGTCCAGTTTCAACTGGTCAGGTGGACACTTCAAGAAAAAGGCCTCTTGCAGGTTATTGTGTCCCTGTATCCACATTGGAGGTCAGCCAACTGACCCTTGGAGGCCACTTCTGTGTCCTGAGTGCTTGTGGGAGCAGGTCTAGCCCTCCAGGCTTACAGTTCTTAAACAGCAGGTGCAGTCCCTCTTCTGTTCTTTGTCCGGTCCAAAACGTGTTCTGAGGAGCTGTGGGTGAAATGACAGATTTCACAAGCCAGTGGGTGGAAGTAACTCCTGGACACGCCCTAACCAATGGAAAAATATTGCCAGGGGCAAACTTATCCACTTTTGCAGCACAACCTGTTTTACTGTAAACTGGACTAGAACGCGCTATTCTAAGGGGAATCCAACTTGATGCAGGCCTTCTGCCTTTGGAGGGAGCTTGTGTGTCAGTCAGGGATGTGTTTAGAGATATGAGTCGCCCTCTCTTCCTAAGCTACCAAAACTGGTTCTGCGATCCACATCCTTTTATACTGGGCTGGCGCCCAACTGGCTAACTGGCCATTGTCTCTGCTCTGGGAGCAATCTTCACACGTCATAAAGGTCAAGCAGTGGCAGGGCAGCTCATGTTGGGCTAATACAAATTAGCCTTCAGGAGCTTTAGGTCAGGAAATGGTAACTTTCTAAAAGTTAGTTTCCCTAAATATTTCTTAACAATCTGACTTGCCTATTAAGTTTGGTTTTTATTACATTTTAAACATAGTGGCTGAACTATTTCTCTAGCTTGTCCCAGATACCAGAATTAATATTTCAATCTGTGCTGTAATTTTTCTCATGGGACAGCCAGAGACTACCACAGTAAAAATAGCTTTTAGGGCTTGCCATTGCAAGGACATGGTAATATTAGTTTTCTAGATGTCTCACTTTTAAATACAATACATCCTATCTTGTGGGCTACAAAGCTACATTGGGTGACTTATTAATATATAAAAGGAACCTTTTTCCCCTGTCCAGAGGGTGTTTTGACAGGTTGGGCTGCAGGTTTAAACTGCAGCAGCCAGGCTACAATGTTTTCTTTGTCACACTAGTGAATGGCACAGTAAATACTGGACTCTGCAGACGGCATCTAACTTTCCAAGCTATTGGTATATTTCTGCAATATATACTAAGTCTTACATGAAAGTTCAGTCGGGGATTAGCCAATTTTTACAAGTTTTAAGGATCAAATTAAGGACAATGGACACTGGGAGGCAGCGCCCAGTGAGCAGAGTCTAAAAACCAGCAAGAAAATTCAGCAAAAAAACATTGACCACACAAAAAGAGCCATTTTCTCACATCTTTCGCAAAGTATGTCTTCAGTAAACACCTTGGATATTAACACATTCATTAATGTTATTGTACTGTAAAACTATTAGTAGAATTAGGAAAAGCTCTGGAAAATGGATGACTTTGGTAACGTAGTCACATTAGGTAGGAATCGCTGGGTGTTCAGTGAATATAAAGTGACATTTGCAAACCCTGTGGTGGTCACTGGAGAAAAGTGAATTAATGTAGATCTGATAATAGAAAGAAATCCATGCATGCATAGAAAGCTCCCTTTTCTATCTTGGAATCCAGTTGTGCTTTTCTTGAATGTCAGGTAGCTGTCAAACAGAAACGTGATGCTGACCAGTCGTGGTATAGATGGTATTAACCTGCCATACTGAATGGCATCAGTAGACAGAATCTGCCTTAATTACAGTGACTTTTTCTGGGATTAAACCTCCGCTTAAGAAGGCAAGACAAGGATCAGTCTCCTCTTTTGGACATTGTCCTATTCACCACACCATTAAAATATAGGATAGCTCTGCCCGATAATCATTCACTTTCATTCTCCCAAGTTTGAGTAATTGAGTACTATTAAGTTGTGTGTAATCGTAATACCTTTTATTTATGTTCTTGGAAATTGCTCATATGCAGTAGCCAGCACTGTATAAAACAAGTTAGTGGTTTTATACTTGACTGTATATGATTAGAATTCTGAAATCTTTCTGAGGGCATGCTATTTCCATTCCAAACTAAAGGCACTAATGGGCATACTGAAGTCATGGAAGCTTATCAAAGACATTTAATAGCATAGTGTAGGTTTAAAAAACAAAAAAGAATCTGGTTAATAACGATTGTTATTAGACCTACTGACTCATGCCCAAGACCCATTCAATGGTGCATAAAAGGCTAAGGGGCTTTTCTTTTAGAGGGTTTCATTTTGTTTGCACCCCTCAACTTGGTACATGCGTGACACAAACCTCTAAGTCTGATTTTTTAAGCCATGCAATACCAGTTTGGTGTGCTTAAAAAATCTGGAGTAACGCAACGCAGCACAAATCACTATGTTGCATTAATCTGCCCTGGAAAGGCGTTCCATGGGCGTTGTGTGGATGTTCCAACTCAACTCCAATGGATTTTAACGCATCACCAGATTTACAAACCTTGTAAACCTGGGGATGCACCAAAATATTACACCATCGCAGGGTAGGTGTAGTGAGGAAAAATATCTGTATTGCTCCTCGTTTCTTCCTCTTTTGATGTGTGCTGAGGAATATGTTTCCCCGGATTGTTGTTGAGCAGGATGGTGCCCCTTCCTGCACAAAAACAATCTTGCATGTAACACAGGCACTCTTGCACCATGGTGCAAGGGTACCTGCTTTGGCACTAGGCTGGTAAAAGGGCGCTAACGCAAGGGAAAGGATAGGAATGGCCGGTATTGCCTTATATACGGAGCATTACTGCCCTTTCCCTGCCATACAGTGCAGCGCAGGAAGTAACTTGCTGTGCTGCACTGCATGATTTTCTCATAAGTGAGGCCCGACATGTTCACAGGCAGAAATGATTGACCTGCTCCAAGCCACAATAGCTTCCAAAGAAATGTTTAGTAGCAAATCCAGTCAAAAACGCTGTTTATTGGTCCTCCTCTGATAGTGCATAGAAAGACTTAGTAACCATAGTTGCAGATAGTGACCTACTCCAAAGCATAATTGTAATTGGCACAAAAATGCAGCACGACAGCAGGATGTGGGGATCGTTCTTGAGTGGAAGACATTCACGTAAGTATTTGGACTGCTCTCTAGGCAATTTGGTTGACCCCTCTCAATGATCGTATGATTTTGCTAAAGTTTGTTTTAAGGGCCACTGTATTCCTATGAGTTTTTGTAACCAGAGTTCATATTGGCCAGGTCCCTTCAAGAGTAAGATCAGGATGAAAAGAAGAGATTTTCCTTGTGTATTGGAGTGGTCCATCGCCCTATTACATGCTCCCTATATAGTCTCATCCACACTAGAGGTTGATTATTCTTAAAGTTCAATCAAAATGTTCACATTAACGTATTTCTGTTACTTTTGCTATGCCTAGGTAAGCGCCTGTGGTTGGCATGTAGCCAGTGCTGGTGTGCCATGGTATGCTGTCGCTGTGTTCATTTCACATGTCTTATTTAGAGTAGTGAAAAAGGTGTCTCTGCCTCAAGAACAGCTATGCCATTTAACACCTTTTCCTGCATCCCCCTCCCCTACAGGCGAACTCCAGTGCCCCACATCAAATGGTCAAGACACACCTGCCTCCCAGGAGCTGACCAGGAAAAAAAACAACCTGAAGACACTCAAGAGAAAAGAGGAGT